>NC_057864.1:179453563-179753563 GCF_019393635.1 Dromiciops gliroides | reverse complement strand
GTCCACCCTAAGTGTTCATATTGATCATTTGTACCCAAAGTGATAGAATCTTTTGAGCTTATATTGGTCTGGTCAGCCACAGTCAGCCACAGTGTACCTTGATCCTGACAGTGATGTCATTTTGGTCCTCTTTAAGCATGAAGTTCAACAACCAGTCCCTCACACACCACAGTTACCACTTATTTACTTGGTATATATGCTCTATATTTATGTATATGTCTACATGTTGTTTATTATGATAGAATGTAAGTTTCTTGAGAGCAGAAATTGTATCCTCAATGCCTAGCACAGACCCTGGCACACAGTAGGCACTTAATAAATGCCAGATTTACTCTGAGGTCCCACCTCACACCTATTCAATTGGCTAATATGACATAAAAGGAAAATTATAAATGTTGGAGAAGATGTGGGAAAATTGGAACACTGATGTATTGTTGATAGAGTTGTGAACTGATCCAACTATTTTAGAGAGCAATTTGGAACCATATCCAAAAGGCTATAAAACTATGTATACCCTTTGATCCAGAAATACCACCACTAGGTCTATATCCCAAAAAGACCATAAAAAAGGGAAAAGGACACACATGTACAAAAATATTTATAGCTGTTCTTTTTGTGGTAGCAATGAATTGGAAACTGAAGGGATTCCCATCAATTAGGGAATGGCTTAAACAAGTTGTGGTATATGAATGTAATGGAATACTACTGTGCTTTTAAAAATGATGAGCAGGAAGATTTCAGAAAAACCTGGACTTACATAAATTGATGCTGAGTGAAATGAGCAGAACCAAGAGAACATTGTATACAGTATCAATAATATTGTGTGATGATCAACTGTGATAGACAGCTCTTCTCAGCAATACAATGATCCAAGACAATGCCAAAAAACTCAAAATGAAAAATGCTCTTCACATTCAGAAAAACAACTATGGATTCTGAATGCAGATTGAAGCATACTATTTTCATTTTTGTTGCTGTTTTTTCATCTTTCTTGTGTTCTGATTCTTCTCTCACAACATGACTAATGTGAAAATATGTTTTTAACATGATTGTAATGTATAACCTATATCAGATTGCTTGCTAGCTTCGGGAGGGAGGGAGGGAGAAAAATTTGGAACCAAAAATCTTACAAAAATGAATGTTGAAAACTATCTTTACATGTAATTGGGAAAAATAAAATAAAATACTATTTAAAAAATAAATGCCAGATTAGTGGTGAACTCACTACCTAATGGTGTTTTTCATTTTCAGATAGCTAGAATAATAGAATCACAAAATGTCAAAGTCAAGAGACCTATTTTAACCCACTTTATAGATGAGGAAACTATGGCACAGGGAGATGTATTGATTTATCCCAGGTCATTCAGTTAATATGAGTCAAGACTATAAAGACACATAGACTGGGCAAATAGAAGATGCTGCATCTAGCTGGGGAGAAGAGACACATCCTCTAGAGCAACACAGATATAGCAGAAAGCAGCTTCAAATAGTTAGCTATGGCAAGAAGAGTTGATCTATGGGAAAGTGTAGATTCTGAGAGCCCAGCTGAGCAAACTATCTAGCACAGACATTGAACTTAAGGGGACCTATGTTAGGACTCTATGAGGAAAGAAAGGGTTTTCTTGCCCTCCAGTATCAGGAGTTGTAAATTGCCTTTCTTTTAAATCCTAAATATAATTGCCTTTGTCTTATATCGTATACTAATCCTCACTATGATTGTACTCTATATTTGAGCCCACTCTTTCCCTGGACCCTATGTATACTTGTTGGAGAGTATACCCTAGGTTTATAGGGAAAAATGTATTGCAGGAACTATTCTTGGTATGCTACTTGAATAAACATCTTTGCTAAGAATTAAAAAGAAACATAGATGGAGGGGGAAGGAAAGGGAGGGAGGAAAGGAGAAAAATTTGGAACTCTAAATCTTATGAAAATGAATGTTGAAAAAATTAAATAAAAAAAAGAAACATAGAGCCAAGACTAAATCCTAGGTCCAGAATATCTAACATAAAGGAAGGGAGCCAGGTACTGTGCAAATAATTGTATAGATATACAATATTATCCCATTTTGGGGGGGGGGGCGGTGAGGCAATTGGGGTTAAGTGACTTGCCCAGGGTCACACAGCTAGTAAGCGTCAAACATCTGAAGCCCGATTTGAACTCAGGTCCTCCTGACTCCAAGGCCAGTACTCTATCCACTGCACCACCTAGCTGCCCCATATCCCATTTGATCCCTATAACAACCTTGTACAGTATTATCCCCATTTTATTGTTGAAGAAACTGAGGCAAACAGCGATTAAGTGATTTGCCCAGGATCACACAGCAAGTAAGTATCTGAGGTCAGATTTGAACTTAGGTCTCCCTGACTCCAGGTCCAGAGCTCTATATACTGAACCACCTAGCTGTTTTACTTAATAGTAACTCATATTTAGACGACATTTTACAATATGCTTTCCTCACAGCGACCTAACAAGGTATGCAGTTCAAGTTTTATTATTAAGTGATTTATCTATGCCTAGGTGGCGTAGTGGCTAGAGTGCTGGGCCTGGAGTCAGGAAGACTCATCTTTCTGAGTTCAAATCTGGCCTCTGAGCAAGTCACTCAACCCTGTTTGCTTTAATTCCTCATCTGTAAAATGAGCTGGAGACAGAACTGGCAAACCACTCCAGTATCTTTGCCAAGGAAAGTCCAAATGGGGTCACAAAGAGTTGTATACAAGTGAAAGGAATGAACAACAGAAACAACTATACTCGTGAAGCTATTGAGTGCCAGAGCTGAGATACAGTCTGAGACAGACCTTTCCTAATTTAGATACAGCATTCCTATACTGAAGTGCATCACACTACTCCCCGACTGTATTCAGCCCACCTGACCCCAAGGTGTCATCAATTGAGATTTATAGATGAGAAAACTTTTTAAAATCTAATAACTTAGCCAGAATGTCTAATCATTTGCCCAATGTGAACCTTATGAATTCTTGTATGCTAACAAACCATCAGGCTAGTATTCTCAGATAAATAACACAGGAGGCATGGGAAAGAACATTGGCTCTCAAGTCAGGGGAACTGTGTTCAAATTTAGCCTCTATCCCTTCTGCCCTAGTGTACTCCTCCTCTCTTTCCATTCTTAAGATCATCAAAACATAACAGAACTACTCTCAGGCCTTGTCTAATTGGATTCCCTCGATGACCCCTGATGATATTAGAGTTCCAAGGGGACACATCTCTCCATATTTAAATATATGTAGTTTATTCTTATTTAGTCCTTTATCAATTTTTATTTATATTTCCCTTTTTATGTTTCTCTACTCCTGTGTTTGAACATCAGGATTTTTACATAGCTCTGGTCTTTTTATCATGAAAGCTAAAAATCCTCTATTTCATTAAAAATCCATTTTCCCCCCTATAGATTATAATCTGTTTTGCTGGGTGAGTTGTCCTCAGCCATAATACAATATTCTTTGCCTTGTGGAATCTCATATTCCAAGTTCTCTGCTCTTTTATAGTGGTGGCTGCTAAATCATGGGTGATCTCAACTGTAATTCCTTAGTACTTGAATTCTTTCTTTGACTGCTTACAGTATTTTTTCTTTGCCTGGGAAACTTGGAATTTTGGCTATGATGTTTCCGAGAATTTTCATTGGGGGTTTTCTTTCAGGAAATAAATGATAAATTCTTTCTATTTCTACTTTGCCCTCTGAGTCCAGGAGTTCTGGGAATTTTTTTTTCAAGATTTAAAAGAATAGGGGCAGCTAGGTGGCACAGTGGATAAAGCACTGGCCCTGGATTCAGGAGGACCTGAGTTCAAATCCAGCCTCAGACAGTTGACACTTACTAGCTGTGTGACCCTGGGCAAGTCACTTAACCCCAATTGACTCAAAAAAAATTCTGAAAAAAAAAAGATTTTTAAAAATAGGATGTTTAGGTTCTTGGTTTTGGTTTTGGTTTTTTGGTTATAGTGTTCAGATAGTCTAATGATTCTTATTTTTTTTCTCCTTGATCTGTTTTCCAGATCAATTGTTTTTGCAATGAGATACCTTAGATTTTCTTCTATTTTTTTTCAGTCTTTTGACTTTGTTTTAATATTTTTTGTTGCCTCATGGAGTCATTGACTTCTATTTGGTCCATTCTGCTTTTCAGGGTGTTTGGTGTTTGGGCAAGGTTTTTATATCTCTGGTGCCAACCTGTTAATGTCCTTACCAATTCTTTCTTCCATAGCTATCATTTCCTTTCCAATTTCTTTCTCAAGTGCTCTCATTCTATTTATAAATTTTAACTCTTTAAAAAAAACCTCTTCCTTCATCTCTTCCAGAAATTCTTTTTGAGGTTGTGTCCAAGATATGTTTTTCTCTGAGGCTTTGCTTATAGCTATTTTGTCATTCTTTTCTCTTGGGTTTGTGTCTTGAACTTTCTTGTCCCCATAATAGCTCTTTATGGTGAGATCCTGTTTTTTGCTCATTCTTCTATCTTTCTTCCTGATGTAGGACTTGGAGTAGGGGCTGGGGTCTGTGGCATTTCTAGAAGGAGAGTCTGGGCTGGTCCTGTAAACTTTTAATGCTCCCAAAGTAGTCTGATTTAGGCCAAAGCCTGATTGTTGACCCCCTGATGTGAGCTTTATAAGTTCCCAACCTAGGTTTGGGTCTGAGTAAGAGTAGATTGCTGTTGGACTCCACCTCTATCAGACAGCTTGAAAACCCTGTTGGTTCAGAGTAGCAGGATTGTAGGCTCCCCTTTGGTCTTCAATTTTTGCCCTGGTTATTCCACTGCAGGCTGGGCTAGATGCTAGAAATTATACCTAAGCTAGAATTGCTTATATTCTGAGCAACACTGCTGCTGCTGTTGACAGCTTCTGAACTACCTCCTTTCTCTATATACCACCCAGGGCCACCTTATCCAAAAATGCCACTCCATGTGCAACTCTCCTTCACATTCTGCTCTAAATCTGTGATCCAGAACTAGGTAGCAAGTGACAGAGCTGACAAAACTACCATGGATGACAAAGCACTTGTCCCCATCTCAGTACCTCAGTATAGGTCTGGTGCTCTAGTAGAAGTCTTGGACTCCCCTATCACTGGTATACATACTCTTCCTGAAGTATTTACCATGCAGCAAACTCCTGGATGACCTATCTTTAGGGTCTCTGGACTTCCCTGTCTGTCTCTCTATGTTAAACTGTGTTGGACACTTATTTTTTCTGGATTTTCCCATCAAGAATCAGCCTGCCTTATTTTCTAGATCTGCTTAGAGGAGAACTGCTTTTTACTACTCTGCCAAGGTGGCTCTGCCTCCCCTTCTCAAATCTAACCTCTTAACTTTCATGGGCCTCACCTTTCCCTGCCTTTAAAATAAGGGAATTGGCTATTAAATTAGCAAAGATGACAGAAAAGGAAAGTGACAACTGTTGTAGGGGCTGTGGGGAGACAGAAACATTCCATTGGAAGAGTTATGAATTGATCCTGTCATTCTCTAAAGCAATTTGGAACTTTGCCCAAAAAGTCACCAAACTGTACATACTCTTTGGACCCAATAATATTACTATAAGGCCTTAACACTAAAGAGATCAAAGAAAAGTGAATTAGTTAAATTAATAAATCAACAAGCATTTATTAAGTGCCTCTGTGCCAGGCACACAAGTCTCTGGTGATTTAAGTGCAAAGAATTAAATAATCCTTACTTGCAATGACCTTATATTCTAGTGAAGACAACAAGTACATATTATAAATATAAAGTGAATAAATAGAAATGCATTCAGATAAAAAGTCCTAAATGTACAAACATAGTTTTGTTGTTGTAGCAAAGAATTGAACACAAAGGGGTATACCCATCAATTACAAAATGGCTGAACAAATGATTGTATCTGTAATGGAATGTATTATTGAGTTGTTTAAAATGACAAAAGGGATTTTTTAGAGAAAGATTTTTATCAACTGATACAAAGGGAAGTGAGAACCAAGAGAACAATTTATATAGTAATGTAAAGAAAAACAACTTTGGCAGACTTAAGAACTCTATCAATGATCAATCATGACTCCAGATGTGGGATAAGTGGGTTCCCAGGGTAAAATATACATGTTCACATGGATTGTCTAATCATAGCTTTTGATTGGTATAGATAAATACCTCTCTGGAATTTGGTCCAACCCTCTCTAAGGGAGATGCATCTTGAGAGGAACAGAAGGGTGGTGATGGAGTACTTGCTCCTTCCCTCACCTATCTCCAAAAGTGACATTAGACTAGAATTAAATCTATCTGTTCCCTAAAATATTGCTGGTTTCAGAGTATGTCTAGTTCAGAACAAAAGCTGTTTCCTTGGTTGACCTTAAAGCAAAAGGTAATCCTAAGTTTATACCTTTTGCTCTGATCCTTTCCACCAAATGCTGGTTATAAAAAAAGGTCAACCAATTAGTGAATTAACAAGTAAACCCATTCTTTTTTTCTTTTAAAATTATTTATTTATTTTAGTGGGGCAATTGGGGTTAAGTGACTTGCCGAGGGTCACACAGCTAGTAAGTGTTAAGTGTCTGAGGCTGAATTTGAACTCAGGTACTCCTGACTCCCAGGCTGGTGCTCTATCAACTGCGCCACCTAGCTGCCCCCAAAATTAATTTTTTTAATGAACAAAAATGAATTTTCTGTCTCACCCATCATTCCACTGAAAAATAAAAATAAAATCTTTATAATAAATATGTATGATAAGCAAAACAAGTTCCCTTATTGGCCATGTCCAAAAACTCTAGGTCTCATTCTACACCCTGAGTCTGTCACCTCATCGTCAGGAGGTGGGCAGGATGCTTGCTTCATCATCAGCCCTCTAGATTCATGGTTAGTCATTTCATTAATCTTAAGGCTTTCAACGTTGTTTGTTTTTTCCAGCGTTGTTAATGAGTAAATTATTCTCCTGGTTCTACTCATTTGACTCTTCGTCATTTTATGCAAGTCTTCCCAGGTTTCACTGAAACCATCTCTTTCAGGGAATAACATACATACCCATTTGGATAAAGAAACTTATCTTACTCTTTAAGGAAGTAAAAGGGTAAGGGGAAAAGGGTGGTACTGATAGAAGGGAGAGCAGAAGCAGGGGATGAAAGGGGAAAGAAACCATCTCTTTCATCAATTCTTTGGCACAATAGTATTCTTTTGTGTTCATATACCTAATTGTTGGTACTGGCTTGGTTTCTAGTTCTTTTTTATTAATAAACCCATTTATCCAAGAAAACTATAAAGAGAAATCAGAGAAATTATACTGATAAAGATCAAGTTAAAATATGCAAAGTACTTTGAAAACCTTAAAGTGCTTTGTAAGTGCTAGTTATCATTATTTTTATTAGAATATGCCTGAAAATACATAGGAGTGAATAAACTTTTTACACGGGGGCAAGAAGAGATCTCAGTTCAAATTAAGAGAAAAGGGGCAGCTAGGTGACACAATGGATAGAGCACCAGCCCTGGATTCAGAAGGATCTGAGTTCAAATTTGGCCTCAGACACTTGACACTTACTAGCTGTGTGACCCTGGGCAAGTCACTTGACCCCAATTGCCTCACCAAAAAACCAAAACAAAACAAAACAAAAAAACACAAATTAAGAGAAAAGTCCTGATATCACCCAAGCTTTTTTCCCTCTGAAGTTCCTGAGAGGCAAACTTGAAATTAGGGACATATTGGGGAGTTGGCTTCCCTTACATTCCTGTAGATGCCAAAGTCTTTTTTTCTCTCCAAGTGCTTCTTCCAAAATATCTTTCCCCAGCATGCTCTGGGTTCAATTCTTCCTTCCCTTCCTTACACAGGTAGGCAGTATCACCTTCACATTCTCCCCACTAAAATCACATTTCCTTCCATAAACATCATGCAGCACAAGGCTTCCCCTCCTCCACCTTTCTTGGATGTGACTGGGTTACAGAATGAGAGATGCTTTTAGACGAGGCAGAAGTATAGATCACTTTTGCTTGACTATACTTATTTTTTACAAGATTTTCTTTTTCTTTTTTATTGGGTAGTGGAGATGTGAACTGTTAAATGTTGCCAAGAAAGGAAAAAAAAGATCACTGAAGCATTTTAAAAAATTCACAAAGGAGATCAAAAGGAAATGAAAATAAGGCCAGGTTTGAAACATGCTGAATTTAGCATATCCTTTTTTTTTTTAAGCAAGCCATATGTAAAATAAAATAAAATGAGAGATTTGGGCTAAATGGCTTCTGAAGTCCCTTACAACTCTAGATCTGACTCCATGAATTAGTAATTGAAACTGAATTTAATTCATTATAGAATAAAATTCATTTCATCTACATACATATGGATTTCTGATCATGGAGTTGGCCTCTGGAAAATTTGGATGAGTCCTGGTTTAAAACAGGGCTTCCATAAACTTGGTTTTTATATATCCATAAAATACATCTCGATAACTGTATTTTAACATAATTAATTTCCTTTGTAATATTATATTTTATTGATTATTCTGAGAAGAGATTCATAGGCTTCACCAAACTGCCCAAGGGGCACCAAAAAATTTTAACCCCTGAGTGGGAGGCACACCATAAATTCTAACCTTAACTCCCACCTCTGTTCTCAATTACCTGTGAGTCCTTGGGCAAGTCACATCCTTCTCTCTGAGCCTCAGTTTCCTTCCCCTGAAAAATGACTTGGTTGGATTAGCAATGGGCTAATTTTTAAATGTTTGAGCCTTGTGATCATTTGAAACTGTATTGAGCAAAACAAAAGATTATATGTCTATCTTCAGGAATTCAAAGATCTAATCCCAAACAGTTTTTATTACAAAACTAAAACTCTGAAGAAGTCTACAATTAAAGGGTGGTGGTTTTTTAAAAATCTTTTTCTTTAAATCAGTTGTCTAACAAGGATTAGAAAAGGCAATACTCTGTTCAGTGTTTCTGACAAAATAGATAAAATGAAAACAATAAATAAGGCTTCAATTTTGTAAAATATATAACAAAGGGGGCAGTTAGGTGACGCAGTGGATAGAGCACCGGCCCTGAAGTCAGGAGGACCTGAGTTCAAATCTGACCTCAGACACTTAACACTAGCTGTGTGACCCTAGGCAAGTCACTTAACCCCAAATGCCTCCTCTAAATCTCAGGACGCTATGCTCTAAGGGCCAAAATCCCTAATCCCTTCTATTATGCTGCAGAAAGCTGTTCCTTCTCAACTCTGGCCCCTGCACCTTCCCTTCTCGGAGTCCAATTTCTTTCCTTTTCCCCTTTATCCCTCGCTTATATGTTTTCCTCTGAGCAGCCTCCAACGTTCTCCCCAAAATGGGGAGAGGAGGGGGTGATATTGGCGACAGGCGCTCCCACCCCCTCCTCAGAACTCAAACTTCGAGGACGCGGGAAGGGGGGCGGGGGGAAGCGGCGAATGGAACAAACGGGAAGGATGCCAACCCCTCGATGGAATGTTCCATTCTACCCGTATGTGTAGGGGGGGCCCTGCCTTTCTTCTAAAATCATTGCGAGGGGATCCTAGTTCTATCCCAAATCACCGGAAGCAGAAATTATTGGCCAGGGCTAAATAGCCAAAAGAACTGAGGTGGACATCTTCATCTGAGGTTCCGCCTCTCGCTCACCCCCCCCCCCCCGCCTAGGGCGGATGGTTCGGTTTGAGGCCTCGCCTCGTCCCTTCATCCACCCCCGGCCCCAACTAGTGCTTAGGGTGGGAACTTGTGAGGCTTCGACTCGGACCCCGAGCCTCTGAACCAAGTAATTAGGGCCCTGGCTTCGAGTTTCTGAGTAATGAAACCCTTCTTTCTCTCGGTCCTTTTTGTAGACGCTAAGTACGTGCTGGTGACTGGGACACTGGGTGATTCACAGCTCCCAGACATCCTAGGCCCGAGGGAGGCCAAATAAAACATCATTTCATAAGAGTCTAAAATGATAGGTGGATTTTTGGGAAGGTCCGAGTAGCCTAAACAACCCAGACGAGACAGGCGGGCAGATTGGCACCGTCCAGCCAGGAGCAGACTGTTCCCTTTTCTCTACGCCGCCTCCCCTACCTTTTTGACAGGCTCCTAGGTTTATTTAAGGTTGTTTTTGAAATAGGAATCACCAGGGACAGGAGTAGAACAAAACACGTTTAAGGCAGGCGAATAAAGAAGATCATTAAAAGGGTCTGCAGCAGGAAATCGGTTTTCTTTGGGTTTGAATATATCCTCAGGAACTGTAGATTAGAATTAGAGCTAAAATGACCTTAATTAAAGGCCATCTAGTCTTGCTTCCCCATAATTGAGGAAAAAAAGACTAAAAAAGTTTAAATAACTTGCCTGAGGTCACACAGATAGAGTTAGGATGCCCTGGGAGAGCCAAGTTCTCTGCCTCAGTCTTCACAGTTTTTATAGCACCACTCTGGCAAACAGAGGGCTTCAAGCAATACTTTACCGATATTATTCTACTTTCTTGAGGAAAAATACTAAAATATTAGTTTGTTCCCCTAATTTATATTTTGTTGCTCAGCGATTGAATTTACTAATTGATTTTAATGGATTCTAAAAATCCATTAACATTCTTCTCAATAAAGAAAGTTAAGAAATGTTTATGAAAATGACATGTATAATACTAAATAGTACTAAATAATACTAAATAGTAACATTCCTGGCCAATAAAAACAACTTTTTTGTTTAGTTTTTAGATCTCTATTGATCCTTAATATTTACTCAAAAATACACTATCTTTGTCACCCTAGGCAAGTCCCTTAACCCTGTTTGCTTCAGTTTTCTCATCTGTAAAATGAGACAGAGAAGAAAATGTCAAACCACTCCATTATCTTTACTAAGAAAGCCAACATGGGTCTTGAAGTCAGAGAGAACAGAAACGACCAAACAACAATAATTTGTCTCTCCTTAAGTTTGCTACCCCTATCTATCCTTTCTGTTTTAGTTGCTTGATTTAATTCTCATCTACAGTCACGATTACTAACCTAACATCTGTTCTTTTATATTTTACAACATTTGACTTGTTCTTTAAGTTTTTGTAAACTGCTACATGGCACCTACAGTGCCAAATTCTGGAATCTAATTTCCAATTTTTTTCCATTTCGATAATAAATTCCCATACACAGGTCCATTGCCCTTCCATTTTTTTAAACCTATTTACTGCTTTGCAGTATCCTAATTCTAAACACATTTTAATAGCTTGTATGCCCTCTCTACATAATGTCAATCTTTCCTTTGGTCAGTCAAGATAGTGTGGAAACAGTGCTGGATTTGGAGTCAAAGGACTTAGGTTCAGATCTGTGCCCTGCCACTTTCAAGCTATGTGACCCTAGATAAGGTACTTAAGGCTTTTTGGCTTCAGTTTATTTATAAAATGAAGAGGTTGAACTAGATGGGCTTGAAGGTCCCTTCTAGCTATAAGTCCACAATACCATTGTTCCAACTTTTGGAGTGCAATTAGTAATATTGCTGTTACAAAAAGCCTCTCAGACAACTTTCCAAAACAAATTAGACATGTTAATTTTGGAATGAGAATGATATCTACTTTATATACTCAAATAATTATTTTAGAAACAATACCTAAACCTTGAATAGGAACTATGGTACTATGGATAACTTACATTTTCAGCCAGGTTTTTACCATGACACGAAACTTGGCTAACCCTTATTTTCTCTTATTGCTTCAGGTTCCTCAAGGGAGTCCTTGTAAATCTAAAAAACAAAACACACATATACATAAACAAACAAACAAAAAACAGTCAAGATTGAAAATTTGAGTCTGGAAACAGAATTTCCAGTTAACAGCACATTCCATGTTGGTATGAATATCTGTATTCAAGTGGAAGAAAATTTCCTCTATGGTGTTATGGGGTATTGTTTGCTGTTGAGATTTTTTTGCTGAAGTAATTTTAGGAAGGCCCCAAAGTACTTGCTCCAAATAGTAAATAATCAGAACAGAGAACCAAAGCTATATCTCTAAAGAAAGTGTGATGTTAACTGAGGGAGAAGGAAGAAAGAACATGTCTTCCCCGCAGTGTCACTGTTGAGGCACTATTTCCAAGCTAGAAAAGAGAAATGGATTTCCTCTATGACTCTGGGCTCCACTTAATCTGCTACCTTCAGATGAACTATAAGGATTATAAGGACTTCACAGTTTTCGTTTCTGCAGTTGTGGATATCAGAAACACCTTTTCTTTCCTCTTCCTCATTGGTTTCCACTTGCAGAATGAAGTGGGCATCAAACTCATCTGTGTGACAATTCTAGAAGAATGGCTCAACATTGTCATGAAATGGTGAGTGTGGTGTCTACTTGGGCTTTTTTGTTTGTTTCTGGATCTTTAAAATCACTTCTGGTCCCTCTGGAAATTATTTGGAGAGAAGGGGAGCATGGTTGTATATATAAAAACTAATCTTCCTTTTCTTCATAAGAGTAGGGACTCTAATCTCAATTCAGGTAAATCCCTTAGTTCCCATCACAGTGTCATATACCCTATTCAGCCAGTGTTTGGAGAAGGTGAGGTGAACCCACAAGGTGAAGTTGAAGTATATTGCTAATTAACCAATTATCTGAGTTGTAATCAGCTTAAATAACCTCTTTGGTTTGTTTTATTTAAAATCTAGTAAAGGAAAATTAGAAATCCTTGAGGTTTTTTTTTTGCATATGAAGTCTCTCCAATAACTGATCCCTAAGTACAACACGTGGTCCATCTTTTCTTCTGATTATCTGGGCAACTGAAAGAGTGGAAGTACCTTTTGAAGTTCAATTCAATTTAATAAACATTTATGAATCACTTAACATGTGCCGAGCATCTTGTTTGGCCATGGGAATATATAGTTTCATCATTTTTTTTTTGGTGGGGCAATGAGGGTTAAATGACTTGCCCAAGGTCACACAGTTAGTAAACGTCAAGTGTCTGAGGCTGAATTTGAACTCAGGTCCTCCTGAATCAAGGGCCAGTGCTTTATCCACTTCATCACCTAGCTGCCCCCATATATAAAGTTTAGATAAGAAACATGGCCCCTGCCTTCTTAGAGTTTATAGTAGAAGGATAGTTTATGTACAAAAATAACCATAATATAAAATAATGTATGATAAGTGCATTAGAGAAATACAGAGAAAGTCTTCTGTGAAATCCAAGGAAATGATCAATTTAAAAAGGGGAAGACAGACAGGGAAAGGCTTCCTGGAGGAAGAAGCATTTGAATTGGATTTTAAAGTCTAAGTAGGACTTTTTTAGCTGGCTTTGCTTAATTGTTTTCTGAAAACTTGCCAGAATCTTAGAGTTTTAGAGTTGGAACAGGACTCAGTGGCCATTTAATCTATCCTGTACTAGAAAGGAATTGCCACTATACCATATCCAGCCTCTACATGAAGAACTCTACTGAAAGGGAACACACTGTCTTCAGAGGCAGTTCATCCTACTTTTGGGTAACTCTAATTGTCAAGAAGCTTCTCCTGACATCAAACCTAAATTTGCCTCTTTATATCTACCACCCATTGTACCTGATTCTTCCTACCAGGGACAAACAGAAAACACTGAATCCCTTATGACATGGTAAATTTGGAAATACTTGAAAATAACTATTGTATTCCTCTTCTAAATCGAGGCTAAATCATCCCTAGTTCCCTGAATGGATCACCATATGGAATGAACTCAAGGCACTTCACCATATTGGTTATCCTCCTTTGAATACTTGATTGCTTATCCATATCTTTTTTTCCCCCAGGGCAATGAGGGTTAAGTGAGTTGCCCAGGGTCACACAGCTAGTAAGTGTCAAGTGTCTGAGGCCAGATTTGAACTCAGGTCCTCCTGAATCCAGGGCTGGTGCTTTATCCACTTCCCACCTAGCAGCCCCCATGCCTTTCTTAAACTGTGACACTTAATGGGGGGAGGGAGGAAGTTGTGTTTGTGTTTGTTGGGCTCTATTATATATTTTTAAAGTATCTGTACAATAAAAATGTAAGGACATGTGGAAGTTGAATATGTAAGATATTCGACAGTACTTTCTAGCTGCAGAGAACAGAGACAAAGGTATGGAGGCAGAAAAGTATAAGGCACATAAAATGGACAATGAGTAGTCCAGTTTGTCTGAAACATAGATTACGTGGACAGGAGGAATATTAGAAAAGACTTTAAAGCTAGGATAGTGTCAGGCTGTGGAGAGCCTTGGATGCTTAGCTAAGGAGTTTTAATTTACTCAGGAAACAAAATAAGTCATTATAGAATTTTGAACTATGTGAGATGATCAGGTTTATGAATTATTAAGATAAGTCTGGTATACAAGTAAAGGATGAATTGAAAAGGTAATGAAGTAGAGATGAGCCAAGCTGTTAAAAAACTTACAAACATATAGATAGGTGGTAATGAGGGCCCTTTGTTAATTTTAGAGGTCAGTAACAACTCTAGTGCCTTTTAATTCTTGGAGAATCTCACCAGTTTATATGTAATAGGGTTCTAAGAAGACACTGGGGAACAGAATGTGTCTGGGACTTTGGGACAATTACAGGGGTGTTCTCCTCACTGTACCAACCATCTGTTGATTTCCACTATCCCCAAAGTTTCACCTCTGTTTGGTAAGATTCACTCTTGTTTGAGATTAATTGTTGTGATGAACATTAGAAAAGTTTGGGTTTTTATAGGTTGAGAGCATAACTCCTCCTTAGCCCTAACAAAGGCAGCTAGGTGGTGCAGTGGATTAAGTCCAGGGTTTAGAGTCAGGAAGACTCATCTTCCCGAGTTCAAATGTGACCTTAGACACTTACTAGCAATGTGACCCTGGGCAAGTCACTTTTCATCCTGTTTGCCTCAGTTTTCTCATCTGTAAAATGAATTGGAGAAGGAAATGGCAAACAACTGCAGCATCTCTGCCAAGAAAACCCCAAATGGGGCCAAGAAACCTGACACAACTGAAAATGACAGAAGCCCTAACAAATCATGGAAAGGAACTTAGAGATCAGTGTTGAGTCCCACTCCCCATCCCCACCTCTCATTTTATAAATGGAGACACAGAAATTAAATGACTTGCTCAGAGTCATACATCTAGTAAGTGTCTGAACCCAAACTTGATTAAAAAAAACACACACACATTAAAAAAGACATCAAGGGGCAGCTAGGTGGCTCAGTGGATAGAGCACGGGCCCTGGATTCAGGAGGACCTGAGTTCAAATCCGACCTCAGACACTTAACACTTACTAGCTGTGTGACCCTGGGCAAGTCACTTAACCCCAATTGCCTCACCAAAAAAAAAAAAAAGACATCAATAAGTTCTTGTAACTCAAAAGTGGGATTAAGATGAAAACCAGAATACTTTTGAGAAAAGATTAGTGTAGAACATTGGTATCTCCCTAAAAGAGGTTTACTTTTCAAAAAGAAGCCTTTTGGGAGATGCTATTATTTTAACTTCAGAATATCTGACTAGGAATTCAGTCCTAGTTGCCAGTGACACTTCTACCCTTGTTCATGCTTATTCATTTCAGATAGTTACTTAGTGGCAGGTAAAGTGATGCCACTTAGATTGTGAGCTCCTTGAAATCGAAGACTGTCTTTTACCTTTCTTTGTTTTACAATGCCCAGCATATAGTAGGTGCTTAATAAGTCCTTATTGACTGACATCACTCAAGGACATGTCTCCTTGACTGAATTCTCCCAGGCAATGTGCACTATTTCACCCCCCATGGATTTAATTTTAGGATTCTCTTTGGCCACAGATCCTAGTGGCAAATTCATAAAACCAATTTTTATCATAGCTTCTCAGTCTCAAAGATATGACAGTTTTCTTTCAGTTGTGAAGCTACTGCAGGTAAGTAGGATCTCCCAATAGTCTTTTGTGTTCTTCTAAGACTCATTTTTCCAAGTTAATCAGAGTTCATACTAGTACTAAAATCAACTTTAATTTACCTAGACTGACAGAGAACAGTGATGTGGATAATCCCAAATAGTTGATCATCCAAAAATAATATATTGGTAACTCAAAATGCATTATATTTGTTTTTTTGCAGATTTATCTTTCTAATTAGGTCTTGCTCAGGCACATATTAAAATAAATTCATATGTCCTAAGCATATATCAACTAATAGTAGAATTAGTCATCTAAGACTCCATGTTATATAGCAAGGAAAACCTTAGAAACTAAAATTTTGCTGCTGAAAGTTTGTAATATATATACATATTATATATGTTTATATGTTATATATGTGTATATATAAAAATGTGAAGAGTTGGTTGTTAGCAATGCTTTTTATTTGGTCTGGAGGTATGTTTTTAAAAATCACATATGTATTATATATACATGTGTGTATGTACATATCTGTATAAAAATATAGCATGATAGAGCTGAGTTTAGAATCAGGAAAAACTGGCTTCAAGTCCTGATTTTGCCACATACTATGTGACTGGCAAAATAATTTAACCTCAGTGATGTGTAAAGAGTCTGTTTCCTCATCTGTAAAAGGAAAATAAAAATCTCTTCCCTGTCTACCTCATTGGTTTTAATGAAGAAATCACTTAGTAAAATGTAAAACAGGGCAGAGTTAAGATGGTGGGATAGCAGAAAAGCATAACTTAATTCTCCTACCAAACATTTTCCACAAAGATCTAGAAAATATACCAGATTAAATTCTGATTGGGAAATCCAGGAAAAAGTCACAATGGGTCATTTTTCCAGCCTGGGTTGGCTTAGAGAGACAAACAAAGAAGTCTACTGACTCAGGTCCAGGAGTGTGCTGTATGTCCCATTATCCAAGGACAGAAAGACAGGACACCAGGACAGGAAGTATCAGAGCTGGAATTGCTGCCAGAGTGCAAGAATGGATGTCATCTGGCACCTCTGAGATGCACTTCCCAGTTCCAGATCACAGATCCAGGGTAGACTGAGGAAGGAACCTGCCTATAGAGGTGATGGAGAGGAGAGGTGGAAAAGGAATGGTGGTATACTAGACCCTAGCTCTGTACTGAGTGAGGAACAAGTTCAGAAACAAACATTAGCTGTGTTTGCTGCTGATCTCAGGAGCAAAACAAATGCTGAAGTAGAATAACCAGGGCAGGAATTCCTTACCAAAATGGAACCTTAAGTTCAGTAACTGAACCTGCAGAGCTTCCTAGCAGGCTAACAATGGCTGAGTTCAGGAGCAATCTATTGAAATCCCCGACCAAGGTCAAGCTAACAGATGCAAACCTGGGTCAGGAACTTGTAAAGCTCATACCAGGAGGGTACTGGACAAACTTCATCCTAGATCATGTTTCTTTAGGAACACTAAAAGCTTACAGATCCTCAGCTTGAGCTGTGAAAACAACAGGACACAAGAGGACAGAAGCTTAGGCCTAAAGTTCTCCCAGAAGTGTGCAGAATCTGCCACCAATATGCAACCCAAAGTCAAGAAGTAGACTGAAAGAATGAACAAACAACAAAAGAGTGTCCCCATAAAGAACTATTATGGCAACAGGGAAGCTCAAAACACAAACAGAAGAGAATGACTTGAAAACCTTTATAAGCAGTGCCTCAAAGAAAAGCTTAGCTTCCATACAAGTCCAACCAGAATTCCTGAAAAAGAAACAATGAAGAGGGGGGAGAGGGGAGAGAGAAAAGTTAAAATTGTGAGGGCCAAAATTTAATATACGGAGCATTATTTGGGTGACTTGCTTTAATATTGGGGTCCCAGAAATATGAGGGACCTTTTAGGTTCTCCCTCCGCTCTGAACTGTCCTTTTTAGATATTTCTCCCAGGCCAATAAGAAAGGAGCCTCTAAGCTTTAGTTCACAAAAGGATCAGATTTTATTACTTGGGAATTAATTAAGCAACAAAGGTGAAACTAATAAAAATGAAAGATAAGGAAATAGGAAAATAGAAATACAGATAGATATTCTTAACTCTAAGCTTAACCTATTCAACTGCCCAGACAGTTTCTAATTAAGCTAGTTCAAAGGAATTTAGGGTTTTCCGTAATTAGCTCACCAAACCTGAAAGTCTACACTTGCTAGCGCCACCAGAACAGCTAACATGCCACCACAAGGGGAGTTGCCAGACAGAGAGACCTGAGAAGCCTAACATTCTGGAAGCAGCCTACCCTCCTCCTCCCTTCAGGGAGTGTTCAATCTTTCCTTCCCCAAAAGGGGAGGTCCTTCAAAAGCTGCCCATGGAGAGTCTAATTTTTTTTACCACAAAATGATTTTTAAAACCAAATGAGGGGGCAGCTAGGTGGCACAGTGGATAAAGCACTTGGATTCAGGAGGACCTGAGTTCAAATCCAGCCTCAGACACTTGACACTTAACTAGCTGTGTGACCCTGGGCAAGTCACTTAACCCTCATTGCCCTGCAAAAAGAACAACAACAACAAAAACCAAATGAGAAGAGTAGAAGAAAATATGGTGAGGGGAGGGGAATGAAAGTTGTAGAAGAAAAACATGAAAAGATAATTTACAGCTTGAAATAAGATGTATAAAACCTTATTAAAAAAATTTTTAAATAGAATTGGTGAAATAGAAGCTGATGGCTCCATGAAACATCAAGAAACATTCAAACAAAGTCAAGACTGAAAAAAAGAGAAGAAAATGTGACTCACTCATAAGATAAAAAATTGACCTGGAAAATAGAACAAGAGAATTTTTTTTTTTTTTGCAGGGCAATGGGGGTTAAGCGACTTGCCCAGGGTCACACAGCTAGTAAATGTCCGGTGTCTGATGCCGGATTTGAACTCAGGTACTCCTGAATCCAGGGCCAGTGCTTTATCCACTGCACCACCTAGCCGCCCCCAGAACAAGAGAATTTAAGAATTACTGAACTACATTGAAACCATGACAACAACAAAAAAGAGCCTAGATTTCATATTTCAAGAAATCATAAAAGAAAACTACCCAGATCTTTTAAGGCCAGAGGACAAATTATGCATTGAAAGAATCCACCAATTGCCTCCTGAAAAAAACTCCAAAATGAAAATATTATAGCCAAAATCCAGAACTCCCAGTTAAAAGAAAAAATACTTCAAGCAACCTGAAAGAATTTCAAAACCAAAAAGCGATAGTCAAAATCGCTCAAAATTGAAAAGCCACCATCACAAAGAAACAAAGAATTTGGAATATGATATTTCAGAAGACAAAAGATCTCATCTTACAACTAAGAGTAACTTACCCAGCAAAACTGAGTATAATTCTACAAGGAGGTAAAGGGATCTTTAATGAAATAAAAGACTTCTAATCATTCTTTTTTTGTTTGTTTGGTTTTTTTAGTGAGGCAATTGGGGTTAAGTGACTTGCCCAGGGTCACATAGCTAGTAAGTGTTAAGTGTCTGAGGCCGGATTTGAACTCAGGTACTCCTGACTCCAGGGCCAGTGCTCTATCCACTGCGCCACCTAGCTGCCCTCTAATTATTCTTAATGAAGAGACAAAAGCAGACATACAAACATAGGAGTCAAGAGAAGCATAAAAAGGTAAACATGAGCAAGCAATCATAGAGGACTAAACAAGATTAAACTGTTTACATTTTGTTATGGAAAGAGGACACATTTATCCTCTCAGAATTCTATCCTCATCAGAGTTCCTAGGGAGAGTCTAATTTGAAGTCCTAGAAGTGATTCTGTTTTATTTTGATGTTCTTTTAAAAAGTGGAAAGGGAGAGGAAGAAGAAAACACTGGGAGGGGAAAGATGAAGAATTGAGACAATTATTCCTTTCAAAAGTTATACAAAACAAGGAGGAAGGAGTTTGGGGAGGGTGATGATGAGTGACACTTGAACCTCACTCTTATTTGAACTAACCTAAGGAAAGAATAATACATATACACACAGATGGGTACAAAAATACATTTTAACCAACAGGGAAATAGGAAGGAAAAGGGGTTAAGGAAAAAGGTAGAATAAAAAGGAGGATAGATTAAGTGAAGGATTAGTCAGAAGCAAAACAAATTCTTAAAGAGTAGTTGGAAAGAATAGTATGCAGTAGGGTGAAAGTAAACACACAATAACTATAACTGTGAATAGAATGAACTCACCCATAAAATGGAAGAGGATAACAGATTAGAAACCAGAATCCAACAATATATTGTTTATAAGAAATATACTTTAAAACAGAAAGATACCCACAGAGTAAAAATAAGCAGCCAAATCTATTATGTTTTAGTGAAAGCAAAAAGGGCAGGGATAGCAATCATGATGTCAGACAAAGCAAAAGAAAAAATAGACCTAATTAAAAGACATAAACAGAAAATTACATTTTGCTGAAAGGTATCACAGATAATGAATTAATATAATATTAAACATAGATGCACTAAATGGAACAATGTCTTGAATCTTTAAGGAAATTTAAATAAGTTACAGGGATAAATAGCCAAACTGTAATAGTGAGGGGACCTCAATTTGCCTCTCAGATTTATATAAATCTAACCAAAAAATTAAAAAGAAATGAAGGACTTGTACAGAACTTTGGAAAAAGTTAGATAATAAAGGTTAGATAAAAGAAAAGTTAGACCTCTTGAGGAATATTGAGTGGATATGGAACCTTCACAAAAATTACCATGTAGTTATCACGTCACACCTATCAGAGTGGCAAATATAACAAAAAAGGAAAATACTGGATGTTGGAGGGGATGTGAGAAAACTGGGATGCTAATCCATTGTTGGTGGAGTTGTGAACTGATCCAACCATTCTGGAGAACAATTTGGAACTATGCCCAAAGGGCTATAAAACTGTGCATACCTTTTGACCCAGCAATACCACTACTATGTCTGTATCCCAAAGATATCAAAGTAAAGGGAAAAGGACCTATTTATACAAAAATAGTTATAGCAGCTCTTTTTGTGGTGGCAAAGAATTAGAAGCTGAGGGGATGCCCATCAATTGGGGAACAACTTGTGGCATACAATTGTGATAAAATACTATTTTGCTATAAGAAATGACAAGCAGGGGAAAAAAAAGAAACGACAAGCAGGATGGTTTTCCCAAGAAAAACTTGGAAAGACTTACATGAACTCATGCAAAGTGAAGTAAGCAGAACCAGGAGAACATTGTATATAGTAACGGCAATATTGTAAGGATGATGAACTATGAAAGACTTAGCTACTCTGATCAAGACAATGATCCAAGACAATTCCAAAACACCCCTGATGAAAAATACTATCCACCTCCAGAGAAGGAACTGAGGAACTCTGAATGCATATTGTAGTATTCTTCTTTTTGTTGTTTTATTTTGTTTATGTTTTCGTTTGTAACATGGTCAATATGGAAATATGTTTTGTGTACCTTACAGGAACAATCAAAATCAAATTGCTTGCCTTTTCAAGGAGGGGGGAGGGCTGGAAGAGAGGGAGAGAATTAGGAACTCAACATTTTAAAAAATGATGGTTAAAATTTTTTTTCACATGTAATGGGGAAATATTTAATGAAATAAATACAGATAATTAAAAAATATATCATTACTATCATTTTTTGATATTTGTTGAGTGTTCCCACTTGGCTAGTTGGATGTAGTACTAGATAACTAAATAGAACATTACCAGAACATGTGCACATGCTTTGCTGTCCCCCAGGATTACCATTTTTTCCTTTCGTAACTCCCGTTAACTATGAACTTTTTCAGGTTTCTTCATATATTGGGTGGCGTCAGCATTTTGGACAATTGAGATCTGTGTGTGTGTGTGTGTTCAGGTGCTTTTTAGCAACTCATTTCTCACACCAGATGGTTAGTGGTGCCATTGCTGTTGTTCAGCTGTTCAGTTGTATCCAACTCTGTGATCCTATATAGGATTTTCTTGGTAAAGATACCAGAGTGGTTTAATCCTTCTCCAGTGCATTAAGGCAAATAGAAATTAAGTTACTTGTTCAAGCTCATACAGCTAGTGAGTGCCTAAGGCCACATTTAAACTCAGGTTTTCTTGACTCCCGACCCAGTGCTCTATCTGCTGAGCCACCTAGCCATTACAGGTTAGTATTTGCTGCTGTACTCTCCCTCACATACAAGTGGAATCTCTCCTACCCTTCTCTTACAAAAAACATGATAAATGTTCCAAATACCATATAGAAATCTAGTTCACATCCAGACTTCCTTTAGGTGTATTTTACTTTAGGCTGTAAATGTATTCCTAAAATGGGTGCAAATCAGGATTTTGTTGTCCTTGTGCAAATTGAATCAGATTTTAAAGATATGAGGAACTTTTTCTATTGAACCTTCTTAGGAATCATTTTGTATAGTGAAGATGTCCACAAATTTACATAATGTTTTCATATATCATATTTGATCAGAGTACAATCGTGCCAATCAAAAATGAAGTATAAGCATTACTGCTTTTACTTAAGAATCATCAAAGGGATAGATTTATAAGTAGCATGAAGGAAAGATGAGAAGTGATGAAGACTCTTAAGACTGGAGATAGAGAAGGAAATACAGATGACATTTAAATTCTGACCTAGGGGCAGCTGGGTGGTACGATGGATAAAGTACTGGCCCTGGATTCAGGAGGACCTGAGTTCAAATCTGGCCTCAGACATTTGACACTTACTAGCTGTGTGACCCTGGGCAAGTCACTTAACCCTCATTGCCCTACCAAAAAAAAATCAAGCATAAATTCTGACCTACAAGAAACAGATAATAGATCATATCTATTTATGTTGTCCATGTAGCTATTAGTATCATCAATGCTACGGAATGTAGAGTAGCTCAGGAGGTAGGTGCAAAGGAAACTTCAGAACCTAGCACTGCTCTAAAACTCTGGTCTTTGGTTTTGTGTGTGTGTGTTTTTTGTTTGTTTGGTTGGTTTTGGTGAGGCAATTGGGGTCAAGTGGCTTGCCCTGCGTCACACAGCTAGTAAGTGTCAAGTGTCTGAGGTCGGATTTGAACTCAGGTCCTCCTGAATCCAGGGCCGGTGCTTTATGCACTGCACCACCTAGCTGCCCCAACTCTGGTCTTTGTAATGGTGGGATTTAATGTCTAGAATATCAATCATCATTATACTAGAGAAGGATAAACTTGCTCCATAAAAAAAACAAATAATAAATTCCTTCCATATATTATACAGGTTGACCCCTGAGCCTCTGTTAGCATTTTGTAAACAATCTCATATATTACAATATACCAAAGAGATAATGAAATGTTTTCTTTTCCATTTGGCTTAAATACAGGTGGCAATTTTAGAGTTCTTGAGCAGTTTTATAATTGCAACTCCCCAGCACCCCCTGCTGTTGATATATAACTTTGCAGTTCTTGAGGATTCCTTTCAATAGTAGCTACTAAAGGATTAGACGAAGAAAAAGCAGAAGAAATGTTTAAAAACACTATTTTCATGTGAAACTTTAATAGTAGTTAATGTTACTAGTAGTAAACAGTAACAATGAGACAGGGAATAGGGATGTCACCAAAGGATGTATTGAATTGTTTTTTAGCTTTTTCCACATACATGCATGTTACACTGGAAGAATATATTTTTACCAGTGCTATTAATAGAATAAATGTATAATGTATCTCCTTAGAGATTAAATTTTGTTAAGTAAGAGGGAGAGATAAATCAACAATTTGCTTTAGAAATAGGAACCATTGATGTTGACCTCTAGGGTCCCAGGAAGGAAGGTCCTTGAAAACACCTCAGACTCAGCATTATGCTTAAGAGGCCTGTCCTATTCAACTTGAGATTAGAAAATGAGTGGCAACATTAAATTTGAAAGGTTGTTAATTTATTAATTATTAGCACCTCAGAATTCTTGTGTCCAAGGTCCCAGAACCACTTAATTTAACTCCAATAAGAACTTGATGGCATATAAAATAGAAAGTACATTGTTAGAACTTGGAACAATTCCTCACTTGGGGGGGGTGCTGAGGCAATTGGGGTTAAGTGACTTGCCCAGGGTCACACAGCTAGTAAGTGTCAAGTGTCTGAGGCCAGATTTGAACTCAGGTCCTCTTGACTCCAGGGCTGGTGCTCTATCCACTGCACCACCTAGCTGCCTCTGCCCCCTTACTTTTAATAGAATATGAATACCGCTTTTCTTTTTTTAGGAATTTTCCTTGCCAAAAAAATTTACTACACCAATAGGATATGTAAGGCAAATTTCAAGATCTATTCCTATATTATCATCTTCCTGATAGCCTTTGCCATAAGTTTTTACCTGCTGCTGAAGGTCATAGGGGTAGATCTCCTGTGGTCATCGGGAATGGCCAAGAAGTAGTTAAATATCTACACAACTTCCTTTGCCAGCCTCTTCAGCGTTGTAAGCATCTTATTTGAATTAGGGTTAGTCCTACATTCTCAGTTGTACAAGAATGACAAAAGAATACAAAGACTGCAGAACTGCTTCTATGTATGCAGCATGGTGGCATCAATGACCTTTGTGCAAGTGTTAGACCTCCGGAAAACATCATCCTACAACATGCTATTGTTTTGCATATTGTCTTTCTGTGAGTATGCTGCCATATCTGTGCTGGTAGTTGGGATAAGCCCTTTCTGCATGGTCTACATCCTGAGATTGTAGGTAAAAGGTTTGTTAGGAGAAGAGGTATTAGATCTATCCATTTCTCCTGTGGTGAGTACCTTTTCTTTTATTCAGCATACATATTTGTTCATCCTATGGTGCTCATGTACTTGAAAAGAGAATTTTCTTGTGTGACCCTGGGCAAGTCACTTAACCTCAATTGCCTCACCAAAAAAGAGAGAGAGAGAGAGAATTTTCTTTTACTGTTCAAATGAGAACATCCCAAAATAATTACTAGAGAGAGCCTTTTAAAGGACTCTGAACACAGGACAGCCTAAATGTATAAAGGTTGGTTGAGTGGAATGGAAGGAAAGGGAAATTCTCATTCACAAAAGAATAGATTAATTCCATCTTTTTTTTAAAGCCACACAATATTCACATTGATGTTTTTTAAATTGATAAGAATGTCATAAACAGAGCAATGACAAAGTTATTGGATGATCTATCAGGGATTTTGAAAGGGTTGATATAAATTGAAGAGATAAGATGTCACTGTGATTTTTTTTCTAGTCAAGTTCTCGGCATGGAAATCCCACAGGTAAATAATGTATGAATTGGGCTTGTTTTCTTAAATATTTAAGTTCTCCCAAAGGTCCCAGGATTTATTAGCAGAGTTACTCATGTAGGGTATGTAAAACAGAGTACATATATATCCCTTTGTGAAAAGAGGGAACTCTCTTTCCCAAAGAATACGTATCATCCTTTATAATTGGACTTTATTAAAATTATGCATTCATTAAAGATGTTTAGCTATAGGTTCGGTCAAGTTCTAGGAAAAATATTTGGAAATGTTCAATAAAACTTTCTGAGATATACAAACTATTCACTAAGAAATGTCAAGATTTTTTTCTCATCATCAAATTAGGCTCTGATGTTATGCATCTTATTATTAAGGAAACCACTTTGGAATTTTGATCTAGCATAATATCCACTCATGACTAAAGAGTGTAGTGAGACTGCAGTGGGTACTGTCACACATACAACAGCTGTCTAGAATTTAGTGTCTTGGCTCTAACTCTATTTTTCATTTATTAGTACTTGGAAACTAACATTTGTAGTACATACACATATGATTCTGAGATTCTCTGAAAATTAAATAAAACATCTTGCCATAATCCTTCCTGATGATCTATATCCATGAGCAATTAACAAGACCCTTTTTTTTTTTTTTTGGTGAGGCAATTAGGGTTAAGTAACTTGCCCAGGGTCACACATCTAGTGTGTTAAGTGTCTGAGGCCAGGTTTGAACTCAGGTCCTCCTGACTCCAGGGCCAGTGCTCTATCCACTGCACCACCTAGCTGCCGCAACAAGACCCTTTTGACACTTGAATTTCTAAATTCCTTTGGGATGGTATCTGACCTAAGGTCTGGCTTATACTAATTTCTGCTTTATAACAAATATAATTACAGAAATCTTCCTGTGTATGCATGTGGGGATGTACATATCAATAAGTTTATTTTAAAAAAACATAGCAAATACAATTCTTATTTATGAAATAAAGTGTTAGTGATTTAAAAACAGCTTATATCTGGTCTACTTTTCATTTCCTTTCATTATTCTGATGGATCTTAGGAAGTGCTGAAGAAAATTTTACAGATAACCTACCTGTTTCTGGTAATTTTTTTAAAATCATAAAACTGCCTAAATCTAATTAGAAAGCAAAAATAAAGAGGCAAAGTAAAAATAGAATCTACCAGTCACCACTTGAATGGAGCTGGAGAAAAACATGGAAGTGTGCTGATTAATTGAAACCACTACAAGTTTATGTTACATGATCTCAACTGAGTCCTTACTGCAGCAAGGAAATACTCACCAATTGATGCACTGCTCCACTCTCTGGTGACTATTTCAAGCCTCTTCATCCTTTCTGAAGCCTTCAATGGAATTTTCCATTCCCAATCTCTCAACTGAGGACCTTGCCTCATACTTAACTGAAAATTTTGCCAAGAGCTCTCTTTTATTCCTGGGGACAGCTAGTTGAATAGAATGCTGAGCCTGGAGTCAGGAAGACTTGTCTTTCTGAGTTTAAATCTGGCCTTAGACATTTTTTTTACCCTGGCCAAGTCAACTTAACCCTGTTTGCCTCAGTTTCTTCATCTTTAAAATGAGCTGGAGAAAGAAATGACAAACCACTCTAGTATCTTTGCCAAGAAAACCCCAACTGGGCCATGAAGAGTTGGACACAAATGAAAACAGCCTAACAACTGAATTCTCTCAAGACACTGCTCCTTCCTTGTTTTCCTACCTTTCAGACTAGTGAGCAATCTCCTTTTCTGAATCTTCATCCAAATTATGCCCACTAACTTTGAGTGTTCCCCAAATATCTGTCCTTGGCCTTCTCTTCTTCCTCTATACTATCTTGCTTGGTGATCTCTTATCAGCTCCCATGGATTCAGTTATCTCTATGAAGATGATTCTCAGATTTGTCCAGCCCTAACTTTTATTCTGATCTCCAACTGACATATTACACCCCACACAAAATGAAACCACTATCAAATCCTGTCCTTTCTACTTTCACACTGGCACTCGAGTATGCACACATGCGCACACACACAGACACACATACACACACACTCTTTCCACTCACATAGTGACCACCATGTTGCATGTTCTCATTATTTCATGCATGGGCTATTACAATAGCTTGCTAGTTGGTCTCTCTGCTGCTAAGAAGTCTTCCCCACTCCATCATTCACTTAGCTGCTAAAGTGATTTTAAAGCACAGATCTGAACATATCATTTCCCTATCCAATAAACTCCAGTGCCACCCTACAACTTCCAAGATCAAATATAAAATCTTCTGTTTTACTTTTCAGGCCCTTCACAATTTGGCTCCTTCCTACCATTCCAATCTTTTTATATTTTGCTCTTTATATACTCTATGATCCAGTGACATTAACCTTCTTTCTGTTTATTGTGCCTTTTTATTATTTTTTAAAATTCAATTTTCACTTCCAGATTTTCTCCCTCTTCCTTTACTTTCCTTCACTCATTGAGAAAGCAAGAAAAATAGAACCTGTTACAAATATTTATAGTCATATAAAACAAATTTCCATATTAGCCATGCTCTTCCCAAAAAGAGTAAGAAAAGAAAATATATTTCAGTCTGCAATCTTTAGTTCATCAGTTCTCTGTCTGGAGATGGAAAGCATGTTTCATTATGAGCCATTTGGAATTTTGTTTTGTCAATGTGTTTATCAGAATTACCAAGTCTTTCAAATCTTTACAATATTATTGTTATTGTATAAATTATTTTCTTGGTTCTTCTCACTTCATTTTGTATCTTTTCAAAAAAGTCTTCTCGGGCAGCTAGGTGGTGCAGTGGATAAGCACTGGCCCTGGAGTGAGGAGTACCTGAGTTCAAATCTGGCCTCAGATACTTAACACTTACTAGCTGTGTGACCCTGGGCAAGTCACTTAACCCCAATTGCCTGACCTAAAAAAAAAACAACCAAACAAACAAAAAAGTCTTCTCAGGTTTTTCTGAAACCATCCCTTGTTCATTTTTTACAGCATAATATCATTCCATTCCATTCATATACCATTACTTCTTTAGTCCCTCCCTAGTTGATGGGCAATTGCCCAGTTTCCATTTCTTTGCAAATATAAAAGGAGCTGCTATAAATAGTTTTGTACATATGGGTTCTTTTCCTCTTTCTTTGATCTATTCGAAGTTTAGACCCAGTATAACTGGGTCAAAGTGTATGTTCAGCTTAATAGCTTTTGGTACAGAGTTCCACATTGCTTTCCAGAATATTTGGAATAGTAAAGAGTTCCACTAAAGTGCATTAATGTATTTATTGACCCCCACATGCTCTCTATCATTTGCAATTTTCCCTTTTTGTCATAATAGCTAATCTGATGGGTATGAAATGGTACTTCAGAGTTGTTTTAATATGTATGTCTCTAATTCTTTGTGATTTAGAGTATTTTTTTAATGTGGCTACTCATAGCTTTGATTTTTTTCCCCTCTAAAACTGCCTGTTCATAGCTTTTTACCATTTATCATTTGGGGAATGGTTCTTATTCTTGTAAATTTGACTAAGTTCCCTATACATTTTAAAAATGAGACTCTTATCAAAGAAACTTGATGCAAAGATTCCCCCCCAAAAAAATTCCCTACTTTTTTCTAATTTTAGCTGCATTGTATTATTTGTGCAAAAACATTTTAATTTTATGTAATCAAAATTATCTATTTTCTCTCTTATGAACCTCTATATATATTGTTTGGTTATGAACTCTTCCTCCATTCATAGATCTAACAGATAATCTTTGATATTTGCTATATCACCTTTTTTGTCTAAATTATAAACTCAGTTTGAGCATAGCTTGGTATGTAATGTGAGATGTTGGTCTCTGGTTTCTGTTAGATAAAAGCTACTTAAACTGTGGTCTCAACATTGCATAACTGAATGTGGGGATCATGAAAAATTTGACAACAGTAAAAGGTTATATATACCTATTTTATATGCCTCTATACCCCGAGATCACATAAAAAATTTTAGGGTGAAAAGGGGTCACAAGTAGAAAAAGTTTAAGAAGTCATGTGCTAGATTACTTTCCATTCCCCCCCCCAATTTTTTTTTTCCAAATAGTGAGTTCTTACTGCAGTAGTTGGGATCTTTAGGATCAAATATAGGTTACTACTCTCATTTGCGCCTGTATATTGTGCATATAATCTATTACACTGATCAACCTCTCTATATCTTACCCTTTACCAAATTGTTTTGACTATTACAACTTTGTAGTATAGTTTGAGATCTAGTACTGTTAGTCTACCTTCCCATTTTTTCAGTGATTCTCTTAATATTCTTGACCTTTTGTTCTTTAAGATAAATATTGTTGGGGCAGCTAGGTGGCATAGTGGATAGACCACCAGCCCTGGAGTCAGGAGTACCTGAGTTCAAATCCGGCCTCAGACACTTGACACTTCAGATACCATCAGTTCTTTCTCTGTAGATGGATTGCAATTTTCATAAGTACTTTAGGGCTATACTGGAAATTATTGCTGAAAATAATAACCACATGCTTACCAGCAGATCATCTTACACTATTGCGGTTATTTTGTATACAGTACATTTCACTCTGCTTCAGACATTTGACACTTACTAGCTGTGTAATCCCGGGAGAATCACTTAACCCTCATTACACCACAAAAAAACCGCTGAAAACCCAAAATAAATGAATGAATGAATAAATAAGTAGATGTATGGTTAATTAAATGAATGAATTAAAAAAACACACTAGAAAGCACAGGTATAAATGGAGCTTTCCTTAAAATAAGTAGTATCTAACTAAAATCAAGAGCAAGCATTTAACATTTCTGCTTTTTTGTATTTGTGAGATTTTTATAGCCTAATTTATGATCAGTTTTTGTAAAGATGCCATGCACATCTGGGAAATAGTTATACTCTTTTTTTCCCCATTCAATATTTGCCAGAGATCTATAATATTTAATTTTTCTAAAATTCTATTTAGCTCCTTAACTTCTTTGTAGTTTATTAATTCTCTGCCTTTTCACTGGGTGTCTGTGCCTGGAATGCTTTCCCTTGCCTTCACTTCCTTGCTTCAAGACTGAGCCTCAGATCCCACCTTCTTCAAGAAGACTTTCTCAATCTCAGTTCTACCTCTCCCTCACCCCAATGACAATGTCTTTCCTCTGAGAGAACCTCCTACTTATCTTTCATATATCTTTTATGTCCATACTTGTTTGTCTGTGGTCTCCTTCCACTTAAGAAAGCGACTGTGTTTTTGCCTTCTTTGTATTCCCAGTACTTAGCACAATGACTCCTACATAGTAAGGGACTAATAATGTTTGTTGATACCTCCTGAAAGAAACCCTAAGCTGAAAATATCCAGGAAAGTAATAGCCAAAATCCAGAGCTGCCAGGTCAAAGAAAAATACTGCAAAAAGCTGTAAAGATAGAGTTCAAGTACCAGAAAGCCACTATCAGGATCACATAAGATTAAGTTGCAGTTACAATAAAGGAGAAAAATTCTCCTCCTGGGGAAATTGAGAAAGTTATATCTCAGCAGGACCCCATTAACTTATCTCTTCTACCTCCAGTTGGAACACAGAGTCCAAATTTCCTTCTCTTTTATTTAGGCTATGAATCTTGTCTCGTAAGTAGTGCCAACTTGTTTGTTCTGGAAGAAGGCTAATTAGATTGGTATTCTCTCTTCCCCAAGGCATGTGATGTGTGAGGAAAAAAATAATTAGATATTAAAGATGTTTGGACCCAGAGTCACAACCTACAGTGACTTCTTTTCTCCTTTTTATTAAATCATGTTTGCAATCAGAAACTACTTTAATGATGTGCCTTTCAAGACTGGGAGAAGCATGTGACAACTATAACTATCTGTTACCTCCCCTGGCCATCAGCTTTATTGTCTGTTTTATTTCCCATTATGTATTAAGACCATTTCAGCTTTATAATCTGTTGTAAAAATCATTTTTACTGACATTACCCTAGAACGTTTCCCCCAAAGGATAAACTAGAATGGGGCTGGGTGTGTTTCCAACTTGACTCAGCTGCTCTTTTTCAGAGCATGAGAGGGGAGAGGTATGTGCTTATATTTGGGGACCATCTTGGGATGTTGACTGAACATGGCTAGTGCCTGGATGCTAGCATAAAGGTGCCAATCCTCATAGAAAGACACGTAAACAGAAGTTCTCTTCTTTTGTGCCCCCACATTTTCTTTCAAAAGGTCTAGAGCTAAATGTAGAACTAACACATAAAGACAGGTGTGTATACACCAACTAAGTGGTGATAGCCTCTGGCCTGTACTTGTGAGGTGTAGAGGGAAGATGTCTACTACCTTCATTTGCTACCCACTCTCAATACCAATTAATGAGGAGAACAAAAGTTTAGATAATAGGGAATATTGAATAATCTGAGTTCGGTTTTTTTTTTAACTTTGTAACAGAGACAAACAGAACAAACACATGTGCCCATATGAAGCCATTCAACTCTCCCGTCCTTGATTCCTCTCTTCCACTTTTCCATGTTTATCTGTGATGCAAATCCAGACTTAGCTCTACTGTCAACAGCTGGAAGCCAGAGTCACAATTCTGACTTCAGAGGGTGGAACTGAAAACACTGAGTTGAAATTGTAGAAGCAGATTTAGGTTCTATGTAAAGAAATATAATTTCTTTTTCTTTTTTTTTTTTTTAGTGAGGCAGTTGGGGTTAAGTGCCTTGCCCAGGGCCACACAGCTAGTAAGTGTTAATTGTCTGAGGCTGGATTTGAACTCAGGTACTCCTGACTCCAGGGCCGGTGCTCTATCCACTGTGCCACCTAGCCGCCCCAAGAAAAACTTTATAACAATTAGAACTGTCTAATACCTTATATGAGCTTCCCATCAAGGAAGGTTCCAATTTGGAGAAATTGGATTGTCTGATCACTGAGGTCCCTTCCAACTTTTGGATTCTGTGCATAATCCACGAATGAGTTAGTTGAGCAATACTACATGTGTCCTCTGCATGCTTTTGTGGCCATATTTACATGGCTTATAGTCCTACAGCAAAAAAAAAAAAAAATGAAAAATACTAATGGGAACAGATTGTGGGTCCTCTCATCTAGGCAGATCTACAGCTTTTATCCAACTGTTTTTCATAGCTTCAAGAAAGGAAGCCCTGGTTGAGTTGGCATATTTCATTCACACCAAACCCATTACCTTTTTTATAGAGTACATAATTGTGTACACACACAAAGAACAACTACATAGGCTTGTAGACAGTCAAACACAGGATTCCATACTCAATAAAGTCATTTTATTGTCTAGAAGAAAGCAAAATTTTTCCACGGCCACATGCTGTCTGGTCCTAGGGAAATGCCTGGGAAGGACACAAGGGCAGGAGTTGTTATTCCTCAGCACTCTGACTGTTGAGATAGTCCTGGAGAAGGGCCTGTACCTCTGGCCGCCGGCTGAGTTTAGTGGCCTTGCCTTGAAAGCGGCCTTTCTTCCCAGCTCCCTTGCCTTGTAGCAATTCAGCTACCCTGAAAACCAATGGATAACATCAGAGACAACCAAGCCCGCTTAGGAAGAATACTAAGAAGAGCAAAGTTCTTAAGTTATCCTTTACCACTTACAGGGTATCTCGTAATTGTATTCATAACTGTCCCTTTATATCTCTCTTTCATAACCAAACACCTGGAAAAAGCTCTCTATACTCACTGCTGCCACTTCTTTAGATGTAAGATCCCAAGGTAGGGGCTGGAGACCTAGTTGGGACCCAGCTGTGGAAGCTTCCTCCTCTCCTCTCCCTGAGCCTCTACTCCCAACTGGATGCTAACTCCCCCATCCTCTCTCCATCCAGGAGTTTATCCCAAACCTCCATTCCATTCTGACCCTCAGGCTGACTGCCCATTTCCCAACACTCAGGCCAGGGATATGGTTAATAACATTACTTGGAAAAGCAGGATGTGACCAAGATCCTTCTGGTAAGATGGTAGACCACTGGGCCTGACCACATGCCCTGCCACTGTGCTCTCTTAGACCCCCCAGGGTATTGCCATTTGACCTATAACTGCCCCCTAAGAATGCCTTGCCACATGCCCTGCTCCTTCACCCTAAGCACCACTGTGCCTTTCCATCTGCCCTGAAGCTGACCCCTTCTAGATGTGTTGTCTCCTCTAAGTAGAAGGAAGTTCCTCAAGAGGAGAGCTGACTCCCTTTTCTGTTGGTATACTTGGCACTTAGCACGGTGGTGCCTCATGCTCATGGTAAGTGCATTAAAAAGTTCTTTTTCACTCATTCCTCCATTTCTCAATTCCTGGCAATCAATCCAGTTTAAGATCCAATTATTCCACTGAAACTATCCTTTCCAAAGTTATTAGTTATCTCCTAATGGCTAAATCCAATGACCTTTCTCCTACTTGTCTTTCTTCTTGAGGTCACATTGGCATCTGACCTATGGACTGCGCTGTCTTCCTAAATACTCTCTTCTTCTTGGGTTTTCATGATGCCACTTTTTCCAGATTCTCCTACCTACCTGACCATTCCTTCTCATCTCCAAGATCACATACATCCTGCCCCTGTTATATGAGTGCACCCCAGGGCTCTGTCCTGGATCCACATCTGTTTTGAGTGTAACCTCTCTCCTGGTGATCTCTTCCAGCTCCCAATAAACATCTTTATGCAAATGACTTTAAAAATCTTGCTTATCTCCTGAACTCACCTGTAACCAACATCTTTATCTCAATATCTCATAAGCATCCTAAACTCAACAAGTTCAAAATGGAACCTACTACCAGCCTGACCTCATGACCCCAATTTCCCTCTTTTTGTCAAAGGCATTACCATCCTTCCAGTCAGTCAACCAGCTTTACAAACTCAGGGGTCGTCCATCAACCTTCCCTCTCCCTCACTCCCCCACTCAATCAGTTGCCATATACTGTCCATTCTACCTCCACATCTCTAAAATCTGCTTCTTCTTCCTACAAGAATGATTCGTAGCCCCAGCTGTTAGCATCCACGCCTCACCATCCACAATAACTTCATACATATTGTACATTTACTGATCCTTATACATTTTGCTTCCTTTCAGTAGAATGTAAGCTTCTTGAGGTCAGAGATTGTTTTGCTTCTGTCTTTGTATCTATCCCCACTGCCTGGTACTCATACATGCTCCATATCTGAATCAAAGGATTTCTTCTAGACTTACCTGGGTCCTAACATATCCACGGCCTCAACTGGCCCTGCAAGTAAGAAGAGCCCAGCACCTTTTTCATCTCCTACAGTTAAGAAGAGAAGGGTGTCCTAGAAGACAAGATGGAGGAATGAGTCCTAATACCCAGTGATACAAAACCTACCCTTTCCCAAAATTATTCCCTCCACCAGGGATGAACATCTCCTAAGTTTCAGAATCAAACTCCCTGAGCAAAGCAGAAAGATCTCCTTCATCTGTCCATAATGCATAATACAAGAAGAAGAGATGGTCTTGAAAGCAGTTGGAAGATATAGGGGAACTACCAGGAGAGCTTGGAGATCATTACACTTAACGGATGACTAAGAGTGACACTGGACCATCATTCCAGAGGGGTTGTCTGAAACACAGGTGCCCAGGATGAAAGGTCTGGCTATGACTCAAAAACTGGGTCCCACAAACAGTAGGGGTGTCCCCCTCTAGAGCCTGCTCTAAAAGGACAGGCATACCAAGGCCAATGCTGGAGGCCCAGGAAGACATATGCTACAGTCTGACCTTGGAAGAAGTTAACAGACTGTGTTTACACTAGAGCACCAAATATGAGGAGGAAAGGCCCCTGAGCCCAGAAGGGTAAGGGAGGGTACCTCATACACTCTCACCTCTATCCCAATCTCATTGGCAATGATGTTCATAAACTCAGAGTCTCCATCTTTCCTAGAACAAAGGACCATTTAGATTTAGATTTGAATAGGACCACTAAGATATCTAGAACATTTTACAGATAAGGAAACCGAGGCCTAGAGAGACTAAATGACTTCCCCAAAGTCACACACATGGCAAGCTGAAGAGACATGATTTGAATGGAGGTCCTCAGACTTCAGATCCAACATTATTTCTACCACCCCTCATACCCAAAGCTTGCTTATATAGGGCATTAGAGCCAGGTTGGGGTCAGAGACCAGTGAGAGCAGGCTGTGTGCTTTGTGTTTAGAGCCATCTGTTCCCCAAGAGTAGGTGTCCATGGCACACAGAACCTCAGACTCCCTCAAGAAGGAAAAGTACACCAGAGAAGAGAGAGCATATGGTCCCTCCCCAACCTCAGCAGTTAAAGCTTTGGGTTTGGTTTATTTTTCCCTAAGTGGGGCTCCCTGGGACAACTAGAGCTTTTCTGGATGGTAGCAGAAGTGATGGGACCATGAAGCAGGGTGGGGGGGAGAAGAAGATTCTGGGGACATGTTCATCACCCTGCCCAAACCAAGAAATCAGGCACTGACACATTTCCCCCTCCCCATAGATTTTATAATATCAGAAAGAACTCAAATGCGCACAGACTTGTCTTTCCAATGTCTTTAGGCAGGCCATGTACTGTGCACAGTAGAAATGTGGGGCACAAGCCTAACTTCCCACTCCAGCCCTCCTCCTCACTCCTGGTGCCCATTTCTGAATCCTCACCTGTGTAATACAATCACTCCTCCCCTGTCTGGGCTGTCCCTAAGACTGTGGGCAGTGAGAACGGCCAGGTCTCTCAGTAGATTCAGGTTGCTCTGAAAATGTTATAACTTAGCAATGCAGGTGGTAGGGAGTAAAGGTGACACACAGGAAGGAGGTGACACACAGTAGGTGCCCCCCATCTCCCACCCCCCAGTTCCCTTATCCCTTGCCACCAATCCATACATCTAGGGAGTCAATTCTGTAAAGCAGCTGCAGCAATCAGGGCCAGGCCTAGATGTTACTTATACTCTCACAACCCAGTCCCCATGGAAACCCACTGCAGGGCAGTCTATTTCCACTACAGCCTCCCCTTCTTGTGGCTCCAGGGTAAGTCACCTTCTGGAGCAGCTTGGTTGAGTTCTGCAATTTCTGAACAGCCTCTGCATGTTCTTCCACTCCGCACCTTGAGAGACAAAGAAGTCTGGAGACCCATCCTCCAATTCCCCACCCTAATTCCTAGAGCATGAATTTCTAAGCAACAGTGATGCCAGGCCTCAAACAGTTGCTTCTCCCAAGACTAAGGACTGTAGATTATTGTTGGGGATAACAGAGGGACAGCAGCATCAGGAATAAAGTCTGAGGGTGGAAGGTCAGTGATTCACAAGACAAGTGGGGGGCAAGGCCTGGCTATTTAATAACAGCTGACATTTGTTTAGTACATTAAGTCTTACAAAGAACTTTGCATTCACTGTCTCATTTGATTCTTCTATCAGTTCTCTGAAGTAGGTGCTATTTTTAGCTGAAACTCAGGTTCAGAGAGGTTATATTGTTGCTTAGGTCCACACAGTTAAGTGTCTGAGGCATGATTGGAACCCAGGTCTTCCTGACTCTAAGCCCAGCACTCCTTCTGCCTGGCTGTTCTGCCTGAGTGTACATGAAGGACTTCACCTTCAAGAGCACTCCCACACCTATGAGCTCGTTTGATCCCTGCACTGAAAGAGAGGAAATAAAGGGGGATATTCCTCATGTTGCTGATGGGGAAACTGAGGCACTTCCCTAACATCACTCAATAAATCCACAAGAAGGAAAAGACAGACACCTACTTGAGTAATGTGGTCAGGGCCCTTTCTGCTCCATGACTTCTCTCCATCCACTTCAGCACCCGGTTCCCTGCTAGAAACACCAGGTTGGTCTTGTTCTTTTTGCCCTTCTCTGTACCCAGGATTTTAATGACCTGGATAGGGTTTGGAAGACATACACAGTGAAGTGGGTTCTAAGAGTGAGCTAGACCCACATTGTCTCTCCAGAATAAGTGAATTATGAGGTCTTTGGGGGGGGGGGGGAGTCTTACAAGGAATCCCTCATATAGGGACTCAATGCACTTTGCCTATATAGAACACGTTCCCAGTAGAAGTGCTGGGACAGACGCTGGCTCCTTTGCCCAAAGCACTTCAGTTATTTTTGAGCTTCTCCTCTCTCTCCTCCTCCAGTCTCAGGCTCATCTTGCTCCTCCACCCCACTAACAGGCCTTGTCTGGAACTCCAGCCCTTTCCTCCTCCCCATCCTACTCACCTGCAGGTCACTGAGGTTTCTCACATGGGTTCCACAGCACATATTGGAGTCGACACCCTCAATGGTGATGACCCGGATAGGTCCTGCATGGTCATCTGGCAAACCCCGGCCCCTTACCTGGGAGGGGCAGATGTGTCTGAGCTTCTAAACAGACCCCTTTAGATACCCTGGAGTTGTCACTGGCTAGCTCTTCCCAACAGATTTTACCTTCTCCACCTCAGGATCATCTGGGTTCAGTTCCCTCACAGTCACAGGGAGCCGATTTCGGATCTTCTCATTGACGCTCTGCTCGATAGCAGCTATCTGTTCTGGCAAGACCATGGGGCTATCCAGCTCTATCGTGCTCCGAAAGCGTCCTAACTCCCTAACCAGAGAGAGTGGCATTCATGGGATGAGAATGAAATAGAAGATTGGCAGCTTGGAGGAGCGGAGCTTGAGGTGTTCTTAACCTCTGTTGTGTCACCAGCCTCACTCTGGAAGTCTGCTTAAGCCTATGGCCTCCACTGCAGGGTAATGCTTTTAAATACACAGGCATGCAAAGGGATCCGATTATTTTGAAATGCAACTATCACAATACTGAAGAAACAACATCATAGAAGCCCTGAAAGAGGTCATCATTGAAAGGGGTCCAGCAGCCTCCAGTTAAGAACACCTAGATTAGAAGAGCTCCCTTCCCCCATCTATCCTCTGGCGCAGATCTCACCCTACACATCTTCTGGGCTAACAGAAGAGTACTGAGCAAATGAAAGGCAGTATTCCATTCCAGGAAAGCTCCCTCCCTTTCTCTGGTCTCTATCCCTAGGTCTTTGTTAGGAAAAAGCTGGAGAAGTCAGTGATCTGTATGAAATAATCCATTATAAAACTGCAAAATGAAAAAAAGCAGAACAAGAAAATGGAGGACATACTAAAAGTACAACCTTTTTTTTTGTACCTGTAATTTCAGCAGTATAGAGAAACTCCGAGTGAGAGAACTCTGTCCACCAATTCAGACCAGTAACTGTTCTAAAACTGGTGGTCTTAGATACTTGAATGGGCATTGGGAAGTTGAGTGACTTCCCCAGGGTCATAGAGATAGTCTATGTCAGAGGCAGAACATGAATCCAGATCTGCCTGACTCTAAGCCTGCCCCCCTACCCACTATCCCATGCTGCCTCTCTAATTAGGGATAGGAACTAGACTGGTGGTGTATCTATTTAATCTGGGCAGTAAATGAGCCTAACTCTCATCAGAATTGGCTCAAGGAGGGAATAATATATACACTCAATTGAGTAGAGTAATCTATCTAACCCTGCAGGAAAATAGGAGAGGAAGGGGATAAAGAGAGAGGGGCAAAAGAAGGGAGGGCAGATTGGGGGAGGGGGCAGACAGAAGCAAATCCCTCTTGAAGAGAGATAGGGTGAAAGAAGATAGATAATAGAGTAAATATCATGGGGAAAGGAATAGGATGGAGGGAAACAGTTAACAATAGTAATCATGAAAGAGATAAAAGGGGGGAAATAAATAAATTTTTTAGAAAAGTAATAAGGAGAGGGGCAGCTAGGTGGCACAGTGGATAGAGCACCGGTCCTGGAGTCAGGAGGACCTGAGTTCAAATCCAGCCTGAGACACTTAACACTTACTAGCTGTGTGACCCTCGGCAAGTCACTTAACCCCAATTGCCTCACCAAATAAATAAATACATAAATAATAGGGAGTGACTGAAAAAGGACTAAGACATGTTACATGTTGAAATTAATTTAAATGTTAACATCTGCTGAGCCAGTTTAGTGGGTTGTACTGATGTTCAAAGTTAAGATTTTAATAAAACATTTAAATTGTTCGTAGTTAAGAAAATGCCTTTCACTCACCACGATGTTGTCTTAAACCCAAACAGGTCATCTGCCACAGCTGTGATGAGATGCTGCCCTGGGTCCCAAGAGAAAGAGATAAGGAGAAAGGGGAACATTAGAAGTCTAACACACTTACTAGTTGTGTGACCCTGGGCAAGTCACTTAACCCCAATTGCCTCACAAAAAAAAAAAAAGAAAGAAAGATCTGTTGGGGCAGTTAGATGGCACCAGCCCTGGAATCAGAGTATCTGAGTTCAAATCCAACCTCAGACACTTAACACTTACTAGCTGTGTGACCCTGGGCAAGTCACTTAACCCCAATTGCCTCGCTAAAAAAAATTTTTTTTAAATTAAAAAAAAATTAAATTAAATTAAATTTAAAAAAAAAGAAGTCTAACATATGGGGGCTTACAGATTCAGACAGTCTTTCTACACAAATGCTTGTCTACATGGGTAGCCATGGTGTCCCAATCAGCCAGACTTGAATTCCCAGCAACAAGGCTAATTTTTTTCTCCATTTCCATTCCCAAGGTACCTGAATGCTGCTGCATGTGGTCAAACCTCCGCTCCCAGTCCAGCTTCACTTGGACCTGGCTCCCTGGTGCCAGGGGGGTAAGCAAGAAATGCTCAGCTTCAGATCCCCGACGGGTCACTTTGAGCACTGGGATGTTGTCAATGGAACCTCGGTCATCAGGCTGGGGGGAAAAGGTGTCTACTATGGATTTAGGAAGGGAAGGATGAAGGAGTAATTCACAATAAGTAGTTTAGGAATTTAAAAGTACATTTTGGCCCATAAGGTAGGAGTTAGGATTTGTCTACACTACAAGGGAATAAGGAGAGGTTCAGGCCTAGCTGCCCCATGATGACATCTTTAGGGTTAAATTGAGGGGTGAGGGGAATGCACTGGGGGAGGGAGAAGGGCAGAGGTAGCATGGGGTGAAATCCTACATGAAAGAAACAGGAAAGGGAGGAGCAGGGCAGTAAATTAATTTTACACTCATCTGAATAGGCTCAAACACCTCAATCTCATCGGAATTGGCTCAAGGAGGGAATAACATACAGACTCAATTGGGTAGAGTAATCTATCCAATCCTACAGGAAAATAGTTGGGGAAGGGGACAAAGAGAGGGGTAAAAGAAGGGAGGGCAGATTGGGGGAGGGGACAGACAGGAGCAAATCCCTTTTGAAGAAGGATAGGGTGAAAGAAAGATAATAGAAAAAGTATCATGGGGAAGGGAATAGGATGGAGGGAAACAGTTAACAATAGTAATCATGAAAAAGAGAAAAGGGGAGAAAATTGTACAAAAAATATTTATAGCAACTCTTTGTGGTGGCTAAGAACTGGGAATCAAGGGAATGTCCCTCAATTAAGGAATGACTGAAGAAGCTGTGGTATGATTGTAGTGGAATGGAATTGTGCTATAGGAAATGACAAACAGGATGATACAAGAAAAACCTGGAAAGACTCATATGAGCTGATGTACAGTGAAGTGAGCAGAACTGGGAGGACATTGTACATTGTGACAGCAGTATGTGACAATGAGCAATTGTGAATGACTTAACTACTCTCAGCAATACAATGATCCAAGACAATCCCAAGGGACTAATGACAAAGCATACTGTCCACCTCCATAGAAAGAACTGATAAAAAGAGCACTTGTGGATTGTACATATATAACCTGATTGATGTCTTGGGGGGGGGAGGGGGGGGAAGAAAGGGAGGGAAGGAGAAAAATTTGGAACGCTAAATCTTATGAAAATGAATGTTGAAAACTACCCTTACATGTAACTGGAAAAAATAAAATAAATGTTTGTTGCAAAGAAAAAGAGAAATAAATTTTTTTTTTAAAAAAGGAGAGGTGTAGGAATGAAGGCTTAAGTTTGAATACTGTCTTTGCCACATACTTGTAGGACTTTGGATAAGGTCACTTTATCTTTCTGGGACTCAGTTTCTTCCAATATAAAATGAACAAGTTGAATGAGATGACCTCTGACATCACTACCAATTCTAAATCTATGATCCTTTGAAACTAGGTATGTTGGGTTTTTTGTGTGGGAGGGAGTGGAATAATGCTAGAATCTGAGGTTTCCAAGGGTTGGAGGTCAAATGCAGAGGTAGTAATGGGTTTAATACGATCAGGCTATTCTGTTTTAAGCTTCTGATAACTGGGAAGGAGGGAGAGGGTTTGTCCCTCTAGCTTCCTCTTATTCCAGCTTACTTTGCTCTTAAGGAGGACAGGGATAGGAATGGGCCTATTTCATTAGTATAATTGTATGAAGAACTCCCTTTACCAATGTAAATCAGCTCCTTCTCTGCAAATTATAGAAAGTAATCCACAATCCAGAGAGATTAAGTCCGGGGTGACACAGTAAGTGAAAGAAAGCTCCACCTGGATTCAAGGCTGGCTCTTTAATAATCATAGCTAATAAGAACTAAGATGTCCTTAGCACTTTAAGGTTTCCCAAAATGTTTCACATATGATACTATCTACCATGCCATGTTCATTCTTAAAACTGTGGTGCTGAACTGGAAGAGCATAGGATCAAAGATTTAGAGCTGAAAGAGGTCTTAGAAATCATTTAAGTGAGGGGTTCTTAAACCTGGGGCCTATGTACTTAAAAAAAATATTCTAATAAATGTATTTCAACATAATTGGTAATGCTATAGATTTCATAGTATGGATTTTAAAACATTATTCTGAGAATGGCTCCACTGGCTTATCAAACTGCCAAAAGAGTCCAAGACACAAAAAACGTTAAGAACCCCATATCTAGTCTAATTCCCTACTTTTACAGGTAAGGGTAAAGAAATGTTAGACCCAGGAAGAGACCCAAGGTAGGGAAAGGAAGGGCTTTGCTAGTCTTGAGTATTTCCCAATATAAGTAATCAGGTCTTGGAGATGAGACAGGACCTAAAGGATTTTAAGAGAAGCCAAGGTTTTTTTTAAAACCCAAGACTTAGAACTTAGAACTCTTGTCTCTGCTACCTATTGGTGGCAAGTAACCTTGGACAAGTCACTTCCCCCTCAGTTAAAGAAGTGATCTCTGATACCCCACCCATCATGAACCCTCTCTTCTGCCCCACACGAGGTGACTCCAAAGAGATACTACATTGGTGCATGGGGGTAGGTCCTGGGGAACTGGGGCAGGGCCGGGAGGAAGGTATGGCTCTGAGGGTGGGGCCAAGACGGGGGCGTGGTCTAAGCGAGGGGCGGGACTTCTGGGAGGATGACTGAGAGGAGGCGGGGCATAGGCAAAGGGATGGGACTTCTGGGAGAGCAACTGGCGCGCTGGGGGCAGGGCTGGAGAACTAGGGCGGGGCCTCGCACCTGGCCCCCGCCCTCAGGGAAAAGCAATGTATCTTCCAACACCACGTGGTAACCGCTTAGCTTCTCCTTGTTCTTGTTATTGCCTGTTCCTTCGGTCAACAGCTCCGCGGGGCGGCAGGAGAGCACAGTGGTGCTGAACTGCGGAGCAAAGGGAGGGCCGTAAGGCGGGGCCTGCCGGCCGAGCCCCCAAGCTCCACCCCTCCCCAGCCCCTTTGATCTCAAACCCCCAGCCCCAGATCTCACCGCTCGAGCGTAGCTGTCCCGCTGGCACCGGAACACCATAGTTGCTGGCTCCCTGGCCGTGGGGAACGCTAAACAGAAGGACCTGGCAAGGGCGGAGCTCAAGCCCTAGGTAGCACCTGCGTTTCTTTCCCCTGCGGCGATAGAGTGTGAGGAAAAGGATTCGGACGGTAGGCGGCGTGGGCCAGAATTAGCGAAAACGGAAGTCGGGGACTCTTCCTTCCCGGTCGTTTAGTAACCTTTGGCGAAGCTCTCAGAAACCGGAAGTGAAGTGCGGGCAACGGAAATCATGGAGCCGGGAAAGATGGCGTCCCCCAAGACCACGCCGAAAGATGCCCAAGTGATGGCCCAAATTCTGAAGGATATGGGGATCACAGAGTACGAGCCAAGGGTCATCAATCAGATGCTGGAGTTCGCCTTCCGCTACGTCACCACGATTTTGGACGACGCCAAGATTTACTCGAGCCACGCCAAGAAACCGACGGTGGATGCGGACGACGTGCGGCTGGCCATCCAATGCAGGGCCGACCAGTCGTTCACTGCACCGCCGCCCAGAGACTTCCTCTTAGATATCGCGCGGCAGAAAAACCAAACGCCGCTGCCACTGATCAAGCCGTACTCGGGGCCCCGGCTACCGCCGGACCGTTACTGCCTAACGGCCCCCAACTACCGGCTGAAGTCCCTGCCCAAAAAGGTGCCCGGCCAGGCCGGGAGGATCACGGTGCCCCGGCTCAGCGTAGGCGCCGTTAGTAGCAGGCCAGGCACCCCGACCCTGGGCACGCCTTCGTCCGCCCCCGCAGTGGCCGTGGCCGCCGACGTCGGCACCCCGCTGTCGTTGGCCGGCCAGAGGTTCACGGTGCAGATCCCGGCCTCGCAGAGCCCTGCGGTCAAGGCCTCGATGCCCGCGGCGCCGGCCGTTCAGAACGTCCTGATCAACCCCTCCCTGATCGGGTCCAAGAACATCCTCATCACTACGAACATGGTGTCGTCGTCGTCCTCGTCCTCATCATCATCCTCGTCGTCCTCGTCGTCGTCGCAGAGCACCCCAGCCGAATCCTCGAATTCCTTGAAAAGGAAACACGAAGAGGACGATGACTATGACAATTTGTAAAGGACAGGAGCCAGGCCCGGTGTTTGTCAAAGGTAAGATTGGGCTGGAGTTCGGGGTTTTAGAGTCTGGGTTTGTGGGGAATGTCCCAAAAGTCCTAGTGCAGTTTGAAGTTCAAAATAAAGCAGGAGCTTCTTAGGCTGTACCGGTTGCCCTAAAAGTCTTAGTTCAGGGGCAGCTAGGTGGCGAAGTGGATAAAGCACGGGCCCTGGATTCAGGAGGACCTGAATTCAAATCCAGCCACAGACACTTTACTAGCTCAGACACTTAGTAGCTGTGGGACCCTGGGCAAGTCACAAAAGAAAGAAGAGTCTATAATCTTCATTCAACTTCCAATAGGTCTCTTCCCCTCACTTCATAATGTCAATAGTTACATCAGCTCAAGTCTGGAGAAATTCAGTAAGGGTTAAATGGTTATCCTGTGCTTTTTTAAAAAAGTCTTAGTGCAAGTTTAAGCTAATAAAGCTGAGGCCCACTCTGTACGGGATGTCCTGGGCAAGTCAGCTATAAAAACCTAAAACTGCACCAGGACTTTTGGAGCACCATATATTATAAATGATAATAGCTGACACTTATGTAGCACTTTAAAGTTTGCAAAGTACTTCTTCACAACAACCCTAGGAGGTAGGTACTATTATTATCCCTGTTTTACAGGATTTTATTGAGGCAGAGAGATTAAGTGATTTGCTTAGATCAGACAGTGTCGAGGCAAAATTTGAACCCAGCTCTTCCTGACTCCAAGTCTATCCACTGCGCCACCTAGCTGCCTTTGTTATTAAAAAATAAATAGGGGTGGGGCAGCTAGGTGGCGCAGTGGATAGAGCACCGGCCCTGGAATCAGGAGTACCTGAGTTCAAATGTGGCCCGATACACTTAACACTTACTAGCTGTGTAACCCTGGGCAAGTCACTTAACCCCAATTGCCTTGGTAAAAAAAAAAAAAATTAATAAATGAATGAACGAATAAATAAATAAGTGACCCTGGGCAAGTCATTTAACCCCAATTGCCTCAGTTAAAAAAAATACATAAATAAATGAATGAATGAATAAATGGATAGATAGATAGATAGATAGATAGATAGATAGATAGATAGATAGATAGATAGGGGGCGGCTAGGTTGCACAGTGGATAAAGCACCAGCCCTGGATTCAGGAGGACCTGAGTTCAAATCTAGCCTCAGACACTTGACACTGGCTGTGTGACCCTGGGTAAGTCACATAACCCCCATTGGGGGGGGATCAAATAAATAAGTGGTGTGGCAGCAGTATTTTTTACTGGAATCATAATTATTGTATTTTCTTTAGTAGGATCAAGTTTTTTTTTTTTTGTTAGAATGCAGTTAGAAAATATAAATAAGAAAATGAGTGAAACAATGAAATGATATCTGTACTTGACTGTGACTCTTTAGCCTTGATGCCCTTTGGGGCCAGGGTTCTTCAAGTTCATAGCATCTTAGTATTCAGAACTGAGATTTTAGAATTAATTTAGACAAGGATATTGGGAGAGGATCAGGACTGGCCCAACATATTAAATTACAGGTAGTAAATATATGAGTTAAAATTGATTACCCCCCACCCCCATTTGAACCCAGCTCTCTTCCAGTATAACTTACAAGTGATGGCAATGATAGAGTCCTCACCAACATGGGACTGCTTGAGAATATTAATTCCCAAACATGGGGAAAATTCCTTACTCCAACATATTCACAGAATCAGTATTTCAGAGTTGGATTAATGAGAATAATAATAACAATAGTAGTGATTAACATTTATGTAGCTTTTTAAGGTTTGCAAAGCCCTTTATATATATTATCTCATATGGATACTATTGTTATCCCCATTTTGTAGAAGAGGAAACTGATACTAAGGTTAAGTGACTTGCTTAGAGTCACACCTAGTTAAGTGTTTGAGGTAGAATTTGAACTCAGGTCTTCTGGATTTAGACACTACAACACCTAGGGGCCTGACTTGAAGGGGACCTCAGTGGCCATCTAGTCCAACCTGTACCCAAAAAGGAATCTCAACTATAACATATCAGAAAAGTGGTTATCCTGCCTTTTATTTCAGACACTCCCCACTCAGTAATTTCTACCCATTGCTCCAGGTTCTGACTTCTTGGGCTAAACAGAAAAGTCTAATCTGTCTTTCACATGACAGCCCTTCTAAAATGTGAACTCAGCCATTGTGTACCATTCTCTCCCCCTCCCCCTCCCTTCTTTTCTCTAGGCTAAACATCTCCAGTTCATTCAACTATCCTTATATGACATGGACTCAAGATCCTTCACCATCATGCTCTTTGACAATGTCCTGCTTATCAGTGTCCTTCCTAAACTGTGGTGAAACCCAGCTTCCAGCAGAATTCTTGATATTGCTCATGCTTCCTGAAAGTGTTGTTTCCTTTGAAAAAAGTACCCACCTTTTTTTGCCTCCTTTTCTACCCCATACATTTTTCATTTGAAAAAACAAATATCCCTCTTCTCAGAACTGGATCGCTGTCTCTGGCTATGGCCAAAGTCATGAATATCATCCAAATGAACTTCTTCAAATACTTCTTTTCCAAGGCACCACATCATGTTCTGGGTGGGTGCGGTTAAATTAATGTGAAAACTAAGCAAAAACCACAGCAGCCCAGTTTTTGAAAGGGATGTTCTATGATGGTATGGAAGTGACCCTTGGTTTTTTAAGGCAATGAATAAACATGCATTTTGGTAGGTATTTCCTACTTGGGAAGGCTTTCAAGTATGTCCTCAGAAATAAACTTTACCTGCTGTCTGAGGACCAGCCCAGCTAAGTACAAAAGAGGATCATTATAAAAATATAAAATGACTCTCTGGTCTGTGCAGCAGACATGGTGATGATGGGAAAGGGACACTTTTAAGAATCAGTTCTTGGGGCAGCTAGATGGCGCAGTGGATAGAGCACCGGCCCTGGAGTCAGGGGTACCTGAGTTCAAATCCGACCTCAGACACTTAATACTTACTAGCTGTGTGACCCTGGGCAAGTCACTTAACCCCAACTGCCTCACTAAAAAAAAAAAAAAAAAGAATCAGTTCTTAGACTTGTCTAGACAATTTAACTGTTGTTTTAAGTCTGCAAGCTTTATTTCCCATTGATAATACTGGAGGAACTGAAATATCCATGGGCACATTGTTGTTACAAATAAAAGCCAAAAGACATGAAGTTGTTGGTTAAATAGAAGGCTGGTTCCCAGCTTCCCGGAGTGGGGTTTGTTTCATCATGTACCCAAAGGCAACAAAGAAAGTCATTTTGTGGGATGTGACCTTAGAACTCTGTGTCTCTGTCATCTCCAACAAGGGAGAGGGAAAGTGACTGTAGGTTCAGAACCTGAATTTTAGGCATAATAAGGGAGAAGTGGATTGTTCAAAGCAAAAGCTGTATAAACTGCACCTATCTTGTGATGAAATAATTCACCTTTTGGGAATGTGCCCAAAGGAGATGACTAAAAAAAGTTATTTATAAAAATCATAGCACTTTTTACAAAATTTGAAACAGCCCCAATGGCCAACAATAGGGGATTGGCTCAGTAGTCTATGAATACTAACATACCAGTAGTTTGCATTTAGATAGCACTTTATAGGCACTTTCTTCACAGCCTAGTGACACAGGAATTGGACTGTTAGCGCATTTTGCAGATGACCAAACAGGCTTATGGACATTGAGTGAATTGCATATGGTCATACTGCTAGTAAATGTCAGATTTGGGACTTCAAGAGCTTTTGGTTTTAGATCCAGTGTTCAATCTCCACTATATGATGACTATGAAATATGTATAGTATATTGAAACATGCAAATGTATATGTGAAATCACGTTAAGTTAAAAAAAATACACAATACAACTTCAAAAATGAACATAGATTTACAAAGGTGGGAAGGAGATACGGAGGGATGAAGATGGCATGTTCATTCTCTTCTGTAATGTTGCTTAAGTTCCTAATAAAAAAAAATTACAAAAGCTTTAGTAAAATATCCTTTGCTCTTTGCCTTTTGTCTTGCCATATACACAAACATGACTGCCCCAAATCCAGAAATGAAAGGCTGATAATGGGAAGGCAGCACCCCAACCCCACCCCTCCTGCAGCCTATTTCTTTGCCATCCTGTTCAGAAACAGTTGCCAAAGTCACTTCCCTGCTGGAGGGCCTAAGAGAAGGGGCTTCCTGGGAGTGTAAATGTTAAAGGTGGAAGTAAACCCAGGGGCAGCTAGGTGTCACAGTGGATGAAGCACCAGCCCAGGATTCAGGAGGACCTGAGCTCAAATCCAGCATCAGACACTTGACACTTATTAGTTGTGTGACCCTGGGCAAGTCACTTAACCCTTATTGCCCTGACAAAAAAAAAGGGAAGTAAACCCAATGCCCAGGACTGTTTCACCATAGGCCTATAGTACAGCCAAAAAGGGACAAACCCCCCAGCATTTTATAGGAAATGGTTTCCAGACCCCTACCCATCTCTTTTACAGAGAAATTACCTGTCATGTCTTCACCACTGGACTCATCCTAGAAAAAAACAGAGGCTATGTTGGGCCAGGGAAGAGAAGCAGTATTTGGGGGTAGCTAGGTGGTACAGTGGATAAAGCACCAGCCCTGGATTCAGGAAGACCTGAGTTCAAATCTGGCCTCAGACACTTGACACTTACTAGCTGTGTGACCCTGGGCAAGTCACTTAACCCCCATTGCCCCCCCCCCCAAAAAATGTCTTCTGCAAGAGAAGCAGTATTTGCATTCATATTCCCAAATGGGGCAGGAAGGAAAAAGGCCCTGCTGCGGATACCCATGGAAAGGAGAAAACTCATCCAAGCATCTTTGCCTTTGCTACCTGGAAGGAAATTGGAACTAGATAAAGCAGGCTTCACTAGGGAACATAGCATCTAAGGGCCATAACCAGAAAGAAGAACCAATTTCACTGACCAGAGCCTCATGAATTAAGCTGTATCAGCCCCACTTACATCCAGATCATCCATGGCAGGGGGAGGTCCCTTTGCACTGGCCTTCTTTAAGAGCTGGAAAGGAGACAAGAAGTCACAGGGGGACAGGATATCTAGATATCTAGATTGCATCTAGATCAAAAAGAGCCAGCAAGACCCTACATGACAGCAAGCCAGACAGAACTTACACAGAGAAAAAGACAGGAAGAGATAATAAACCCAGGGACAGACATGGAACCCTGGTATCTTCTCTCACCTCTGCATAATGTTCCACCTGGGCCAGCTCCACCTCTTCATCCCCTTCCCAGTCTCTCCAGTTATCAAAGTCCACAGATAGCCACACGGGCTACAAGAGGAAAAAAAATTTAAAATTCAATAAACATTTATTAAGAGTCTACTATGTGAAATAAATAAATGAATGAATAAATAAGTAAATAAGAGTCTACTATGTGGCTGGCAATCTAAGGTCCTGGAGATGTTTAAAAAAAAAATCCCATAATAGTACTGTGAAAGGTAAAACTAAATGTGTGTGGTCACCTTATCTGTCCCCTGTGTGGGGAAAGCTAACTAGGACAACAGTTACAGTTTAACAGTTTAGGTATTAAACATTTATTGAAATATATTAGACGTTAACAAAGAGAGAACAAGTGTCTGAAAGAATAGGAGAACCCTAACTACCCTCTGGGAGCTATCAAAACTCCATACCTCACAAGGTTCCAACCACCAATTGACAAAATCAACTGCCTTACACACTGCTTCAAGCTGATTGGTTGAAGGTGGTCTCATGCTCATTCAGCAGGGGGGCCCAGATAATAATATTCTCACAGTACAAAGGGTTTACATTCCACCATAAGAAACGAAGTAAATACAATACAATGAGTAATATCAAGAAAGGCCTCATGTAGGAGCTGGCCCTTGAGATACGTTTTGGGGGCAGCTAGGTGGCACAGTGGATAAAGCACCAGCCCAGGATTCAGAAGGACCTGAGTTCAAATCTGGCCTCACACTTGACATGTTCTAGCTGTGTGATGCTGGACAAGTCACTTAACCCTCATTGCCCCACAAAAAACGAAATGAGTTTTGAAAGATGTTATTTTAAAAGATGAAGGTAAGGAGAAAGTTCATTCTATACATGGGGAACAACTTGTACAAAGTTATGTTGATGGTAGGGAGAATGTCCTAATTATAAGAGCAACATCTACCCATTGTAGGCTGGGTTTGTTTTTCCTTAAAAAGGAATTGAGGGTGGGGGAAGTGTGGGAGAAAATTTGGAACTCAAAATTTAAAAAAAATGAATGTTATAACTAATGCAGAAATATGTTTAATGTGATTGTTCATATATAACCTATATCAGATTACTTGCTGTCTTGGGGAGGGAGGGAGAAAAATTTGAAACTAAACTCTCTAAATGTAACTGTAAAATAATAAAATGTTTCTATGGAAAAAATGAATATTAAAACAACTTATATGTACTTGGGAAATATTTACAATAATTTTTTTTAAAAATTAAGTGTTATAGGGTAGCTAGGTGGCACAGTGGATAAAGCACTGGCCTTGGATTCAGGAGGACCTGAGTTCAAATCCAGCCTCAGACACTTGACACTTAACTAGCTGTGTGACCCTGAGCAAGTCACTTAACCCTCATTGCCTTGCAAACAGAAAAAAAAAAATTAAGTGTCGAAACCATCTTAGAGATTTAGTTGGTGTAGGGATTAAGGCTCAAACCATGGAGGTAGATGGCTGGGGGACTTAAATACACAAGGAATTGAGAACTTCTCCCTCAAGTATGACTTCTGGTATACCACCATGGCAAATGTAGACTTAGGGAAGCTGTACCCATAACTGAATTAAAGCAGTATACTTGCTCAATATCCTTTCCAACCTAGAGCTAAGTAAACTTTCTTTTCTTAACTATCTGATGAATTACAAATGTCTCATTTAATTCCAATAGGGAATGTAAACCACCAGGCCAGACCTAATTCAGGCCAGTCAAAGACTACAGACAGGTCAAGGGTGAGGACTGAGAAAAGGCCATTGGATTTGTCAATAAAGAGATCACTGTTAACTGTGGAGAACACTGATGAGGCCAAACCCAAATAACAAGGCATTAAGAAATAAGATGTACCAAAAGAAATTAATAACTCGATGAGTTCAGAGAAGCATGGAAAGACATGAACTAATGCAAAATGAAGGAAGCACAGCCAGGAAAACAACATATACAATGACTACATGAATGTAAATGGAAAAAATATCCACAAAGAATCTTGCAAAACTATAAAGAACAGGGGCAGCTAGGTGGTGCAGTGGATAAAGCACCAGCCCTGGATTCAGGAGGACCTGAGTTCAAATGGAGCCTCAGACACTTGACACTTACTAGCTGTGTGACCCTGGGCAAGTCATTTAACCCCCATTGCCCCAGCCCCCGTCCCAAAACAAACAAAAAAAAAAACTATCAAGAAAAAGCTTGGCTTCAAAGATTTATGAGAAGATGCCTCCCTACCTCAACTCCTGTACTGGAAGGAGAGAAGGGTTTGAGGGGACCAAGAGTACAGTGATACGAAACATTGCATATAATGTTATATTTTTTCTATTCTATATTTTCCTATTTCTATTTATTATTTCTATTTTTCATTTATTAGTCTACTAGTGAAGATTTATCTTAACATGTACAGACAATACAAACTCCTACAGATGAGGCCTGGCCCTTCAAGGCTGAGGAAGATGGTTATCTTATTCTGATTCCCAACTGAGAAATCAACTCACCTCCATATCCAATCAGTTGCCAAGTCTCATCAAGTCTACCTCCACTGCAGCTCTGTCTTCTTCACTCACAGAGCTGCCACTCTAGAGTTTGGGGCCTAGAACTTTGGCTTCCTAATTAGCCTCAATGTCTCCAAGTCTCTCCCCGCTCCAATCCATGCTCCACATAGCTGCCAAACTGATACTCCTAAATCATGGGACACTTATTAGCTGTGTGACCCTGAGCAAGTCACTTAATTTTTATTGGCCTCAGTTTCCTCAATTGTAAATGGGGGGGGCAGCTAGGTGGGGCAGTGGATAAAGCACTGGCCCTGGATTCAGGAGGATCTGAGTTCAAATCTGGCCTCAAACACTTGACACTAGCTGTGTGACCCTGGGCAAGTCACTTAACCCCAATTGCCTCACCAAAAAAAAAAAGAGAGAGAGAGAGAGAATTGTAAATGGGGATGATAATAGCATCTACTTCCCAGGTTTGTGAGGATCAAATGAGATATTTAGCACACAATGCCTGGCACTTACTAATTAGTTAGTAAATATTTGCTCCTTTCCCTTCCCTTTCTTTTCCTTCTCTTCCCTTAGGTAGGAACATAAACTCAATAAACTGCAGTGGTTCCCTATCACCTCCAGGAGCAAATACAAAATGCTGCTTGGCATTCAAAGCCCTTCATAAGCCAGCCTCCTCCTACCTGCCATATCTTATTCTTCAACACCTATTCTTTGATCCAGTGACACTGGCCTCCTGGCTCTTGCATGAATGAGACAACCCATCTCTCCGATCCAGGCATTCTGCCTGCCTCTCCCCTTTACCTAGAATGCTCTCCCTCCTCTTCTCCAAATACTGATCTCCCTGGCTTCCTTTAAGTCCCAACTAAAATCCCATTTTCTATAGGAAGCCTTCCCCAACCCCTCTTAATTCCTGGGCCTTCCCACTGCTCATGATTTCCTATTTATCCTGTACATAACTTGTTTGTATATGTTTGATTGCATGAGGGCTCCCCCATTAGACTATAATCTCCTTGAAGGCAGGGACTGGTTTTTGCCTCTTTTTTATCCCCAGCACTTAGCACAGTGCCTGGTACATCGCAAGCATTTAATAATTGTCTATCAATTGATGGATTTATTAAAAGAAGCTTTAATGACTATCATCTGTAAGATAAAATATATACCCCTCTGTTTGATTTTTAAAGCCCTTCACAATCTGATTCAAACCAGCCTTTCCAGGCTGGTCTCTTCTTCACACCCTCCTAATTTTAGCCAAGCTACTCATCCCCTTCAATGCTGTCCTCATAGGCTGTCCCCACCCTACCACCCCCAGTTGTTCTTCCTTCTCCTTTCTGCCTCTTGGAGTCTCTACCTTCCTTCAAAGCTCAGCTCAAATGACACCTTCCAGCAAAAGCCTTTCCTGATCCCCTTAACTGTTAGTGCTTTTCTCCCTGCCACATTTTTTGTCTTTATTAGTATACATCTCGAACATGCTTATCTGGGCACTGAAAGATGTCCTGGGATCCAAGAAGACCTGAGTTCAAACCTTCCTCTTACACATAGTGTTCTTCTTACTCTCAGTGCCCCAAGTGGCCGATAGGGGAAGTGCTGCTCTTCATGCCCTAGGAAATCAAGGGCCTAGTCCCTATTCCTAGCTAGGTTAAATTGTATCCCACCAAAAGAAAGTAAGTGCCTTGAGGGTAGGGACTGTTTTGTTTTTAAAGTCTTTGTATCCTAGCACCAGATCAAAAGCTTCTGGAATGAATTCGAGGCCCCAACCTAATCTCTGCATCCTTAAGTCCCATACCTGCTCACCTTTATGTCTTCTTTGGTGAGCCGTGGCCAGGCTACCTTCTCCTTCCACTTTCTCACGAAGCAAGTGATTGAGCGGCTAGACCGCTTATCCTGAGAGTCCTGGGGGACAGGCAGAGGGGGCCTCAGTCAAGTGGGGGGTAGGGTGCTTCTTTGTCCTAAAACAGTGTCTCTCCCCCTCCCCCAGGCCCTTTTCTGTCTTTCCCCATGCTCCATTCCGCTTTACCTTGGAGTTCACTTTGGCGTAGAATTCAATCTCATTGTACATCTCCACACCGTCTGCATTCTTGCAGCTGGAGAGACAGAGAAAAGGGTCGGGAAAGGGAGCGGAGGTGAATGAGAAGAAAGACCCTATCCCAAAGTCAGCGGTGGCCCTTACCTGAAAACAATCCGGTGGTCCTCCAGAAGTACTTGGACATCAGTGCTGTCCTCCACACAGAACTCCATGAACACATACTTGGGACGGTCATACCACAGAGTCCGGGCATGCTGTCTGGTGAGGAGGGGGGATGGGACAGGCATGAGGAGGGGGGATGAGGGAGATCAGAATCACACCACCCATAAAAGAGAGCAAATGGGAGGCGGCAAATTGTGGGAACCCCAGAAGGCAAAGTTTTCAGGGGAATCCTCTGCTTCCTTCTAACTGCTCACCCTCCTACCCACATGATCTGATCTCTGGGGTCTTGAGCTCACTGAGGCCAGACCACCTAGAGGCACCGAGTCCTGGGGTTCTGGGGGATGCCAGAGGCACTGCGAAAGGCAAAGCTAAAGAAGAGAACCTGGCCAAATGGGCAGAGGACACTCACCGTGCCATGGCGCTTCTGGCAGCGTGTTTTGTGCTACTCAATGCAGCCCCTTCCCCCTCTCCCCAGCTATCTTTAGAGCCAGGTGCCGCCCCCAACAGCTGGTGCTCCTTATATGGCCCTGGGAAGGGCAGGCAAGGGACTACAGGGTCCAGACGCCTGTGGGGTAGGGATTTCAAGATAGGGATGGAGGGTTTGAAGACAGCCCTACGACCTCGTGCAGAGCAAGAATAGACTGGCTGCACTAAGATTCTGTCTCTCCTCTCTGCGTTTCTGTCTCTGTGTCTCTCGCCCACGCAGCTCCATCCTGAATTCACCAAGTATTTATTTGCTAAGATAAATTTTATTGATATATTTTAACATCGCCTACATTTCCCAAGGTATCTGTCTTTCCTCCCCTCCCTGGAGAGCAATCCCTAATAACGATTTTTTTAAAGGAAGGGGGAAAAATTCTGCAAAATTAATCAATTTTAAAAAGTTTAACATCATGTGTAATATCATTATATGCACCCACAAACTCCCACTTCTGCAAAGAATGTGATAGGGGATGGTAGATGTATTTTCATGTTTTTTTTTTCTTTTGGGCCAAGCTTTCACCAAACATTGAGAGTACTATGCACATAGTGGGGGGGGGGGGAGAAAAAGAAAAGAGAGAAAGGAGGGAGAAAGGGAAAGAGAAAGAAAAAATTTGAAAGAAAAAGATTTTTGCCTTCGAGGACCTGTCTACTTCTAGGATATGCAACATGTAAAAATAATTATATGTCAGATAATCCAAGACTCACAGAACAAATTTAGAACTAAAAGAACACTAAACTACGGGAACCCCATAGGAGGTAGCACCTGAACTGAGCCTTGAAGTACATTCTAAGTATTGGGAACAGTCTGTGCAAAGGCTCGGAGGCGGGAGCTAGAATGTCGAGTGAAGGCCACTTCAGATGGCCAGTATGGCTAGTAAATGGAGGAGGGGTAGTGTGAAGTAAGTCTACAGAGCTGGGGAAAGAGCGGGGTCTAGAAAACTTCCTCGATTGGCGCAGCTCACTGCCCTATTTAGCTGGAAGGTCGACCTTCGGTCGGGGGAATCTGGAAAGAACGCCCAGTCCCGATGACGCCACATGCCCAGGCCCCGCCTGCCACCCCCAAGCTCTTGCGCGCGGCGTTGCCATGGCAGCGAGGGGGCGCGGCTGACGGGACGCGCTTCCGGGAAGATGGCTGCCGTGGAGGGTATGGCGGCGGCAGTTGCTGCCGGAGCGGCGGCGGAGCTCAAGGCTGAGGCCGAAGGGGAGGAGGCGGAGGCGACGCCGCCGCCGTGTGAGGCTGTGCGGTGGGCGCCGGTGGGCGCAGTAGCCGAGGCGCAGGCGGCGCTGTGCGAGGAGGACGACGGCTCGGAGGGGTGCGCGGGCTCCGGCCCCTCCTCGCCCCCGGAGTCCCCGGGCCGGGCGCTGCGGCGGCTGCGGGCCGAGCGACGGCGGCTGGACTCGGCGCTGCTCGCGCTGTCTTCGCACTTCGCGCAGGTGCAGTTCCGCCTGCGCCAGGTGGTGCGCGGGGCCCCAGCCGAACAGCAGCGCCTGCTGCGCGAACTCGAGGACTTCGCCTTCAGAGGCTGCCCCCACGTGCTGGGCTGGGGCGCCCCCGGGGACCCAACGGCCGAGGAGGCAGACGGAGAGCGGCCGCGCGAGGGCCCGCAGGGGCTGCGGCCCAAAGACCGGGTGAGGCCCTCCCGCGGGCTGAGGGGTGGGGGCACTGATGGAGAGAGACCGGCGTTCCTGGAGGCGGCTCTGCCGAAGGGGAAAGGGCTGGCAGCCGGAGAGGCACACCCCGCCCCCCAGCCCCAGCTGATAGAGACCTGTACACCTGGAGGCGCCACTGCTGAAAGGGGACAGGTCTGACAGCTGGACTGGGGGGACAGGATGGAGAGAGACCTTTGAGCCTGGAGGTGGCCCTGCTAAAGGGGCCAGGCCTGGTAGGGGCAGATCTAGCTTCCCTCTCCCTCTGCTGATCCTAGGGGGTCTCATAAGAAGCAGCTTTACATCTGGAAGGGACTTTAGATGCCATCTGGGCCAACCCCCTCACTTTACAGATGAGATGTGAGATGTGAATCCAAGCACCCCTGATTCCAGTGCTGCTCCACTCTGCCCTTCTGTGCCTCAGGCAACTCCCTACACTTGTCTAGTGAGTCATAGGTAACTGGAATCCCTACACCTGCACTTCCCCAAGCTGATGAAACCCTGAGGGACTGAAGGCTGGGAACAAAAAGGAAAAGTGTAAGGGTTGAAGGCTTGTGTAGGGAGCAGCAGCAGCACAGCCTAGTGGCAGGAGTACTGCCCTGGGACCTGGAGAGCTGGGCTCTGTCCCAGGCTCTGCTGCTAATTAGCTGTCCTCTCACTTCACTGGGCCTGTTCCCTCTTCCCTAAAATGCAGATGGCATATTATAATCTCTAAAGGCCTTTCTAGTTCTCTTTGATTCTGTGCATGGCTCTTTGAAGGTGAATCCCATGACTTGGTTAATGTACCTGCTGCTGCTGTCCCTTCCAAAAGTGTAGGTCAGTCCAACCTTGACGAAAGGAGGAAATTTATAAAAGCTTGGGAGTAGCAGCAGTCCAAGGAATCTGGAGAGGCCCATCCGTGATTTCCTAGAAAGATCTGGAAGACATTTAATCTGAAATAGTGTCTCAGGTTTAGGATTTTACATAAAATAGTCTAACCACTGAAACTCAAATCTTGACTAATTTGAACACTTTAACCCTTTACCCTCCATACACCCAAGTGCTCACAGCCTTAGGCTGAGGTCTTATTAGTGATTAGTCTTAATTCTTCTGCCCTCCCTTCTATCAGTACCACCCTATTCCCCTAACCCTGTGCTCTTTACCACAGGGAATTTCCTTCCTGGGCTGACTCTGGGATGGCCCAGGTGTACACAGCTTGATATGCTGAGAGGGCTCTGTATCTCCTAGACATTCTTTTAGTTTGTTATTAAGTCACATACACATACTCCCACATATGGCTTCCTTCCCACCAGAAAGTGAAGTCCTGGAAGCTTCTTATCAGCAAAGAATGTTGACCTACTTCTTTTAAATCTGAAATATGCCTAGTTTAATCCTTCCTATTTGCTCCTCCTCCTCTCTCCTCCACTGCCACTGGAGGAAGGAGGGTCAAATGAAGCCATTCCCACCTCTCACCCAGGCTTGTTTGGTCCTGATTGATCCATAAACTCTAAGGAAGCCTCCCTTCCTGGAATAGAAGTGGTGTGAATATGATTAGGCCCCTTGTTCTGGGGTATCAGCACCATGTACCCCACCTGCTTAAGAAAACAATGTAGAACTTTTAAAAACTATTGACACTGGGGCAGCTAGGTGTCGCAGTGGATAAAGCACCAGCCCTGGATTCAGGAGTACCTGAGTTCAAATCCAGCCTCAGACACTTGACACTTACTAGCTGTGTGACCCTGGTCAAGTCGCTTAACCCCCATTGCCCCACAAAACCAAAAGACAAACAAACAAACAAAAAACTATTGACACTGACTATCACTACCATGAAGTTTCTTAGATCCTTTATTAAGTGGCTGGGAGCTTGTACACAGGGAAACTTTAAAATGGGAAGGCCAGTGGACAGAGCCAGAGAACCTGCAGTTGGAACCCTGTCTTTGCCACTTAAGTACATTCACCTCTCTGTACCTGAGTTTCCTCATAAGTAAAATGGTCCAGATGACCCCTGAGCTTCCTTTCCAGCTCCAAATACATGATCCTGGGGCCCTGTGGTGGTATAGTGACTGCTTTACTAGATATTATTTAGAATTCTTTTTACAAAAGTTCCCTGTGCCTTCATACTGGGGGGAGGGGAGGGGAGGGGAGGGGAAGGGAATGGGAATGGATATTGTTTTCTACCTTGCCACCTTTTTCTAGTGTTCATTATAACTTACCCTGTGATTAACCTTATTGGGTTTGTCCCCATTCTAGTAAATAGCGGTTTTTTGCCCCGTAGGAGACAGTTTTCTGCAGAGATTGTCAGATTGTTTTTTGTTTTGTTTTTTTGCCTTTATCTGCAGAAAGTTAGGACATTTGGAAAAAGAAACTTCCCCCTTCTCTCCGGTAGCTGGTTAGACAACTTTTCATAGCCAGAGTTCAAGACTAACTGGAATGTATGGTCAGATACACCGTTGACACTGCTGTGATTTTCCTAGGCTGTAGTCACTGTTTGTAGAAAAGAGGAGATTGAGGGATTTCTATTTAGAGCAAACCAAAAGGAAATGAAGTATTTATAAACTATCGTGACATTAATTTGCCATTTTTGTCTTTGTTCTTTCTCATGCCTTACAATTGCAGGGATTGGTAAGTGCCTCTTAAAAATGTAATTTTGTTTAAGAAAAATGAGGATAGATTTATGCTCTCCAGAATAAATCTGAAAAGTCCTAATTGTGGATTTTTACAAAATAATTCTGTGCATAAATTGGAAGCTAAAAATGGGGGTGGAGAATGTCAGGAGACCTAGAGATTTTTATTTATTTATTTATTTATTTATTTGTTGGTGAGGCAATTGGGGTTAAGTGACTTGCCCAGGGTCACACAGCTAGTGTTAAATGTCTGAGGCCAGATTCGAACTCAGGTATTCCTGAATCCAGGGCCGGTGTTCTATCCACTTCACCATCTAGCTGCCCCCGGCCTAGAGATTTTTAACCAGCAGTTTGCTCTATGCTGCCTTAACCCTCATTTAGCACTTGGCTCTACAACTCCATCAATGAACTTAGTACCAAGAAGAGATCACTGTATATTTCTTACCTTGATATAGTGGTCAGTAGATAAACATTTATAAATTGCCTACTATGTGCTAAGTGCTAGCTCACTGTTTAATAGAGGAGACGATATGCAAACAACTATGAGCAAACAAGATAGAGATGGCCAGAAAGAAACTGTATAAACTGGAGAAAATCTTAGAGGGAAGGCACCAAGATTAAGGAGGACTGGAAAAAGCTTCCAGCAAAAGAGTAGTTTAAAAAAAAAAAGGCAGGCAGCTAGGTGGCACAGTGGATAAAGCACTGGCCCTGGATTCAGGAGGACCTGAGTTCAAATCTGGCCTCAGACACTTAACACTTACTAGCTGTGTGACCCTGGGCAAGTCACTTAACCCCAATTGCCTCACTTAAAAAAAAAAAAGGCACAGGGTTTAGAAGAATGGATGAGGTGGTGAGAGGATAGCTGTGTATCTGCTGGTATATATTTCTCTCTTTATTTCCCTCAGAGAAGTACAAATGTTGCATTATTGACTTCTGATTGGCCATTACTACCATAACTGTGCATTGCCACATTTGCCAGTGAGTGGATAGGAGCAGGGATAGCCTTACTTTCTTTTCTCCTTCTCAAGACAGAAGGTAATGGGAGTTAGAGAGTAAAAGCCCAGGAACTAAGCAAGGGGGATACTGGAGTGATGTGTCCCCAGACAAGGGTTTAGAAGCAGGCAGAAGGAAGCAGTAATGGGTCACCCTAGACATGTGCTGTCATGCAGTAACTGACTAGATTATAATTTCTTGGGGGGGGGCAATTGGGGTTAAGTGACTTGCCCAGGGTCACACAGCTAGTAAGTATCAAGTGTCTGAGGTCGAATTTGAACTCAGGTACTCCTGAATCCAGGGCCAGTGCTCTATCCACTGCACCACCTAGCTGCCCCTAGATTATAATTTCATTAGGATGAGATGACTGGACTCTGTAAACTCAGTTTTTCCTTTATTCTGTTTTCTTTTACTTTTCTCTTGGTTGTCTAGAAAATTTCCCTTCAAAATACTGAAACTTGGGGGCAGCTAGGTGGCCCAGTGGACAAAGCGCCGGTCCTGGATTCAGGAGGACTTGAGTTCAAATCCAGCCTCAGATACTTGACCCTTACTAGCTGTGTGACCCTGGGCAAGTCACTTAATCCTCATTGTTCCACCAAAAAAAGAAAAGACAACTACTGAAACTTTAGCTAGGTTGAATAAGGGACAAAACAATGGTTCATGTTCTTCCCTAGAAAACTAGGGGTAGAATGTGCTCTAGAAGCTAAATGTGGGGGCAGCTATGGGTGGAGCCCATTAGAGAGGTGATAAGGAATCTAGTTTGAATGATTTTCCCTACTCGACTACTGCTGTGTTTTTCCAAGACTCCTGGAGATGTGAGTGTGAGCTAGAAAGTCCATAAGTGGTAATGTTGCCCAAGGAAAGTTTGGGCTCTTCTGCTGGGGAGGATGCTCATGGCTGAGACCCAGGAAGCCTTGGCAGAGATAGTGACTAGTTGGTTCAGCCCTAACAGTCCAATTGGGATGAGGCTCTACTGTGTCCAAAGACTTCTGCCAGGGAGAGAAGGACACTAAGCGTCCCCTGCACCAGCTCTTTTCAAACTCAGCATAAGAATTCTGGGTATTTCCTTATTTTAGAGTGAACAGGAAAAACAGGAGCGTGTAGAAGCCCAGAGAGAGAAGCAGCGAGAGCTCATTGTTCAGCTCAAGACTCAGCTAGATGACCTGGAAACCTTTGCCTACCAGGAGGGCAACTATGACTCCCTGCCACAGTCCATGGTCTTGGAAAGACAGCGGGTAAGTACATCTCGGAGATACCTTTGCTAGGTGCCTCTGATTGAGTGCTCCACACACACACACACACACACACACACACACACACACACACACACACACACACACACACACACACACACACACACACGGTGTCAGGATTTGGCCTTTGCAGGCATTGTTTTAACTGGCTTTTCCTAGAAGTCTTTTTGGGTTGCTTCCCCCACCACCAGTGAGTTTTTTAGGAGATAGGAACAGATTTTATTACTGCATTAGTTTAAGCATGATAGACATGGTAAACATGCTGGGTTCTATATACAGATACACATGTCCATAGAACTGTAGTTCAGGGGGCAGCTAGGTGGCGCAGTGGATAAAGCACTGGCTCTGGATTCAGGAGTTCCTGAGTTCAAATCCGGCCTCAGACACTTGACACTTACTAGCTGTGTGACCTTGGGCAAGTCACTTAACCCCCATTGCCCCCCCCAAAAAAAAGACCTGTAGTTCAGGTTATATAATATATGGGGTGTGCAGCGATTAGTCAGTAGGTTTATTTTCCTACCTCTGTCTTTAAGATAATACTATATTAAAATTATTTTGTAACACTGAAGGAAACAGTCACTTTCCCTTGGGAACACTCCTGCTTCAGAAGTAGGTGGGAGGCAGGTCATGCAAAGGTCTCATAACTGAGCCAGAGTTCCAGAAGCCTGTAATGGATTTCCACCAGGTCCTGATAGTAGCCAGATTATTTTTCTCTCTAATTTACCACAATATTCCTCAGTCGTAACTGATTTTTTTCTCTCTAATCACCTAGGACCTGTAGTTATCTAGTTGACCAGAAATTTTAAGAAATCAAAATAAGTCTATGCTGGGGCATTTGGGAAACAAATTTCAGTCATATCCTTCCTAATGTTGTTACGTGGTTTTACAAAACTGTGATGTTAGGAGAAACACAAAGAGGCAGATAATTTAGTCTCCTAGTGTTATAAATGAGTGATTTTCCAAATGGGGGTACAGGATATGTTGTAGCTTTATGATGGTATTGACATCATTCTAGTGCATTCACAATGTTATTGTGAAACTTCATGAGCAACCTCATGTAGGCTATACACAGGCTTATAGAGTGGCCACAAGAGAGACAGAAGGTCTGCAGACTTGGTCAATCAGCTGTAGCATCCTGGGCTTGGATATGTGTATGTCTCCCCCTTGTGGAACTCCATGTCAAATGAAAAGTTTGCCAGAAGTCCCCTGTGGTGAGCCGTCTGTCATTGCTTGTGGCCTCATGCAGATGATCATAGACGAACTAATAAAGAAGTTGGACATGAATCTGAATGAAGACATCAGTTCACTGTCTCCTGAAGAGCTACGGCAACGTGTGGATGCAGCCGTGGCCCAAATAGTGAATCCTGCCCGAGTGAAGGAGCAATTGGTGGAACAGCTAAAAACTCAGATCCGAGACCTGGAAATGTTCATTAATTTCATCCAAGGTCAGTGGGCCTCCCGAGGCAAGGGGTGAAGGCATTGCAGAATCATAATTCCATGTCCATATAATTGGAGCACCAGTGACCAGCCTGTTAGAACTTAATAAATGATCCTAATAAATAAAAAAAATATCCAACCCCATCCCAGTCCCTTCCTCAGAGAGGCTTAAGTAAGGGCCCTCTCCTTGTGACTTTGTATTCCAGATGAAGTGGGAAGCCCCTTGCAGACAGGAGGTGAACATTGTGAGTGTGGGACATCAGGGAAGCCTGGAAATGGCTCCTCGAGGGTTGGTTCTAGATTATCTTCTGGAAATAAGAAAGGTAAGTGTGGCCTCATCCTTGGCAGCTCTTCATCATGTCTGGGGTGTATGTGTCTACCCATGGTGGGCAATATGCACCTCTCACTGACAAGTGGTTGTTTCTTTCCACAGTGAATACTGAGGAGGCAAAGAAGATCCGAGAGACAGGGCTGCATTTGATGCGGCGGGCACTGGCTGTACTCCAGATCTTTGCAGTGAGTCAGTTTGGCTGCACTGCTGGTCAGATCCCCCGCACCCTGTGGCAGAGGGACCAAGCAGATAAGGACTATTCTCCTCTGTTGAAACAGTTGGAGGCCTCAGTGGACAGGGTGAGGCAGCTAGCTTTGAGGAGCCAGCTGAATGATCACGTCATCAGCAGTACCAGCCTTCAGGACATCCCCCTGGGGGGCAAAGATGAGCTAACAGTGGCAGTGCGAAAGGAGTTAACGGTGGCCATACGAGACTTGCTAGCCCATGGATTGTACGCCTCCTCATCAGGGATGAGTCTTGTATTGGCACCCATTGCTTGCCTGCTCCCTTCCCTCTCCTCTGCCCCTCAGACCATGCACCCTTGGGAGCTCTTTGTGAAATACTACAACAACAAGAATGGCCGAGCTTTTGTGGAATCCCCAGCTCGAAAGCTGTCCCAGTCCTTTGGGCTGCCTGTCACAGGAGGTGCTGTTGTGACACCCAAACAAAGCTTGTTAACTGCCATCCACGTAGTGCTGACTGAACACGACCCCTTTAAGCGCAGTGCAGACTCAGAGTTGAAGGCTCTGGTATGCATGGCCCTGAATGAACAGCGTTTGGTGTCTTGGGTCAATCTAATCTGCAAATCTGGGGCACTCATTGAGCCACACTACCAGCCTTGGAGTTATATGGCACACACAGGCTTTGAAAGTGCCCTCAATCTGCTCAGCCGGCTGAGCAGCCTCAAATTCAGCCTCCCTGTGGACCTGGCTGTCCGACAGCTCAAGAACATCAAAGATGCCTTTTGACAACCAGGCCCTTGCCCCTGCCCAGTGCCTCTCCATAGGGATGAGTTGCCACTTTACTACATGAGGCTGAGGGAATTGGAGGAAGAAGCAGCTGGGTTACAGGTTATCCCTAGGCTCTGCATAGGTGGCCAGCCCTAGTGCCTCTAAAGTCTGTTACCCACACTTTAGCACCTTAGAATTCACACTGGAGAGCCCCTGGTTGGAAATGCCCTGTGCTGGTATATGACCGCTTGCCTGTGTGTACCTGGGTGCACACGTGGATGTGCATGGCCTTTCTCCCAGAGGCATCTTTGCCTTCCCAGCTGCTCTAATAACCCACAGGTACCTTCATCAGAAACTTAGCAAACCCAGGAGTGCATTCGTCCTGTGGCAATAAAAATAAGGGTTGGCAAAGATGTGTTCCCACTTGTGGGGAGAAGTTAAGCCCGGTGTTCTGCTGCTCAAATGAGAGACTCCCTCTTTTTCTTTATTTTTTTTATTTTGGACTTGACAATGAACACTTCCACATAGATAGTAGGACAGAAAAAAGAGAATTGTACCTGAAACCCTTGATCTCTATAAATACAGCTCACTTTTCCTTTTAATCCTCTTTTTTCTTCCCTTCTTTCTTTTTTCTTTTTCTTTATTTTTTTTTGAAGCAGGGGACAGCTGGGTAGACATAATAATACATGGAATTCTGGATTGGAAGTCAGGAAGACTTGAATTCAAATGCTCCCACTTACTTACTGTGTGACCCTGAGCAAGTTACTTAATCTCTGTCTGCCTCAGTTTCCTCTTCTGTAAAAATAGGGATAACAGCACCTACCTCCCTGGGTTGTTGTAAGGGTCAAATGAGATAATATTTGTGAAGCTTTTTGCCAAACTAAAGCATCATATAAATGCTTTTTTATCGTTTTTTTTCTTAAAGCAGGTTTGAATCACCCAAAGGCAGCCCCCCTGTGACCATAGTTTCTCCTTTGTACCCAAAGACAGTCTCTGTGCTAGAAGTTTCTGTATCTTTCCTCTGTTCTAAGCCAGTGAATACCATAAGAAAAATTGCATTCCCTTATACCTTATGACAGAAATTTCGGCAGGGCTGTAAGGGAGTTAGCCACATTTATTTCTTTGTTTTTCTTTTAAATTAAGCCATTTAGAAGCATCTTTCCTCGTGGAGATCAGCTTCTAAATCCGAGTGGGCTGATGTTTTGCCAATTTGTGTGCCATGACAAATATTCTCTGGCCTTGTGTGTTTTCTACCTACCCACCCTCTTTTCCCAAGACTCTTGTATCCCTAGGAATTCTCAGATGCAGAGCTGTTGTTGATCTATTGTGTCAGGGATCCCCATGTTGGGGCAGACTTGTGTGTCTAAAAATACACATGCATAACCAGTATCAACTTTTCCTTAATTCAGGAGCTTCCTTGGCACAGCCTGTCTTGGAGACTGAGAAAGCTTTCTTATCCCTCCAGGGAAGACATTAGGTTGATCTCAGTATGCTAGGAACTGGCCCCTCCTATTGTAGGTGTTGATGCTTGTCTGCTGATAATTGTTCCCAAGAGTGAAATGGGAAGAACTGAATAGCTAATTCTAGAACAGCCCTATTTAGCATTTATTATCTCTTGAGTCTTTTTATTCCACTTTTTTTTTCAATCAGTTTATGGCAAATACCAGTATATAACTGTCCAAAGCTGTGAATGTACAACTTTCTGGACAAACCTTCGAGGTTTAAACACCCTTAAAAAAGCTTTGTATTCAGTTACATGTGTGCAATTGTGGGATGATCTTGTGTCTGCTGAGCTCTACAGTGCATTTTAACTTAATTTTTTTTTTCAGCAAATGTCACTTATTTAAAATTGGGTTGATTTTTTTATCCTAATTTATCCACTGTATGACAGAATAAATGTAAATGTTGTGGACGATAACCTCTCCTTGTTCCTTTACAAAATCTTTAGTGGGAAGTGTTTCCTTGAAAGCTGGGGTTCCCATCTCAGAGTCTCCTAGGTTTTCTGATTTTTGACTGACAAGTATTAGGCATTCTAGTCCTTTTAGCAAGCAGCTTCATTCTTTGATAAGTTCTCCCTTTTGTAGGTGGGGATATCTAGAGTATGGCCCCCTTGTACGCTGGAATTAACTTAGTTAAAAATAAATTACTACTGGGGGCAGCTAGGTGGCGCAGTGGATAAAGCATTGGCCCTGCATTCAGGAGGACCCGAGTTCAAATTTGGCCTCAGACACTTGACACTTACTAGCTGTATGACCCTGGGCAAGTCACTTGACCCTCATTACCCTGAAAAACGCAAAACAAAACAAAAAAATAAATAAATTGCTACTGCTCCTTAAGAACGCCCCCAAACTGTAAGATCCCCCTGCCAGGGGGTTCCTATCCCTGGCTGTTCATGTTAATTTTCTGCCAAAATCACCAGAAAATAGACGAGAAAAATTTCTCCAGTGCTTCAAGAAGGGTGCCATGGTATTTCAGATTGCTCTTCTCCAGCAGGACTTCTTCCTCCACCTCAACGCTACCTTCCCCATGCATGGTCCAGTCCCTGGTGTGTTATGTGAACTCATAGTTGATATACACAGCTGTTCTTGACTACACAAAGAATTTGGAGTGCAAACTATACAGAGGATGTAAATAATAGGCATTCATTCAGCAAACATTTGTTAAGCATTTGCTGTGTGCAGTGTACTTACTGTCCTAGGCAACGTGCAAGGAGAAGGTAGGAGCAGGCCTCTGCCTTATCTTTGTATGCTAAATGGTAGTATCTTATGACTCAGCTAGGTACAAGTTTAAGGCATTTAGCTTCCTTGCTTTTAGCTGCTTCTGTTGTCAGTTTCAGTCTGCAGTTCCCTCTTGTAGACATTTGTCATCACTATTGCCATTTACCCATTGCTACTTAGAGCAAAGGCCAAATCCTCCTTCAGCCCTCTAAACCCTCCCATTGCAATAGCCACTAGACTTGACACTGGCTGGTATTCTCTGGGTTCTACCCACAGTAAATCTCTGTCCTACCTTTGTTAGCCTGTTTGTGAGGCTCCATCGTGGGTTTGGTTTCCTAGTTCTGTTCTGTGTCTTTTACTTTCCCCCTGAATGTTGTTTACTCTCCAACTCTGGATCAGCTTATTCTTTCCAGGTTTTCCGTTTTTCCCCCCTCTAAACCTTAAGTTTCACCAAAATTCACTGTGGTTCTTGATAATTTTATTCTCTGGCACCATCATTGGCTGTACCCACTGAATTTATTTTTCCTATCCCCTCAATTAAGGCTTGCTACACATACTGTTCCTCCCTCAGGCAAACTGACACCACTGTCTTATACCAGGTTAATCACAGTTCTAGGTCTTCATCAACATATAGCAAAAGAACCATCCTTTTGTGGGTTTTTGTTTTGTTTTGCAGGGCAATGAGGGTTAAGTGACTTGCCCAGGGTCAGACAGCTAGTAAGTGTCAAGTGTCTGAGGCCAAATTTGAACTCAGGTCCTCCTGAATGCAGGGTTGGTGCTTTATCCACTGCGCCACCTAGCTGCCCACATCCTTTTGTTCTGAGAAGTCCCAACACTGCAATCTTTTAAAACATTTTGGTTAGACCTGTAACTTCATCCATGTGGAGGAATTCCCATGGCAAGAGTGGCAGCTTCAGGGCAGCTAGGTGGCACAGTGGATAGAGCACCGGCCCTGGAGTCAGGAATACCTGAGTTCAAATGCTGCCTCAGACACTTAACAATTACGAGCTGTGTGACCCTGGGCAAGTCACTTAACCCCAACTGCCTCACTTAAAAAAAAAAAAAAGAGTGGCAGCTTCTCTGTAACTTAAAAATATGCTTGGGCCACTCACTGTCACTTGCTTTCCAGCTCAGATCTAACCTCAACTGGGTCCTCACTGAAGAAAGCAATCCTTTGACTCTGCCCTGATTGATTCTCTATCACTCTCCACAAGCTCTCCTCAAACCTCCCCATAACACACTGGAAAAGAGGCAATTTGTTGAGTGCTCCCTCATTTCCCCCCTTCCTCTTCTCACAGCACATTGACACTATGCCTCACCATTTCCTCTTTTACTGTGATAAAGAGATGGCCTTTCCCACCCAGAGCAACCCTCTAGATGCACCCTTGATCCCACCCCTTCCCATCTTCTCCAGCAGACTACTCCTACTATATTACCTACCCCTTTGATTTTCAAGGTTTTCAATCTCTCCCCTACCTGCTGGTTCCTTAGCCTGCTGCCTACAAGCATGTATGGAGCTATCATTAAAAAAACTCTCACTAGATCATACCATGCCCACTATCATCCTACATCTCTCCTTTGTCAGCCAATCTTCCTTCACACATATAAAAACCCATTGCCTGCATTTCCTCTCCTCTCCTTAGCTTTCTGCAGCCTAGTTTCATCAGACTCAACTCAACACTTAACAAAATGATTTTTCCAGTTACCAAAGATTTCTTTATTGCCAAACCTAATTTTTCTTAGTCTTCAGCCTCCTTCACCTCTCTCCACCATTTGATACAGTTAACTACACGTTATTTATTCCTAGATGTTTTCTCCTTTGAATTTTTTATTTTATTCACCCTGGTTCTCCTGCCTAATGCTTCTTCCCTGCCTCCTTTGCTGATTCATCATCATGTTAAGCTCAGTACCCCAAGGCTCTCTCTTAGGTTCATTACCCTGTTCTACACTCTAACTAGGCATCCCCTGGGTTCAGTGGTCTCTAAACAAATGATTCTAGGATCTGTATATCCAGTATCTTCTGAACTCCAGTCCCACACGGCCAACTGCTTTTGGGGTATTTCTTTCCAACAGGTTGTCCCATAGGCACCTCAAATTCAAGTCCAAAACAAAACTCATTTTCTTTACATCTTCTGAAATTCTCTATTACTGCCAAGGATACCCCCATCCTTCCAGTCATCCAGGTTCAAACTTTGGTGTCATCCTGAACTCCACATTCTCATCCCACCTACCCAGTCCACTGGCAAGTTTTGTCACTTCTAAATTCCACATCTCTCTAATATCTCCCTTTCTTTCCACTTATACACCTTTCACCCAAGTTAAGGCCTTTAACTGTTCTTGCCTGGGTTATCACAACAGCATCCTCTGGTGTCTTCACCTCAAGCTTCTCTCCACTCCATCCCCCACCATTGCATGATTTTCCTACGGCACACGTGCAACCATGTCACCTCCTACCCGGTCAAACTTAGTGATTTCTTGTCACTTCTAGGATCAGATATGAACCTTTTTTGTGTTTAAAGCTCTTTACAACCTGGCTTTTATTACAACTGCCTCAATTAGCTATTAGTTTTTTGTCTGTGTCATTGCACTGGCTCTTATCCATACAAGGAAAGGACCTTCATCTCTCCTCTGCCTCTTGGAACCCCATTTTAGTTTAAGACTTAGCTCAAGTGCCACCTTCTTTCTCCCTGGACACTTTTCGTATCTCGGAGTAGCTAGTGCCTTCCTTCCCGGAAGGACAGCTCCCTCTTCAGTTTGTATGCATATAGCACTGCTTAGTTGTGTATAGATTCTCTCCCTGTTAGAATGTAAGCCCCAAGGGGGCAGCTAGGTGGCGCAGTGGATAGAGCACCGGCCCTGGAGTCAGGAGTACCTGAGTTCAAATCTGGTCTCAGACACTTAACACTTACTAGCTGTGTGACCCTGGGCAAGTCACTTAACCCCAATTGCCTCACTAAAAAAAAAAAAAAAAAAAAAAAGAATGTAAGCCCCTTTGGTCTTTGTATCTCCAGTGTTTAGTGCAGTGCCCAGAGCGTAGTAAGTAGTTGCTCGTTTATTAATTGCAGAAGTGTGTTGGCAAATGTTTAACAACCTACTTTCTAGGGGGAAAAAGTATACATGACAGATTTTAGTCATCTCCATCACTTTCTTATGTCCAGGCAACCAAGAAAAGAAATCAGACCCTGATTTGTAGCATTTGCCTTTTTCTGAGGTGCAAAAGCTCACACTGAAAATTTAACAATTGGCCACTGGGAAGCTCCAGCACACCAGGAAGGCCTGATGCTCTCTAATATATCATCCAAAATCACCTGAATTCCAATCCTTGATCTGCCTAGAAACTATTCATGTGACCCTGAGCAAATCATTTAACCTTTTCTGGGCTCCAGTCTCATCTCTAAAATAAAGGGGTTAAAGTATCATCTAGCTCCAAAGGTCTATGATCTAAATTCATGCATGAGGGGGCAGCTAGGTGGCGCAGTGGATAAAGCACCGGCCCTGGATTCAGGAGGACCTGAGTTCAAATCTGGCCTCAAATACTTGACACTTACTAGCTGTGTGACCCTGGGCAAGTCACTTAGCCCTCATTGCTTTGCCAAAAATAAATAAATAAATTCATGCATGGATACAAAAAAGAAATCAATCCCTAGATCCTGAGAGAGACTGGAGAACAAGGGCTCCTCACCCGGGGTCTGTGGATTTAAAAAAATATATTTTTTAATCACTATTTCAATAGAATTGGTTTCTTTTGTAGTTCTAAGTGTTTTATTCATTTAAAAACATTATTCTGAGGAGTCCACAGGCTCCAATTGGACTGCCAAAGGGGTCCATGACACCAAAAAATTCCCTGTTGTAAAGTCCCTGGGATAGCTTCAAAAAAAAAGAGAAAAGGGGCAGCTAGGTGGTGCAGTGGATAGAGTACTGGCCCTGGAGTCAGGAGTACCTGAATTCAAATCTGGCCTCAGACACTTAACACTTACTAGCTGTGTGACCCTGGGCAAGTCACTTAACCCCAATTGCCTCACTAAAAAAAAAAAAAAAGAGAGAAAAGACAAAGTCTAAGTACACTAAAACTAGGGTGCTTTATTAATGATAATAGCTAACATTTATATAGAACTTTAAGGTTTGCAAGATTTTTTTTTACATATGCTCTCTTATTTTATCCTCAAAACAGTCCTAGGGAGCAGGGATTATTATTATTATTTCCTTTTCACAGATGAGGACACTGAGAGAGGTTAAGTGACATGCCCAAGGCCAAGACAGCTAATAAAGGTCTTAGGCAGGATTTGAACCCAGGTCTTCATAACTCTAAGTCCATGTGCTGAGCTGCCACCTATGATTAGCCCTAGGGGACAGCTGGGTGGTGAAGTGGATAGAGTGACAGCCCTGGAGTCAGGAAGCCTCATATTCCTGAGTTCAACACAGATGCTTAGTAGCTGTGTGACCCTGGACAAGTCACTTCACCCTGTTTGCCTCAGTTTCCTCATCTGTAAAATTAACTGAAGAAGAAAATAGCAAACCACTCCAGTACCTTTGCCAAGAAAACCCCAAATGGGGTCACAAAAAATCGATAGGACTGAACGATCTCTAGACAAATCAGATCAATAACAATTGCTCCTTCAGTGCTAAGCTTGGGGGGATACAAAAAAAATGGACAGTCCCTTCTCTTAAAATCTTATGGGGGAGGGGCAGCTAGGTGGCGCAGTGGATTCGGGAGGACCTGAGTTCAAATGTGGCCTTAGACACTTGACACTTACTAGCTGTGTGACCCTGGGCAAGTCACTTGACCCCAACTGCCTCACCAAAAAAAAAAAAAATCTAATGGGGGAAGCAACATGCAAACAACCATGTAGAGACAAGATGTATACATGATAAACTGGGGATAATCTCAGCAAGAAGGCACCGAGGTTACAGAGGAACAAGGGAAAAAGCTTAGCTGAGACCTGAAGGAAAGCCAGGAAGCAGAGAGGATGGGGGAAAGCATTGCAGGCATGGGCACAGCCCAGCCAGAGAGAACGCCTGCGAGTGTGCCTGTCATAGCAAAGAGGCCAGAGTTCCTAGGAGGCGCCGGGTGATGGGAAGCTCTGATAGCCAAACGGTTTTATATTTGATTCTGAGGTGATCAGGGGCTACAGGGATTTAGCGAAGGGGACTGGGGTTGGTCACATGGTCAGACCGGCGCTTTAGGAAGATGGAGTTGACAGATGAGTGGAGAATGAACTGGACACAGCTTTCAGGGAGGGAGGTCGGACTGGACTGGACCCGTTTGGGACCATCCGTGTTTGAGGGCAAGGACTCTTGCCTTTATTTGCATCCCCGGCGCTTAGCACTGTCCGTGGCACATAGTAGGCATTTCATAAGCCTGATCAGCGGGGAGGAACTCCTTCCCAATTCCAATAAAGAAAAAGCAGAGTGGATGCTGGGGGGTCCCTCCAGCACCTTGAAGGGAACAAAGCCTCTCCTCTATGAGAGCCCGGGTCTACAGATTCCACCCCCTCTACCCCCGTCTGTTCTTTGGGGGAGGGTCTCCGTTCAGTTCAGACGCTCCCGTCTCAGAATACTGCCCTAGTCCCGAATCCCAGGGAACTGCAAGGGAAAACCGGAAGCGGCTTCCTGTCCCTGTCCGCGTCGCAGGCTGCTAATAAAGTTTGATTTCACGGAATGACTCACCAGGCCCCGCCTCCCGCTCAAAAAACTTCTTCCGCCCACAACCCGGCTTCTGCAGAGCGAGGCTCGAATGCTCGGGTTCGGGGGCGGGACTTAAAGCGGAAGTGACGCCATCCGACCCGGCGTGAAAGGTCAGCGGAAGCGGGCCGTCTTCCTTTTGGCTGTAGGAGCGTTCTGCTTCGTGTCGGTGAGTCCCGGGCTCCGGGCTGCGGTAGAATCCGCCGCCATCCGCGCTCTACGGGGCACCGGGGCCCTCGGGCCCCATCTCAGCAAAGACCCGGGGGCCTCCGGACCTGTGGGCTGGGCGGGAATGTGGGCCCGCGGGGAGGCTGAAGGAGCCGGGGCTGGTTCTGGGCTCAGCGGTGCTTCGGCCTCCCCGGCACTGACTAAGGGTCTCTTTCCTGCTGCGTTCTCTCCCCAGAAATGGGCAAGTTCATGAAACCCGGGAAGGTGGTGCTGGTCCTGGCCGGGCGGTACTCCGGGCGCAAAGCCGTCATCGTCAAGGTACCGGGGAGGGTCGTTGCAGGCTGGAGGAGCCCGGGGTGGCCGGCCATTTTTGCGTCAAAGCAGCAGGCATACATTAAGCGCCTGCTGTGTGCTAAGCTCTGGTGCTAGAGAGAAAGCAAAAACAGCCCCTTCCCTCAAGAATGCTCAAATTGTAATGGGGGAGACTGCACGCAGACCACCATGCACGAACAAGTTCGAACCGCGATAAATTAGAGATGATGCATAGCATTAAGGAGGATGGGGAATGTGGGATTTTAGTCGGGACTGGAAGGAAGCTGGCAAGTGGTGAACGTGGGAGAAAGCTCGGGGGAACGCCCAGAGAAAAGGCACAGTTTGGACATGTCGCGTGTGAGCAAGAGAAAGGAGGTCATTGTCACTGAATCCTAGATTAAGTGGAGGCACGGAGTGAGAAGTAAGGCCAGGTTATGAAGGCTACCTAGATGGAGCAGCACATCCTTAACATAGACCTGAATTTTCCTGGGGCAGAAAAAAAATGTCCTCTTGGGGAGAGAGAATTGGGTTGTGGTGGAGCTGATTTGAAGAGTTGCTGAGCTTTTAGCCAAAATCTCAACAATCAAGGATGGAAAATTCTTAGTCAATCTTCCAACTCTTTTAATTAGTTTTTAGCAGCCATTGAGTTAGGGACCCCAGCTTTCTTTGGTTTGTTTGTTTGGTTTTTTGCGGGGCAATGAGGGTTAAGTGACTTGCTCAGGGTCACACAGCTAGTAAGTGTCAAGTGTCTGAGGCCGGATTTGAACTCAGGTCCTCCTGGATTCTGAATCCAGGGCTGGTGCTTTATCCACTGTCCCTTGGGACCCCAGCTTTCAAGGGAGCCTGATCACCAGGATTTTTTGTAGGGTAAAACCAAAACCTATGTAGAGAAAGTTCCATGTATCATATGTATGTATCATATATTGATTGTTTCTCTTAGAACATTGATGATGGGACATCCGACAGGCCCTACAGCCATGCCTTGGTGGCAGGCATTGACCGCTACCCTCGAAAGGTGACTGCAGCAATGGGCAAAAAGAAGATTGCCAAGAGATCGAAAATCAAGTCCTTTGTGAAAGTTTATAACTACAACCACCTCATGCCCACCAGGTAGGCCTCTTTAAAAGGTACAGTTCTGGCATTAATTCTCTAGTGAGTCTGACTTTGTATTGGATATTGGTTCAAAATCTTAGAATCTGAATTGGGAGAAGAAAGTAGCATAAATAAATACTACATTTCAGAAGACAAAGGGGTCACTGAAGGCAGAGGAGCTGGGTCCACTTTGAAAGAAAGCCAGACGTGGCCAATGCATTTATGTGTTTGATGTGTTTTTTAGCCTTTTCCAGAATAAGGACAGTTGATATTTCTTCTCCAGCTTATCTAAGAAAAAATATTCTACTCTTTAGATTTAGGTTTGCCATAAATGATTAATGAATTTAAATTAATGCATTAAATTATATTCATTGAACATTCTGTGTCCAAGTCTTTCTGCCTCAGAGAAATGTCCAACCTGGCATAGTCTTCATATGCCCTCTGACATCTTTCTGCCCCAAGACAGTTTGAGGTAACAGGAATCTGAAGGAAGAGAACATAGTCTTCAACTAGAACTATTTCTTGGCCACTCTCAAGAATTGGAAAATTCCTCCAAAGATTATAATCTTAATTCTTATTTGTAAATAAAAGAAAACAAAAACTAAACCCCTGCACTAGGCCAGGCTCCGGGCCAATAAAGCATTTTGCAAATATTAATCATTTAATCCTGTAACAACCCTGGGAAGAAGTAGGTGCTATTCTATTTTGTAGTTGAAGAAACTGGGGTAGAGAAAGGTTATGTGACTTGCTCATGGTCTCAAAGTTACCTGAGGCCATGTTTGAACTCAGGGCTGACTGACTTCTAACCCAACACTCTTACCAACTGCTCCACCTAGCTGCTTTTCTATGGTTGCTACCATCAGGTAGACCTTAAGCCAATTATCTGTGGATGAGGAAGTTCAAAGTTAAGTTTCCACTCTTAATCCAATTATATATATATTCAGTATATATAATCCTAGTTCTAGTCTTGTCCCCTTATCTTTTACATGTTCCTTAATTCAACCATCCACCATGTCCCCATTTCCCACTTCAAACTACCCTCTTGGTCTGGCCTATATAATACTCATCTGATACTAGCACTTTAAAAATTGCTTTGGTGAACTCTAGGTGGACTGCCTGTGTTCTGATACTAGAGAGTAGCCTTCTTGGGGTTGGGGCGGGGGGATCCAGTTGTCAGGTTGCTGGCTCCCCTACCTACATTCTGTTGCTTTTCCTATCTCCAGATACTCTGTGGATATCCCATTGGACAAAACAGTTGTCAACAAGGATGTGTTCCGTGACCCTGCTCTAAAACGGAAGGCAAGAAGGGAGGCCAAGGTCAAGTTTGAGGAGAGGTGAGTAATGTGAGGTAGTAGGAGAGTAAATTTCCCTTTAACACGGAGGCCTTGTCCTCCCTCCCTGTTGCTTACTTATCTTTTCATCAGTGCTTCTTTTTCTCTCTAGGTACAAGACGGGCAAAAACAAGTGGTTCTTCCAGAAGCTACGGTTTTAGAACTACTGTTGGTCAGTAAATAAAATGTTTATTAAAAATGAACGTTGGTGTGTCTGATTCATAGAGTGCATGGGACCTAAATCACCTCTTTAAAGATGGGGAGATTGGATTGTTTTTAATCACCTGTCTAATCAAGTGGAGGGAAACAGAAGTAGACTGGGGTAGGGGGCAGAGTGCTATTGGCTTGTGCACACAATCATTACTAAGCATTTCTCAAGGGGCTTACATTCCAATAGGAAACTTGAACAATGTGGATACATACATAAGGGTAGTTTGGGGGAGGGAATACACTAGCAGCTAAGGAGATTAGGAAAGGCTTCTTGTAGAATTGGGGGTTTGTAACCTGGGGTCTATTAACTTTAATATTTATGATAACTATTTCAATATACTCATGCATTTTATTTATTTTGGTAGGGCAATGAGGGTTGAGTGACTTGCCCAGGGTCACACATTTTGAGGATTCCACAGGCTTCACCAAAGGAGTCTGACCCAAAAAGGTTAAGAACCCTCAACAAAGGTGATAATTCAGTGGAATTTTGGGTGTAGGGATTAGTAAATAGAACTGTGTGACTACCATGGAAGGCATTAGAGTTGTAAGTTCAAAGACTCATGATAGAAAATGCTATCCACATCTAGAGAAAGAACTTATGGGGAATCTGAATGCAGACCAAAGCATACTATTTTCACTTTATTTTTTTTCCCTTTTCTGTTTCAAAGCACAACTGATACAGAATTGTTTTACATAATCTGTATCAAATTGCTTGCCCTCTTAGGGAGAAAAATTTGGAATTCAAAACCTTATTAGAATGTTTTTTAAAATGTCTTTACATGTAATTGGAAAAAATAAAATACTATTTTTGTAAAAGGTGAGAATTAGGGGCAGCTAGATGGCGCAGTGGATAAAGCATGGACCCTGGATTCAGGAGGACCGGAGTTCAAATCTGGTCTCAGATACTTGACACTTACTAGCTGTGTGACCCTGGGCAAGTCACTTACTTAACCCTCTCGCCCCTTAAAAAAAAAAGTGAGGATTAAAATGAGATTTGTAAAGTGCTTTGCAAATCTTAGTGTTACATAAATCTAGTTATTAAAAAACAAAAATTTGAACATTGTGGGGAAATGGAAAACATTGTGGGACCTCTGAACAAGTGGTATGTGGTTGTGATGGGATACTGTTGTGCTATTATGGGGAGGGAGAGAATTTGGAGTGCAATTTTTAAAAAGAATGTTAAAAATTCTCTTTAAAAGACTTAAATGAACTGATGCTGAGTGAAATGAGCAGAAACAACATTGTACACAATAACGGCAACATTGTGCAATGATCAATTACGAAGAAATATAATGATGCAAGACAAAAGACTCATGTTAAATTGTCCCCACATCCAGGAAAAGAACTATGGAGTCTCAATGCAGATGGAATCATATTTTTCTTGTGGTTTTTCCCTTTTCTGATTCTTTCACAATATGACTATATATGATTATACATATATAACCTATATCATTGCTTTTTCTCTTGGAGAGGGAGAAAAATTTGGAACTCAAAATCTTACAGAAATGAAGGTTGAAAACTATGTTTAGATGAGCAGGAGGAGTTCAGAGAAACCTGGAGGGTCTTGCTTGGGCTGATGATGAGTGAGATGAGCAGAACCAGAAGAACATTGTACACAGTAACATCAACAGTGAGTGTTGATCTACTGTGATGGACTATATTCTTCTCACCAATGCAATGGCACAGAAGAGTTCCAGGGAACTTGTGATGGAAGAGGATCTCCAAATCCAGGAAAAAAAAAACTGCAGAGTATAGATGCTAAATGAACCATACTATTTCTTTTGTTTTTGATGCTGTTGTTTTTTTTCTATTTTGAGGTTTTCCATCATTGCTCTGATTTTTTTCTCTTATAACATGACTAATGCAGAAATAGGATTAATGTTATGTGTATATATATAACACCTATATCAGAATACCTGCTGTCTAGGGGAGGGGGAGGGAGGGAGAAAAATCTGAAATTGTAAAGCTTGTATAAACAAAGGTTGAGAACTATCTTTACATGTAACGGAAAAGAAATAAAATTATTTTAAAAAACTGTTTACATGTAATTAGAATAAGAAAGTATACTATTCAGATGGAAAAATTATTTTACAAACAAGGGATTCAATACAACTAAATTGTTTATATTTTGACATGGGAAGATATCTCTCATTTAAAATTGTACCGCAAGTAGTACTGCTAGAAGGAATATATAGAGAGGAGGGTATGAGTGTAAATTGAATTTTTGGGGATGACAAAAAAAAGGGAAGGGGTATACTGGGTCCAGAAGGAAGGGAGAAGTAGAACAGGGTAAATTATTTCATATGAAGAGGCATTAAAGACCTATTACAATGGAGGGGAAGATGGGACAGTGGCAAAGGGCATCACTTGAACCTTACTCATCAGAATTGTCTCAAAGAGGGAATAGTATACATAATCAATTGAATACAGAAATCTAACCTGATCAGGAAGTATGAGGGGAGATTGATTACAGGGAGTGGGGTACTGATAGGAGGGAGGTGGTAGACAGAAGCAAAAGATGTGGGAGGAGGGAGAGAAAAGAGGACAGGAGGAAAAATAACATAATTGGAAAAAAACCTGAAAAGACATGAACCAATGTAAAGCAAAATGAGCAGAACCAGTAATAGCACAGTGATAGCAATATTGTAATAATGATCAGCTGAATGACTTAGCAGTACAGTGATCTAAGACGTTTCTCAAGGATATATGAAAAATGCTGTCCACCTTCTGAGAATACAGATTGAAGCATACTGTTTTTACTTTTATTTTGGGGGATTTTTGTCTATTAATATGGAAATGTTTTACATGTTTATGTCTGTATAATCTTTCAAATTGCTTGCCTTCTCAAAGAGAAAGGGAGAATCTGGAATTCAAGATATAAAAACGCTTTTTTGTTTACTTGTGATTGATTATTAGTAACTTCTGGGGAAGCAGTTTCTGTTCAGTGATCAAGTAGGAAGATTGTTGGTGTGGTAGTGGGTGGGGAGGGATGGTGTGTGGTTAAAGAATGAAGCACCAAGTATGTGTGACATCAAAGAGTATGGCTGAGAAAGGGGAGAAGAGATTTGTTAGCAGCCATGATAGGATGGATCTAAGGCGTGTTTTATGAGTGGGATTGAAGATTAGAGAAAATTGATAGAGCAGTATGCAGAAGATGATGAAAGGGGTTGTACATGATCATGGTTCCCTTAGGTAAGAAAGACCCCTCTCCTTCAGAAATTGGATTAAAGGGGGAAGTGACAAGGAATGATGTTCAGGAGATTGTGAGATAAAGCAGAGAAAAGAATCTTTGGTGAATAGCCTCAGTTTCTTTAGCCAAGGATAAAAAGAGGCCTTCAGGAGGCAGCTAGGTGGCACAGTAGATAGATAAAGCACCAGCCCTGGGTTCAGGAAGACCTGAGTTCAAATGTGGCCTCAGACACTTGATACTAGCTGTGGGACTCTGGGCAAGTCACTTAACTCATTGCCCCTGCAAAGAAAAGAAAAGGCCCTCAGTTGACAGGGTTGTAGGAGGTTTTGAGAGAAGAGGTTTGAAACCACCATTGTGAAGAATGGAATAGAAAATGCAGATGTAAAAGGATTGCCTTGCTGCAGTGAGATCCCAATTAATGTTAACCAGTGAATTTGTAGAAGATTCCATCAGCATGAGAGAGAGTATGCAACCCTAACTCAAGTCACTTAACTTCTCATTTCTCTAGGAAACTCAAGTTTCAGGGAGGGTACTAACTTGTATTTGGTAGGAGTTTCCTGGGAGTTAGTATGACCAATGAAATAAATTCAGTTGAAAGATTTCATCCATCAGCAGCACATGAGTAAGAGCCAAGGAGGTAAATGGTGGGAATAATGTTGGGTTTGACAAGGCATGAGTGGTGATAGAACAAAGGCCTCTAGAGAGGGATAGCGTAGACCTGAACTGGTTCACCAAGAAGTTGAAAATGAGAAAGTTGGAGAAGCATAGCCAGAACAGGGGTGATGATGGCCTAGCATAATTACTGAGTGGAGAGATTGCAAGTCAAGGTGAAGATGAAGAATAGATATATATTTTTTTTCTCGTTCAGAATTTTATTTTCCAAATTACATGTAAAAGCAAATTTTGACATCAATTTCTTAAAACTTTGTGTTCCAACTTCTCTTCCTCCCTCCCCACCCCAAGAACTCAAGCAATTCAATGTAAGTTATACATGAGTAGTCATGGAAAACAAATAGATCTATTTCCAATGTAAAGCACTCCCCTGCTCAGAAACCAGCAGGGGCTCTTCTGTACAGAATAAAGTCTAGACCATTTAAACTGATTCTGTGTTGCGAAATTATGAAAGAGATCATTTGGCCCCAAGATAGAGTTACAAGGAGACCCTCTTCCCACTACTTTGTGGAGGTGGAAGGATGGTTGTTCACAGGTGTGGAACAGATATTTTTGCATATATTCATTGATTTGATGGGGGGGGTTTCTTATTCCTCTTTGTTTTTTAAAAGTCTTTATTATAAGGGATGGCTCTCTGGGAAGGATATGGGGAAGGATAAGAGTAATTCTAGCTGATGTAAAAACAAAACATATCAGGGGCAGCTAGGTGGCACAGTGGATAGAGCACTGGCCCTGTAGTCAGGAGGACCTGAGTTCAAATCCAGCCTCAGACACTTAACACCAACTAGCTGTGTGACCCTGGGCAAGACACTTAACCCCAATTGCCTCACCAAAAAAAAATAATAATAATCAAATGGACCTATAAATGTTCTTATATCTACATGCTAAAGATCTGGAAACAGAAGGTTTGAACTTATTTAAAATTTTTCTAAATTAAGGGCTTCAGTGGATTCGTAATCCATTACTTATGAAATATTAAAGAGTAATGCATTCTAATTAATATTCAGGAACAATTGACATAAAGGAAGATGAAAATTTACTATCCAAGTTTCAACAAAATACATAACTGGTGGATGAAATTGAAAAATGAGCAACATGATTTTTTAAGCAGTCAATGATGCAATTCCTCCATTTAGAACTGTGTATCTTAGTGATATATGGTTTTTAAATACAACAGTCATTAAAACTAAGTAGTAACATAAACTGAACTTAATAAAGTATATTCAATCATATGGTTCTCACAAAAAAAATTTACTACTAAAAATAAAATAAGAGTTGTGTCATTAACAAATAAAACTTTAAAAAAATAATCAAATGGAAACAAAAAATGATGAATAAACTAATACTCCAGGCCTTCTACAACCTGGCCTCTTTTCCCTTTCTAGGTCTAGACTGTTTTCTATGTTAACATCCTAGGTGCCTGTCCCAAACTTAATTGCTCCTGGGCATGTCCAACACTTTTATTCAGTCAGTAAACACTAAGCGTCAGGCTATGCCGAAGACTGATGAGACAGTTACTGCCCTTGAGGAGCTCACAAATCTATTTACCCTATTCCTTAGGTCTTTAATGCCTCCTCCGGCCCCACCTCAACATTCCCGTGCCCCACCCTAATTTGGAAGGGATCTATCCCATCAAAATACTACCTTTCTTTCATAATTCTTCTATGTACTAATCAGGTTAAATACTTTTTAATGAAATTATATCTCCTAATAGACTTTTCTACTCTTGAGATTCTGTCAGGCTTCTTTCTCTTTGAGCTAGCTAATTACTCACTCAGCAAGTGTGGGAACTCCTTTTGACTATGGTACTTTGAGATCAATCAAAAGCTCATTGGTCAGGGTAGCTACGTGATGCAGTGGATGAAGCACTGGCCCTGCATTCAGGAGAACCTGAGTTCAAATCTGGTCTCAGACACTTGACACTTAATAACTGTGACCCTGGGCAAGTCACTTAACCCTCATTGCCCTGCAAAAAAAAAAAAAAAAGAAGAAAGTTAAAAAAATCTTTGCAAGATTTTGCCTAAAAAGGTGCATCTGTTAAAGTACAAGTACGTGGAGAATTTGGGTCTGATTGATAGCTGCCTCAATCATCGGGACAATCTCCTGTTCCTTTGCCATTGTGGCTTTGGTCTGGGACTACCTACACCCCCTTCCAGTATTCAAGTTGGTTCTTGCCTTGTGTGTCCTATTCTTTATCATCATTTTAAGAATCCTCACCATCTGCACTGCATATAAGGAGAAAAGCATTTTCCTTCTAGCATATGGAAAAGATCCATTGGAAATGTATTCTGAAGATGTTTGGAAGCTCTCTTCCATCCTTAAGCAATTTGATGACAAGTGTGCACTCTGAAGCTTTTCTTCTTTAGTGGGAAAACCAAGCAGTAGAAGGAAGTAGGGGCCAGCTAGGTGGTGCAGTGGATAGGGAGCCAGGCCTAGAGTCAGGAAGACTCATCTTCATGAGTTCAAATCCAGCCTCAGATACTTACTAGCTCTGTGGCCCTGGGGAAGTCACTTCACCCTGTTTGCCTCAGTTTCCTCATCTGTAAAATGAGTTAGAGAAGGAAATGGCAAACCACTCCAGGATCTGTATCTTTGCTATTAAAACCCCAAAAGGGCTAACAAAGAGTTGAACATAACTGAACGGCAACAAAAGAAGGAAGCAAAGTTCACTAAGTCCATCACCAAGTATTTTGACACCAGTGGGATGCTGGTCATAGGAGCCTATGAGCATGAGATCTCTAAGCTCCATGACAGTCTTGCCACAGGAAAAGGAAATAACCTTTCCAGGAGCAGCCTTTTTTTTTTCTGCTAGGATCATGCTGACCACTAAAGGGTTAAATTTTTGTGTATGACTAAAATAGAATGTTTTAATAAGGAAAACTAATTCATGCTGACCCACAAGGTTGCAAAACAGAAAAAGGAGGCAACCAAGTTGCTGATAAACTGCAGGTTTGTTTGTACAGGAGACCTCTGGACATTCTCCAAAACAGAATGTCTTCAGGATAAGAAAAAGGACTTGCGTCAGTATTATGTCAGCAGGAGAACAATGTTTAGTAAAGAGAAGAAACCGGAGTCATTTTAATCAAGGGTTTTAAAAATTGGGGTGATTTTTTTTGTTTTCTTTTTGTTGTTGTTGTTGATTTCTTGGGTTTTGTAATTGTCCAGAAACTATGTCTCTTGAACTTTTTTTTTTTTTTGGTGAGGCAATTGGGGTTAAGTGACTTGCCCAGGGTCACACAGCTAGTAGTGTCAAGTGCCTGAGGCCAGATTTGAACTCAGGTACTCCTGACTCCAGGGCCGGTGCTCTATCCACTGCACCACCTAGCTGCCCCAAATTGGGGTGATTTAGAGGAATTTCATAGCTTCTCTAGGGGGCTGCCTACACGTGTGTATTTGGCCTACATCTATTCATTCTGGCTACTGCACATGACAACCAATAAGCTTTTCATTAATTTGAGATAATTTCTGCTTCCAGATTTCTTATGACCTTATAGCACAGTTGTTATTGTTCAGTCATGTCCAACTCTTTGTGATCCCATTTGGGGTTTTCTTGGCAAAAATACAGATACTACAATTGTTTACCATTTCCTTCTCCAGCTCATTTTATAGATGAGGAAACTGAGGCAAACAGGGTGAAGTGACTTGTCCAGGGTCACATGGCTAGAAAGTATCTGAGGCCAGATTTGAACTAAAGATGAGTCTTCCAGACTCCAGGCCTGGTACTCTATTCCCAGTACCACCCAGCTGTCCCACTGCATATACACACAAAACAAACAACAAAAACTAAAATGGAAACAAAGACCCCACAAGCCAGAAATTAAAATAGATAAGAGTAAAATAAGGAATGTTTAAAACTTTTCACGTTTTGTCATGAAATTCTATTCCCTTCTGGATCAAAAGGATTTCCTAAATCGGAACTAGTTGTTGGGAGCTAGTCCAGATTGAGGTCAGCTGCTTTGCTCTAATTTACCACTGGGGTTGCCCTTGGACCTTTTTGACTGGATTAAAAAATTTATTTATCAAGAACATTTGGAAGGAGTTTTTGCTGGCAGCTCTTTCCTGTCAATGCTTTTACCATGCAGAAAATTCTTGCCCTTTCTGAATTTGTTAACCTGTTTCTGATTATCCCAACTTTGTTGTACTTGTTATTTATATATGTGTGTGCACATGTATCTATGTGTGCATCTATACACACATGTACATGTATATTATGTATGTGCATGCACATATGCATGTGTATATGTATAAATACACCTACATGCGTGTGTGTGTGTGTGTGTGTGTGTGTGTGTGTGTGTGTGTGTGTGTGTGTGTTTAAATCCCAGGACCTGCCTCCTTAGATTTAGTGATTTAGAACAAAACCTTCGGGATACAACAATTTCCAGTCACCATCCTACTTTTCTTTAGTTTCCTATTTATTGGACTGAAGGGGTGTGTGTGATTTTTAAAAAGTAATAATGCCCCATACTTTATTTAATTTTTAATTTAATTTAAAAATATTTATCTTATTTTTATTTTTTATTTTATTTTAATGTTTATTTTATTTTTAATTTTTTAATTATTTGTTTTATTTTTGTTTTTATTTTTCTCAATTACATGTAAATATATTTTTGAGTTCCAAATTTTTCTCCCACCTTCTCTTCCCTCCTCCCTCCCAAGGCCAGCAAGCAATTTGTACATTATTATCAGCAAGGTTGTACATTACTATCATGTTAAACAAATTTCCACATTAATCAGAACAAAAGGGGAAAAAAACCACAAGAAAGAATAAACAAGAACAATAACAAAAGTGAAAATAGTATGCTTCAGTCTGCATTCTGACTCCACAGTTCTTTTTTTTGTTTTGTTTTTTAGTGAGGCAATTGGGGTTAAGTGACTTGCCCAGGGTCACATAGCTAGTAAGTGTTAAGTGTCTGAGGCCGATTTGAACTCAGGTACTCCTGCCTCTAGGGGCGGTGCTCTATCCACTGCGCCATCTGGCTGACCCCCTCCCCAGTTCTTTTTCTGAATGTTACTCATCACTTTAATTTGTTGAAAGCAGGCCCAGGGGAGGAGAGATCTTTTTTCCGGATCTCAGGTTTTGTGCTCAATCAAATCTGTCTATGGCATTTTTAGTCCTCTTTACGTCCTTACTGGCTTTCTCCCCTTTCCCTCCCCCCTGCACCACCCCAACTCTCACATTTCTTAATTTCTGTCCTATATCCCTTTTTTAACTGCCATTTTCTAAATGATTTTTTTCAACAAAAGGAGAGATGCAAAAAAAGCTTTAAATCATTATATCCATGTTAGCTATTGTTATGATTGTTCCTACATAGTCCAGTAGGCAATCAACACTGATGTGCCACCTCTGGGCTAAGTGCTGGGAGCAGAAAGGCAAAGGACAGTCCCTGCTCTCAGAGAGCTTACACTCTACTGGAGGAGACAGAATGCAAATAACTACATACAAATATCCACATGCAGAATAAATTGGAAATAATCAACAGAGGGAAAGCACCAGAATTAAGAGGGATCTTGTCTCCCCCTTTAGAATGTGAGCTCTCGGAGAGCAGGGACTGTTTTTGCCATTCTTTGTATCCCCAATACTAAGCACAGTGTCTGGGACACAGTAAGCACTTAATAAATGCTTATTGACTGACTGCTTAATAGGCACTTGGAATAGTGGGTGAAGGGGTTACCATTCCTGTATGTATGTGAGGCTTCCCTGGGAGGCAGGGTCTCACCTACTCTTTAACTCATAGCTGGGGATGGGGAGACAATCCCAGCTGACCGAGGGTAGTGAAGGTTGGTTCTTCTTATAGCTGGGCACAGGCTCCAAACACAGGCTCCGTACAGGAAACCAAACACAAGGGAGGCGTGGTCACCGAGGGGAGGGTATTTATAAGAAATGAAAGTGGAAGTACTGATTTGGGGAGAGCGAGGGGATCCTGCGGACTGTTTCCGTAGAGTGTTGAGACCGAGGGATTAATCCTATATACTTCACCCTCACCTCCATCCCTCCCACCCCGAATCTTCACCTCCAGGTGGCACCCTGAACCTTTGTGTTGCCCCTAAGCAGGACAAGAGAAGAAGCTCATGGATGAGAAATGTAATAAGGTAAGTGGTGGGTCCGGTGATGGTCTTCAAATTGGGGGAGTGAAAATGGATCATGCTGTGGCTGGGATCAGAAATCAGGCTGATTTTTTTCCACCACCACCCCTTTGGCTTCCTTGCAAAAAAGAGGAGAAACAGACTGAGCCCTTGGAGTTGGACCTCACCTATAAAGAAAACCAATTCTCACATTGTCTCAAATAACACTGTTCTTAGGGTCTGAAGGTGTCTGCCTCACCCTCGCCCTCTGAAGAGAAAAGTTACTCTGGGCTCCCCTTCTTCCCCAAAAAAGTCTAACGACAACGAGAAACATCAATCCTAATTTTTAATTCAGTATAATCTGTCTGCATTTTGATCTATTCCCCAGTCTCAAATATTTTCTTAAAGCTAGTTGGGTTTCTTTTCCTAATTAACAATCATTTCTTTTCTCTCCCTCTCCCTCCCCATTCCCCATCATCTCAAGTTAAAGAAAAACAAAACCCTTATAATAAATTTGCATACTCAGGCAAAACAAATTCCCATCTCGTACACATCCAAAGATGTATGTTCCATTCTGTATATTGAATCCATCCCTCTCTCTGTCAGGGGACGGGTAACAATTTTCATCATCAGACCTCTAAAATGGTTGGTCATTGCACTGATCAGCCTTAAATCGTTTAACGTTATTTGTCTTTATGATATGATCATTATTATTACTATAGAATTTTTTCTCCTGGTTCTGCTCACCTAGTTCTGCATCAGTTCATAGCATAAGTGTTCCCAGGTTTCTCTGAAAGCATCCCTGTATCGCCTCCATACAATAGTTACCATAATTTGTTCAGCCATTCCCCTTTAGTTTCCTATTTTTTGCCACTTCAAAAAAAAAAAGCTGCTATAAGTATTTTATACATATGTGTCTTTTCTTTTTTTCTCTCATCTCCTTTAGCCATAGGCCTGCTAGTGGTATTTCTAGGTCAAAAGGCATGAACAGGGCAGCTAGGTGGCGCAGTGGATAAAGCACCGGCCCTGGATTCAGGAGTTCCTGAGTTCAAATCTGGCCTCAGACACTTGACACTTACTGGCTATGTGACCCTGGGCAAGTCACTTAACCCCCATTTCCCCGCAAAAAAAAAAAAAAAAAAAGGCATGAACAAAGTTTACAGAATTTTTTGTGCATTGTTCCAAATCGATTACCAAAATAGTTGGACCCAATCAACCAGCACCATTTCCACTTACTACTTAGGTAACAGGCAAGTCATTAAAGATCTTTGGTCCTCATTCTCTTCATCTATAAAATGAAGATGATTAGATCATAGGTTCATAGATTGAATGCTGAAAGAGACTATCTGGGGCAGCTAGGTGGGTCAGTGGATAGAGCACCAGCCCTGGAGTCAGGAGGACCTGAGTTCAAATCCGACCTCAGACACTTGACACTTACTAACTGTGTGACCCTGGGCAAGTCACTTAGCCCCAATTGCCTCACCAAAGAAAGAAAGAGACCATCTAGTCCTACCCTTGTCATTTTGCAGATGAGGAAACAATCTCAGAGAGGTTAAGTGACATACCCAGGGTCACAGGCAGGATTTGAACCCACGTCTTCAAAAGCCCAAATCCAGTAATCTATCAACTATGCCATACTGCCTCTAACGTCCATTCCACCTCCGACTCTGATGTTCTATGTGTAAATTTTGCCACGATAGAAACCACGGGATTATAAAGTCCTTGAGGGATCATGTTTCATATATCTCCTAAATCCTATGAAGCTCCTTGCTTGGGGCTCAGTGGATAGTTGGTACTCAATAACTGCTTGTTGATTGATTGACAAGGACCAACTGATGCCAGAGACTACTTTGGGAGCAGAGACACACAAACTTCAGGCGGGGATTCTATGGAGACGGAAGCTTCAGGTGAGTCCCAGTGATCAGCAGGGGTCTTCCTTCTCTCCAGGAAGGAGAGGGAACAGATGGGGTTTCAGGTGGGACCTTCCAGGATGGGGAACCTTTTCCTTGAGTAGGCAGATTCTTTGGAAAGGCAAGTGGTTAATTCATCACCATCATCATCTCTCCCTCCAACCCTTCCTGAGCAGGAGCTCTGCTCCCTGAAAGAAGAACAGAAGAGGCTGAAACGGAGAAAGGAGGAACTACAGCAAATCCAGACAGAACAACGTGTCCCCGAAAAGGAGGAGGTAAAGGGGGGAACAGACAGCAGGGGACAGGGAGGCAGGGGGGGAAGGGGACTTTTTTTCCTCTTTTCTCCTCTCCCTCATATCCAGTCAGTTCTATGTCTGATAATCTTTCTCATCCCCATCATTTCTATTATCACTATTGCCCACAAAGGTTGGGTTCTTACAACATCTTTCTTGGACCATAGTGTGGTTATCCTTTCCACATAGGAGGAGTTAGGGGTGTGGGGGCCCCCACAGTCTAAAAAATTCGCATAGGGGCAGCTAGGTGGTGCAGTGGATAAAGCACCGGCCCTGGATTCAGGAAGACCTGAGTTCAAATGCAGCCTCAGACACTTGACACTTACTAGCTGTGTGACCCTGAGCAAGTCACTTAACCCCAATTGCCTCACCAAAAAAAAAAAAAAAAAAGAAAGAAAGAAAAAAGAAGTGATCCTTCCTATCCCAGTCTTTCTTTGATTTCTCCTGTATACCTTTTTCTAAATTTTGTGATAACAATGTGTATTTGTATACCTTTTTTATGCTGTATTAGAATCTAAGATCTTCGAAGGCAAGAACCCTGTGGTAGCTTGGGGTTAGGGTTTTTTTTTTTTCTTTTCGGGGCATTGGGGGGTTAAGTGACTTGCCCAGGGTCACGCAGCTAATAAGTGTTAAGTGTCTGAGGCCAGATTTGAACTCAGGTACTCCTGACTCCAGAGCCAGTGTTCTATCCACTGCGCCATCTAGCTGCCCCCCTTGGGGTTAGTTTTAATCTTTATATTTCCCATGATGCCTTACAGTAGTTAAGCATTTACTACCTGGAATTTAATCAGTGAATTGTTCACATAATTTACCTGGCTGAGGGAGCCATGTGAGAATTAGGGGGGCAGCTAGGTGGTGCAGTGGATAGAGTACTGGCCCTGGGTTCAGAAGGATCTGAGTTCAAATCCATCCTCAGACACTTGACACTTACTAGCTGTGTGACCCTGGGCAAGTCACCTAACTCCAACTGCCTCACCAAAAAAAAAGAAAGAGAGAATTAGGAGCAATGACTGGAAATTGACAAGAGAGAAATTTAGACTCAATGTAAGAAGGAGAATCTTCCTTAAAATTGGGGTTATCTAAAAGTGAAATGAATTGCTTCCTAGAAGGGAGTTCCCCCTACTCAGGCAAAGGCTTGATGACCACTTGTCAAGTATGTTGTAGAAGGGATTCTTGGTCAAGCATAGGTTGGACTAGATGGCCCCTGAGGGCCTTTTTGATCCTGAAGTTCTGTGACTTGGTGGAAGCTCTTCTATCCTGGTGCATTAGACTGGAAATCAGAAGCCCTATAGTCAAGTCATCAATTCTGAGCTTCACTTACTAGCTTTGTGACTGTCCATGTTTCTTCCTCCCTCCCTCCCTACTCCCAGAGAACCATCCCATATGACAAAGAATATTTTTTTTTTGGTGAGGCAATGAGGGTTAAGTGACTTGCCCAGGGTCACACAGCTAGTAAGTGTCTGAGGTCACATTTGAACTCAGATCCTCCTGAATCCAGGGCTGGTGCTTTATCCACTGGGCCACCTAGCTGCTCCCAAAGAATAGTTTTTAAAGAATAAAGAGGGGGGGGGGCAGCTAGGTGGTGCAGTGGATAAAGCACCAGCCTTGGATTCAGGAATGCCTGAGTTCAAATCTGGCCTCAGACACTTGACACTTACTAGCTGTGTGACCCTGGGCAAGTCACTTAACCCCCATTGCCCTGCAAAAAAAACCCAAAAAACCCAAAAAACAAAGAATAAAGAGGAAAGGAGAAAAAAATAATCAAAACCAATTAATGACATTGAAAAAATCTGAAAGTACAGACAATATTCCACACACATGGACTGCCCACCTCTGCAAAGGAGTGCAGTGGGATTATCTTCTCTTATCTCTTCTTTGGGGGCTTTGTTTTCCTGCTTACTTTCACTTCTTGTGGTGGTGATTCTTTTCCTTGTTGTACTCATTGTATATATTGTTTTCTTTGCTCAGCTTACCTCCATCTGTATCATTTCATCTAAGTTTTCCCATGCTTCTCTGTATTCACCATATCTGTCTTTTAAAGTAAGGTGATAATCGATTGCACTCATGCATCGGAACTCGTTTAACCATTTCCTATTTAATGAGTATCTACTTTCTTTCTTGTTTTTTTTGCTACCACAAAAAGTGCTGTTATAAATATTTTGGTGTATAGGAGGACTTCCTTCTTATCAGTGACTTCCTTGCCTAGAATAAGAATCTCTTAGTGAATGGATATGGACATTTTAGCCAGTTTCTTTGCATAATTCCAAATTGATTTCCAGAATGGTTGTACTCATTCAGAACTCCACCAACAATCTATTAGCTTGCCTGGGTGACTGTCTCCATCTTTGCTAATTTGCTGGGTGGGAGGTGAGACCTCAAGATTCCTTTGATTTATATTTCTTTTACAAGTAGGGATTTCATGTGGTTTTGGAATTGTTGAACTATGGCTTAAATCCTAGCTTTGCCATCTACTAGCCGTGTGACCCGGGACAGATCACTTTACCTTTGTGGGCCTCAGTTTCCTCATCTGTAAAAGGAAGGGTCTAACATTCCTTCCAACTCAAAATCTAAAGTTTGGCTAGTAAATTTCCATTTTCCCTGATGTTAGGGATGGGAGGGTAATTATTACTCTTTGGGGGTCAGGTCCTGGGTCCAGAGGGTCTTTTTTCCAGTTGGGAATAAGGAGGTAGTAGCAGATGGCAAGATGCCCAACTAAGCCCTGATGTCTTGGTGCTGGTTGACCTTCTTTATTTGCTTCCAAGCTGATGAATGGGTTTAGGTGGATCTGGTCCTAAAGCAGATCCTAGAGAATTCTGGGCTTGGTTACTTAAGCCTCAAACCCACTGGCAGTAGTAGCCAACACTGTTGACTCTTTTTTTTTTTTTTTAGTGAGGCAATTGGAATTAAGTGACTTGCCCAGGGTCACACAGCTAGTAAGTGTCAAGTGTCTGAGGCCAGATTTAAACTCAGGTACTCCTGACTCCAGGGCCGGTGCTCTATCCACTGTGCCACCTAGCTGCCCCTGAACACTGTTGACTCTTGCTGGTTGCCTACTCTCACTTTTGATATGTCTATGCCTACTCTTCCCTATTTGGTCCAAGTCTTCCTTGTTCTTTTGGAGGTAGGAGGAAAGAAAGAAGAACCTGAGCAAACAAAAGGGAAATTACATGCATGGGGAATCATTTCCCCTATCTCAGCCCAGCCTGGCTGCCTGAGCTCATGGAGAATCCCTTTCCCAAGGATTTCACAGATCATTTCCCCTGGTCTGTCCTAAGTTCTAGAGCATACATGCTATCTATCCTTCCCCAAGGGTGAGGCCCTGCAAGGGTCCCCACTTTCAGAGAAAAGCGGGGTCTGTCTGTCACCTCAGCATCTCACTGGGGTCCTAGAAGAATGAAGAGCCCTGGCCAGGGGACATGGAAGGTATGCCCTACTGCTGCAGTGACACAGGAAAGGGAGGAAGGCATGCACAGAGATTAAGGAGGGAATGACCTGCTGCCTGCCTGCCTGCCTGGGGAGGATCAGCTGTGGGTCACAATCTGCCCTTGGGACAGGAAGAAGGAAGGAGAACAGTGGGGACAGGCAAGTATGTACAAGCTTGCTGAACAGCTGTGCAGTTGTCTTTGGGGCTTTACTCTTTTCTTTGTACATCTCCATGGATCATCTTGCACTCCTGGGGTACCCCACTTTGGAGGCAACTGATGCAGAATAGGAATAATAGGAGAAAGCCATTTCCTAGTAAATAAGTGGCCAGAGGATATGAACAAACAGTCCTCGGGAAACAAAAGGTTGGAAACTATTAGCAGCCATACAAAGGAATGCTCCAAATCATTAAAAGAGAAATACAAATAAATCATAACAACCTTGGAGTTTCACCTCATGCCCTTAGTAAATTGGCAAAGATGACAAAATATGGGAATAGTCAAAATTGGGGAGGTTGTGGGGAGATAGGCACATTCATGCATCGTTTGTGGAATTGTAAATTGTGTGTGTGTTTAATTGTTTTCAGTCATGTCCAACTTTCTGTGACCCCTTTTGAGGTTTTCTTGGCAAAGACACTGAAGTGGTTTGGCATTTTCTTCTCTGCCTCATTTTACAGATGAGGAAACTGAGGCAAACAGGGTTAAGCTACTTGCCCAGGGTCACACAGCTAGTAAGTGTCTGAGGCTAGATTTGAACTTAGGTCCTTCTGACTCTGGCACTCTGTCCACTTCATCATTGTTCAATTAGTTATGTGTGACTCTTTGTAACCCCATTTGGGGTTTTCTTGGCAAAGATAATGGAACAGTTTGCCACTTCCTTCTCCAGATGAGGAACCGAAGCAAAGAGGGTGAAGTGACTATGACTTATTTACCATTATTTAGATTATTTCATTTATTTAAAAAAATAAGAAAATAATTCTTTAAATATGAGTGTATTGCCCAGATTTCAACATGCACATGTTGCATGGTGCCTGGCACATAGTAAGAGCTTAATAAATGTTGATTGATTGGGTAGACACCCTATTATTAGCCCTTTTCATATCATGCATCCCTTCCCTCCTCCTTGGCAGTCTGTTGAAGCCCATGGGCCCCTTCCCAGATTAATATATTTTTTTATTTTTAGTGAGGCATTTGGGGTTAAGCAGCTTGCCCAGGGTCACACAGCTAGTAAGTGTTAAGTGTCTGAGGTCGGATTTGAACTCAGGTCTTCCTGACTCCAGGGCCGGTGCTCTATCCACTGCGCCACCTAGCTGCCCCTCAGAATAATATTTTTAGAGGTACAGAATAAAATACATAGGATTACAAAGGAAAACAATTCTTATTTAAATACAAAGATGTCATTTATTTTCCCATCCAAGTTCAGGTACCCCCTGAAATGTATTCCTAGATCCCTTGTGGATCTGTGGACTTCACAATAAGAACCCTTGCTAGAGAGCTAGTCCTACCTTAGGTCAATGTGTGGGGCCAAAAGAGCTGTAGGACAATGAGTTGGTCCCAGACTTGAATAGGAGGAGGAGGAAAGTGGCTTGGATTGTGTTAGGGTTAGGGGCAATGGGGGTTAAGTGACTTGCCCAGGGTCACAGAGCTAGTGTCAAGTGTCTGAGGCTGAATTTGAACTCAGGTCCTCCTGAATCCAAGGCCATTGTTTTATCTACTGCGCCATCTAGCTGTCCTCCCACCCCACCCCCACCCCCGCTGGATTGCTTTTAGGACATTGCAGAGCTTTGTGCCTAGGCCCTTCTTCTCAGTACTATCACCTTATTTGTGTTGCCCTATGACACCAAGACATGGCACACCACTGCAAAAGATGAGAATCACAACCGAGAGGCCCTTGGGAGCAGGTGCAACATAGAACCAATGAGGAGCTCTGAAGAAGAACAGAAGTCATCGAACGTTGTATACCAAGGGTAGAAGAAGAAATGGTGGTGTGGCCCAAGAGGGTAGATGTAATAGGTGGACAGCCACCCTGCCCTTCTAGAGCCCCCTCGGGGTCAGGAGAAAGCAGGAAAAGCCTCCAGGACACTGGGGTGGACCCACAGGGGTGAACTTGTGGGAAAACATGGACAAAAGTCACACTGGATGGGCAGGATTGTGATTTACATGTTTGGAAGGAGCTCTTTGAATTGGTGAGATCACAGATGCATTTGAGACACCAGAGGGATCACCGAGAAGGACTTCCGCTGCTTGGGATGTGGCTGTCTCTGGGCTGAAAGAGAATGGTGGTCATACCCTGACTCCCTTTTGCCCATCTCTCCTCCCCATCTTCAGGTCCCCTTCCCAGTGCCTCAGGTCGTACTAGTGTTCAAAGGAAAGACAAAGGTGGAAAAGGAAGTGCTTGAGACCCTGGTTTCTGATCTCCGTGTCCATTATCCACTGCCTGCAAGTTCAGCTTTGGTTAGCTTTGAGGATCCTGAAGGTAGAAGATAGAGGAACATGGGAGAGGGATTGGATCGGTTGGGGGATGGGGGGGGGCTAGGATGTGTGTGTGGGGGGAGGAGGCTAGCCTCTCATAGTGAAGTGCTGCCCCCGTCCATCCTTGTCTGTCCTCTAGTGCCAAAAGGTCTCCTAAAGAGCCGAGAACATAATATCATCTTGGAGGAATGCCGGCTTCCTGTCCGCATCCAGCCCTTGGAGTTGCCTATTCCCACTGCCATCAAGGTTCTAAGAGCTCGGGGTGGGCAGGCTCTAAGATGTCGGCAGGCCCAGTGATCCCATTCTCTGCCATCCCATTCCCAGGTGCTGACTTGGTTATGCAGCCAAAAGGTGCTGGTCACTGGGGTGCCCCCTGCCCTGAAGCTGAGTGAAGAGTATCTATTGGACAAGTTAGAACTTTTCTTCTGCAAACCCTCCAATGGAGGTGGTGAGGTGAAGACCAGGGAGCTGCTACCTGGGGCTGCTGTTCTGGGCTTTACTGATGACAAAGGTAAGCGAGGGAGAGGGAGGTCTGGGAATGGTGGGGGCTTCACTGTATAACTCAGGGATCTCAGGAGCTTCCCCTTCATTCCACCCCACCCCCACCCCCCGCCCCCATCCAGTGGCTCAGCGCCTGGCTGAGATCTGCCATTTCATGGTGCCCTTCGGTGGTCTGGACGTTCCTTTGAGAGTCTTTCCTTATGTTGACGGGAAGATCCAGGAGATAGAGGTGAGATGGGGGAAAGGGGGATGAACAGGAGACCGTGACACCATCGGAGGGTGGCCTATCTCCATCTGATCCTCTGTATGTCTGCCTTTCCCAGATAAGTCCTAGCTCAGTCCCCAACTCGGTGCTGGTGCTTAACATCCCAGACGTCCTTGATGGTCCAGACCTCCAGGATATCCTCGAAATCCATTTCCAAAAGCCAACTCGAGGTGGGGGTGAGGTGGAAGCCTTGATGTTGGTAGCCCCGGGGACCCAGGGCCTGGCCCTTTTCACCCCCATGTCAGGTTAGCCAGCCGCACAAGCTCCCCAGGCTGCTGCTTCCTGTACCTCACTATGCCAGATTTTCTGTCTGTATTTAAGGGAGAAGGCTTCGTTCCCTTCTCTCCAGCCTTTCCCCATTTAAAACATTAAGCCCCCTTTGGGCCATGGAACATATGACCTGACACTGCTACGTTTTCACAGTACTGTACTCAAATGTGATTGTGGGGGAGCAGGGGGAGGGAGAAAGTGAGCTTCCATCTTTCATCTCTCTTTGTATCCCCAGCATTTAGTATGGTGCCTGGCACATGGTTGGTGCTTAATAAATGCTTTTGATGGACTATATGAGTAGCAAAATAATTGCAGCTTCCTCCACAGTGTCACTTACCCTCATTCCCCCACCCAAAACACACACACACACACACACACACACACACACACACACACACATACACACACACACACAATTCAGTGGAGACGGGCTATAGGGACAGCGCTTTATTGACACAAACACAAAGGCAGCTTCGGCAATGGGTAGATGGGGGAGACAAACACACAAGCAGAAAAATCACATTTCACTTAGGCCTTGCTTAGAAGATGAGGGAGGGATAGGATATGTCTACCTCCCCTTCCCCACACTGGTCATTTTGGCAGTGACCTACCTGCCCTTCACCCTCAGAATCCTGACATTTGGCCTCCAGCTCAGGGACCCGAGGGCAGAAGCCCATATCTGCCCACTGTTCTCTTCCCCCCCCCCCAACCAATCCCCAATGTAAACAAGAGACCCAGGGCTATGTTTAAGAAATCTGTCTCCCGCTTTCAGGAGAGCAAAAGTCGTCGGGGCCTTACAAGACTCAAGCTGGAATGTGCTTCAAATTTTACTTTGGTCCCAGAGTTTGGAAATGGACACAATTGTCTCTAGGAGCCCAGGCTGGTAAACTCCACAGTTATCTGCAAGGCTGAAAAAAATATCCTCCCCAACCAAAAACAGACAGATAAGGTAGACTGGCAACAGGAGTGGGGGAGTTTCTTTCTCTCCAAGCCCCAGAGACTATAGCCTGTCTGGATCCCCACCCCCTCAGACACACTTAGGAGATTTTTGGCAGCGCAGTGGGACTGGAAACCCCAGCTCCATCAGAACAAGGCACTGGGGAGTGTTGGCGGTGAGAACGTAGGGGGAAAAAATATGGTTATACTCCCCATGAGCACAAGAAACTTTTCAGATGCTAAGGCACTGAGAACAGATCTAAGGAACTCAGTGGAAGAGGGGATGCCAGGGGGACTCCTGCCAGGCCCCCTCAGAGCCTAAGGGTGGGGGGCGGGGATAAGGACAAGTCTGGTCCTTTCCCTTGGGTGTAAGACAAAAACTAGGTTAAGACTGTGGAAGAGCCCTGTGTTAGGAAAGGCCCAGTTGTGCTTATAAAGTCAGGAATAAGGAGGAGAGGCATGCTGACTGGGCTTAGCTAATGACTGATAATTACTTACATTTTATACAGGGTGTCCCAGAAGTCTTAGTGCCATTTGAAGCAAGCTTACAATGTCACTAAGACTTCTGGGACACCCCGTCTATCACTTTAGAGACTGGTCAGCTCTGGGGCTGTTCAGACTTAGTGGGAATATGGAGTGCAGCTGAGATGGGACATATGCTAGACTCACCCCCACCCTGACCTGGCATTTCAGTTTCATTGGGGGAAGTAAGGGGTAGGACTGGAGAAGAGTAAGCAGAGACCAACTCATACACAACAGGGCAGGGAGGGTGGCAGCGGGGTAGAGGCTAAACTTGGCACAAGTAGGGCGGAAAGCCCAGGGGAACAAGAGGTGGGGTGGGAAGAAGCAGCTGGGCCCCTGGGTGGGTCCCCGCCCACTCAGCAGGACCCATACATCCAAGTGGTCACTTCTTAACCTTCTGAGGGAAGAGGAAGGGAGGGGAGGCAGCCCTGACCAAGAGGGAAGAAACAGGATCACAGAGAGGTCATCACACCATGGAGACCGTCCCTGACCCTTGGAAGGGCAATGTATTTGGGAGAGCTGAAGAAGGAAGAAGGCAGAGACATCAGTAGTAACCCAAAAGAATATGACTTCCTGACCTCTCCATTCTAGGTCCCCCAAGTCTTACCCTTCTCCTCTCTGCCCCCCAACCTTTCTCCCCTGCCATGACCCTCCCCCCTAGTTCTTCTTCTCTGAATTGGGCACCAGGATGACTTTGCCCACGTTCTTTTTCTCTTGGATTTGCTTCATGGCGTCAGCCACCTGTAGGGAAAAGTGGGGGGAAACCATTGAAGCTTAATTGTGAAGGAAGCAAAACCTTCACCTTCCCATCCATCCATCCATCCCCACACGGGGAGTCATCCAAGACCAAGCTGTCTCTAAGGATCATGGGATTTGGAGTTGAAAGAGACAATCTAGCTCAATTTCCTCTTTTTTTTTTTTTTGGTGGGTTAATGAGGGTTAAGTGACTTGCCTAAGGCCACACAGCTAATGTCAAGTGTCTGAGGTTAAATTTGAACTCGGGTCCTCCTGAATCTGGGGCCAGTGCTTTATCCACTGTGCCACCTAGCTGCCCCCATGCCATCCAATTTCCTCTTACAGATGAGAAAAACTAAGCCTCAGAAAGATCTCGAAGTGACTGGCCCAAGGTCACAGGGAGGAAGCTTAGAACCTACATCTCTTCACTCCAAATGCAGTGTTCTTTCCAGCCCTTCTCAGCTACCATCACAATTATGGGGAAGAGGCCTTCCCTTCTAAGAGCTGTAGAGAAAGCATCGTAGGGTGGAAAGAGCCCTGGACTTGGAGGAATGAAGAAGGAAACAATCACTTATCACTGTGTGCTAAGCATTTTTATAAACATCTCAACGATCCTGAGAGGCAGGTGCTATTAGGATCCATTTCATAGTTGCGGACTCTGAGGCAAACAGAGGTTAAGTGACTTACCCAGGATCACAGAGCTAGTAAGTTTCTGAGGCTGGATTTGAACTCAGGCCTTCCTGACTCCAGGCCCAGTGTTCCACCCACTGCACCACATGGCTGCCTTGGTGTCAGGCAAGGCTTGGGTTGCAATGTGACCTCTGACACTTAGAAGCTATGCACACATGGGCAAGTCTCTCTAAACCCTGGGGTCCTCTTGGGTCCTCTTATGTAAAACATGTGCCACCTAAGGCCCTTTGTATTTAAATATCAGCAGTTATCCTTAGACCTTCACAAGGGAAACCCCAGAGGCCTGCTTGGGCCAGTCCCCAACTCACCTTCTCAAAGGGCCAGACTGAGTCAATATGGGGCTTGATGTGGCCCTGGCTGTAGAGGGTCATCAGCTGCAGCACCACCCTGCTAACCAGCTCCACCTCGTTCTCCAGATAGTTGAGGTTGAAACCACAAATGCCCCGATTTGCCTGCAGCAGCTGCAAGGCAGACACACTGAACTGATTCCACCAGGTTTTAGCCATTGCCATCAGGTTCCGTTTTGGGCCGGTCAGCAAGTTGGACACCCCTGTGGAAAAGAGGGGACAGGGCACAGTCATCAAAAACCACCCACATCTGTTACTGGCCGAGGAAGGAACTGAGGCTCACTGGCCAACTAGAGCCGTCTCTCAAACAATTCCCACCGGGGCAGGAAGCAGCCACTCAGAGAATTCCAAACCAGCACCTGATCCGAAAACAATTTACGTTAGTTTTAAAATCCAATTTGCTCTGACGTAGTAGACTGGTTTTTTTTTTATCTGTGCTTGGTTCAGGCAGATTTTTTAAATATAAAAACACACGAACACACAATGTACACGTATGTGGATATACATGTACATATGTGAACATATAACATATAAAGGTGTTGTGTATATTCTGTGCATCAAATATATTAAAAATCTGGTATGTACCTATAGTATAGATTTAATTATACATTGTATATTAAATATGCATATACTTTGGAGGCAATATCAGGGTATAATGGATAGAGAGTAGGCCTTGGCCTTGGAGTTAGGAAGACTTGAATTCAACTGTTGCCTCTGACACAACCTGGCTGTGTCACCTTGGTCAAGTCACTTAACTATCTGAGCCCCGGAGTATAACCCTCCAAGGTTCTAAGTTGGAAAACAGATATTGATTTACATTGACAGGAATTTCCTCACTGGGCATTCTTTATTATTAATAAAACTATAGGTCTGCTCAAATTTTAAAAAATGTATCAAATTAAATATATATACACACACATATATATATATATATTTATGTATGTATAAGTGCATACATGAGGGGGAAGCTAGGTGGCGCAGTGGACAGTGCCAGACCTGGAGTCAGGGAGACTCATCTTCCTGAGTTCCAGTTCGACCTCAGACACTTACTGTCTGTGTGACCCTGGGCAAGTCACTTCACCCACCCTGCTTGCCTCATTTTCCTCATCTGTAAAATGAGCTGGAGAAGGAAATGGCAAATCACTCCAGTATCTTTGATAAGAAAACCCCAAATGAGGTCACAGAGAGTCAGAGACAACTGAAAATGACTGAACAAATACATGAAAGTATTTGTGTGTGTGTGTGTGTATACATACTCACACATAAATACTGTATAAACATGAAGAGAGGCAGATACACAGAGAGACAAGACAAATGGCACTGTGGAGCAAAGACTAGTTTTGGAGCCAGGAAACCTAGACTTAAGTTCTATCTCTGACATATGCTAACTGGGTGACCTTGGGCAAGTCATTTCACCATATAATCAGCAACACCAAGACAGTGAGAAATGGACAAGTTTTGGTTCTCAATCAGTTTCCACACTGATGAAATCAGAAGTTCAGGCTCCGCTCCAACCTTGTCCCCTGAAAAAGAGTGAGTGTGTGAGTGTGTAACTAAAATGTTTAAACTAGAAATTTAAGCATTTTTATGGTGGGGGATCAAGTTTTGCTATTGTTCAGTCATTTCAGTCTTGTTCAACTTGACCTCATCTTGGGGTTTTCTTGGCAAAGATGCTGGGAGTGGTTTGCCATTTCCTTCTCAAGATCCTTTTATAGATGAGGAAACTTGGGCAAACAGGGTTAAGTGACTTGTCCAGGGTCATATAACTCGTAATAGTCTGAGGCCAGATTTGAACTTAGGTCCTCCTGACTCCAGGCCCAGAGCTCTGTCCACTGCACCATCTGAAGGAAACCTACTGTACTCTAAGGTACTCATATTACTTTCTGGTATTTGTTCATGTGCTTGTGTCTACTTTTACACACTTGTGTCACTGGGTCAGTTGACAGGGACCGCAGAAATCATCTAGTCCTACCCATACCTGAACAGGAATCCCCTCCTACAATGTTCCTCACAAGTAGCCATTCAGCTTTTATCTGAAGACCTCCAGGGAGGTCTTTTGGCCAGTATGACTATAATCTTGTGGATTTTCTATTGCAAATGTCCCAGATCTTGTCTCCACAGACCCGACTGCCAAACTGACAGATGGTCTCTGACAGGTGTCTCGGCTGGAGAATCAGCAAGCACAGGCGGCACGTCTGTTACACTTGGGCTGGTTCTTGAAAAGCAGACAGGCCCATGGCTAGGCCAAGGCAGCTGCCACATTTTCTAGGTCCTAAGGCCTGTTGGAGTCTTTGAGGCACAGTCCCTCCATGCACAAGAAGGTATTGCTAGGAGAACTTTAGCACCATCTAATCTCAAACACATTATTACTCCATGTGGGCAGAGTCTACACACCTATCACTTTATAGCCGGCCAGTATTCCACTGTGATAGTTTGTTAGTTTGTTTAGTCAGCCTAGATCAGCAATCTGGGCTGCTGGCCATTTTTCTGCCATCACTGTTATAAACACCTTTGCACAAATTCCTTCCCCCCACCTACTTCCTTTCAGGTTATTTCTTTGTGGGATATGAGTCAAGGTGGAATCGGCAAGCAGGTCAAAGGGTGAGCATTTTTATATTTCTTGTGACACACTGCTGGATTCCTTTCCCAAAAAGAAGGAAGGGACACTATTCAGGGAGAAGAGTAAGATGACTTTGCATTCCCTGGGCAGTGGGTGTAGCAGCCAAGCATGCTGGAAGATGGAAGTGAAGGGGAAAGGAATAAACAGTTATTAAGCATCTACTACTATGTAACAGACACTTTACAAAATATTATTTCGTTTGGTCCTGGAGGAAATTTGGGGTTTTTTTTGTTTGTTTGTTGGGCAATGAGGGTTAAGTGACTTGCCCAGGGTCACACAGCTAGTAAATGTCAAGTGTATGAGGTCAGATTTGAACTCGGGTCCTTCTGAATCCAGGGCTAGTGCTTTATCCACTGTGCTACCTAGCTGCCCCATTTTTTTTTTAGTGAGGCAATTGGGGTTAAGTGACTTGCCCAGGGTCACACAGCTGGTAAGTGTTATTAAGTGTCTGATGCCGGATTTGAACTCAGGTCCTCCTGACTCCAGGGCCTCTGCTCTATGCACTGCGCCACCGAGCTGCCCCCCCCCCCCCGTTTTTTTTTTAAAGTGTGCCTCAAAAGCTCCTTGCCTCAGGGGCGGCTAGGTGATGCAGTGGATAGAGCACTGGCCCTGGAGTCAGGAGTACCTGAGTTCAAATCCGGCCTCAGACACTTGACACTTACTAGCTGTGTGACCCTGGGCAAGTCACTTAACCTCCATTGCCCCACAGAAAAAACAAAACAAAAAAGCTCCTTGCCTCTCTACCTCTCCAGCTGTATCTTTCCTTAAATCCCTTCAGTGGCAGTGTGGCATGCTGGTTAGAGTGCTGGACAGAGAGTCAGGAAGATCTGTGTTCTAATCTCATCTCTGACACTTATTAGATCTGTGATTCTAGGTAATACTTAGCCTGCTTCTTTACTTGAAAAATGAAATAGATGGATTTAATGACAGCTAAAGTCCCTTCCATCTCCAAATCTATGATCTTATGAAAGAGAGAAAAATTGGCCAACTCCCTTTCCTCAGAGACTCAGGAATCACCCCCCACACACACACACACTTCATCTCCAGACCCTTACCCCATTTGCCTATTTTTCCCCCTAACCCATTCATTAAAAATCTAACTTAAATAAGACAAGTTTAAAAATAAATCAATAGGGGCAGCTAGGTGGCGCAGTGGATGGAGCACTGGCCCTGGAGTCAGGAAGACCTCAGTTCAAATTCGGCCTCAGACACTTGACACTTACTAGCTGTGTGACCCTGGGCAAGTCACTTAACCCTCACTGCCCCGCCCAAAAAAAAAAATCAATATGGGGCAGTTAGTGGCACAGTGGATAAAGCACCAGCCCTGGATCCAGGAGGACCCAAGTTCAAATCTGGCCTCAGACATTTGACACTTGCTAGCTGGGTGACCCTGGGCAAGTCATTCAACCCTCATTGCCCTGCCCCCTCAAAAAAAAGAAGTATTTCGGTTAATCCAGAAGAATACATGGAGACAATGCCAAACAACAGATTGACAAACTCTACTGTACCAAGCACTGCAAACATCCCAACTCAACCCCTCTCCCTCAGTGTTTTCTCCCCACTCCCAAAGCAACTCACCATAGGTGACAACTTTCCCCATTGGTTTCAGCAGGTTGTAAGCTTTGTAGGTATCTGCTCCACCCAGTGGATCGAGGACAATGTCCACTCCTGTAAAGGAAGGTCATTGGAAGTCAGCAGGGATGGAGATGGGGAAATGGAGCCCCCTCCCATGACAGCCACACATGCTCAGGGTGTGCCCACCTTTGGGGGAGATCTTTTTGACTTCTTCCACGTAGTTGGATGTGTGGTAGTCAATGGGGTGGCTGACCCCCTTCTCCTTCAGCACGTCATGCTTGCTGGCTGAGGCCGTCCCAAACACGGTCACGTTCTCCACCGTCTGGCACAACTGGATGGCTGCCATCCCTACCCCTCCTAGAGCCGAGGGACAGAGGAGACCATCACAAAACCAGGCCAAGTCTTCTGGCAGGCAGGCCTTCACGCAGCCCACCTCCCAACCCACTTCTACACACATACACATTCCACACCCAGATTTCCATAGGAAAGGGGCAGGGGCAAGTTACTATGGAAACCACACCGCCAAACCGAACCTGGAGCCTGGATGTTGCCAAGGCAACGGCACTGCTGAGGCCTCTGGGAGGCTCCTGGGCAGTACAGGCCAAGGTCTGGCTGGTGTTGCTATGACAACGACCAGCTTTGGTAGTTGGGGGAGGGGGCAGAGTTGGGGGTGGGGAGTTGAGACAGGCAGACAGAGCCGAAGAGCCTGGCATTACCTGCGGCCATGTGCACCAGAACACTGTGGCCAGGCCGAAGATTGCCACAGTCGAAGAGGACCATGTAGGCGGTGATGTAATTGACCGGCAGGGCAGCTGCCTCCTCGAAGGACATGGCTTCTGGCATCGGGAATGTCTGCACTGCTGGCACAGTCACCTCCTCCTGCCACATCCCAGCCTGTACCAGCACCATCACCCGGTCACCTACCTTGGGGAATGGGAAGAAAAAAAAGACTTTGCATTCAACAAAGAAAATGACAGGACGTCAGAAGGGGAAGGAGCTTGACTCAGCTGCTCTGGGCCCCTTTCTTGTGCCATGGACCCCTGTTCAGAAAAAAAACAAGTTCTCAAATGCACAAAATAAAACAGAAAGGATCATAAAGGAAATTAATTCTACCGAAATTCAGTTGGCAAAATGATTTTTAAAACTAATCCATGGACCCTGGGGTTAAGAACCCTGATCTAGTACAGCTCATTTTATGCACAAAGAAACTAAGGCCCAGAGAAGAAAGTGATTTACTAAAGTCACACAGTTAATATGTGGAGGAAGAAGGTCTCAAACTCAGGCTTTGTAACTCCCAAGTCCTGTTCTCTTATTTAACTATTGTTCAAGCACTGCTAGGGGAGGGGCAGAATGCAGAGATGGAATAAAACCAGGCCTTCTCTAAAGCTTAGAGTCAAGTCGGAGGGATAAAACATATATAAGAATCAACTCTAATACTGTGGCAATTCAAAGAAGGCAGGGTTCCAACTCTAGAGGGTGAGATGGGAGTGGGAATCAAGGGGAGATTTTCTGGAAGAGGAAGCACTCAAGTTAGGTCCGGAAGGATGGGACAGAATCCAAGGTATTCTGAGTCTTAGCACAGTTTAGCTCAAATAGCTTTAAATTACATTAAGGTTTCTGGAACACCCTATATACACAGACAGGTTATTGGATACTCAGTTCTGGGTAATCTGTTCTATCACCTCTCCCCCATTCCTCCACTCTAAGATAGAGCAATACTCCCCTTATAAATACACACAGAGCACGAATACACAATGACTATTATTTGGTCTTCTCCAGCTCTGCAGCATTTTTTGAGGGGTGGGGGTTCCTCTCTGGGCTGGGGGTGGAAGGTTTATTCTTCCTCCATGGGTAACATAGAGATGTGGGTGAGGGTGAGATCCCTGGACAATCAGGGTCTGTCTCAGCCCTTGCCAAGAATGATGGGACTCCTGCATGGTAATGAGAACCAACCAGTTAGCTGGGAAGGGGGAGGGGGCCAGAACTCCCACACATAACCCCCTTCCCACCAGAAAGTCTACTACCCCCAAGGCCTACATTCCCTACATGGTAGAGAGACTAGAGCATAAAAACTCCGAAGGTATTTCCCTTTCTCCTCAGCCCCACTCCCCACAGCCCAGGGCAGCTGCCTTAGACAGAGTCAAGGAAAGAGAGCAGGAGGAAAATATTATTCCAGCCTTGGTTCAAAGGCTAGGAAATGGGGGGAAGGGGGGATGGAAGTACCCTATGATTTAACATGGTCATAGAATTAGAGCTGGAAGGGACCTGAGGGATCAACTTCCTCACATTTCAAGACAAAGAAGCTAAGGCACTCTTTTAATTGGCTTGCCCATGGGCCCATGCCTAGATCTGAAGCAGGATTTGAACTCTGGTCTTTTGGACCCCCAAGCCTCCTTCCCCAGACCTCCCCCACCCCAACAATCCATTTATAGGATCTTCCTGTACAGGGCCCTGGCTGTGCCCTGTATAATGGTTCCTCATGGCTCATATCCCTTGATCTCAGAGGTGGGGTCGATTCAAAGGCCAATTCTAGACCCTCACTTCAGATTCTTCCTGGGGACAGGATATCCGACGGAAGGCCTGTGTATATTGGTGGGGGAAGATACAGAGAATGGCTTTCAACAGTTTACAGAAACTTGTGGCTAGTCACCACCCCCAAATCCCTCATGTACCCTCCCTCCCATCTCTTCAGGTCAGCTTCCCAACTAAAAGGGTAGAAAGAAGGGCCTGACACTGAATTGAGGTTAACAGAGAGTAAGAAGGAAAGGGCTGGATTTTAATGGCGTTTTAGCTAGACGTTTTTAGCAGCAGTCTTTCTCCCCTGTTATACCTTTGGGGACTCTGTTTCAGAGTTTGGAGTGGGAAATGGTTCCTGATAAAAAAGATCTTTTTCGATTGTCGTTGATCTATCCCTTTGCACACATATTTCTCTAAAACTTTATTTTAATTTGTTTTCCTGAATCAAACCAAGGGCTGTGTCTGAGATTAATGATAAATTAAAACAGGATGCTGTGACCGGTGGAGCAGGGACAACCTGCTCTTTAGTGCCAACCCCACCCCCAAAGCACTGAAAAGCAGAGTCAGGGTCCCGGTGGGGGGCTGCTTTGTCTGACCTCTCCCTGGGGAGGGTGCTCAGAGGTTTTTGCCCGGGCCTTGCCAGCAGCGGCAGAGTGAGCCAGGCCGGCTGGATGACTCACGGGGAGGAGAGATAGCAGGATGGTCACAGAAGAAGGAGCCTCTCTGAAAGCCCTCTCCCGCCTTCGATGCCTCCTCCCTAGATTTCTCTCCCCCCACCCCTTGAAATCCCAAGCTAGTTTACGGAACAGAAAACGCCCCAAAGAAAGGGGGGAGGGGAGGAGGGGGTAACTGGTGGGGTAAGAGTTCCAACCCTCCCTCTTCCAGAGGGTGGGCGTGTCCGTCCCTCAACTCAGGCTTAGGGAGAGGTAGTCACCTCCCCTCCGCCCCCGCCAGCCACGGGGGTGCATGTGACTCTGGCCCTGGCTCCCCCTTCTGCCCCCCCAAAACCCACTGGCTTTTAACCAACGTTTATCCCCGCCCCACCCCTTCGCCCTTACAAGAGAACCGAGTGCTACAAACCTTGCCTAAGGATGTGCACAGCCCAGGCCCGACTGTTTGTTGAAGGGGGGGGGCGCATTCAAGGAGATTGGGGGGGGTTAATCCTTTTTTTTGGGGAGGGGGGCTGGATGTGTAGCTCACTCTCCGCATGCGCATGGCCACCCTATTGTTTTTCAGTCACTAGCGAAGGGCGGCGGCTGCAACTGGACCAACATATGGGGTGGAGTCCCCCTCCCAACAATCACCCCCAAATTCCTTATCCGCAGGGGCTACTAAGGAGCCCCAAGGCAGGAGAGCTCATCTGCAGATCCTACACCATTCACTTCCCCAAACACACCCACACACCCCACCCCGAGCTAGTTTCTCCCTCTGTGCCACACCCCCGGCCCCCATGCACTCGCCTATCATACCTGCAACCCCCACACTTCTTCCAGACCCCAAGAGCCCTCTCACCTTGCGTTCGCTGACTCCCTCTCCCACCGCAATCACAACGCCCGCACCCTCCATTCCGGGGGTGAAAGGTACCGGGGGTATGCGGTCGTACACCCCCTGGCGAATCATGAGATCAGCAAAGTTGAGGCCGCAGGCTCGGACCCGAACGGTCAGCTGTCCTGGGCCGGGGGCCGGAGGGGCAGCCGGCCGGCTCTGCAGCTTCACTTTGTCATAGCCGCCGTGGCCGGTGAGCACCAGGCAACGCAACGGGGGCCGCTCCGGGGGAACCTCGTCCTTGGCCTCCTCCGACGGCTGCGGAGCGGCGGGCTCTTCAGCCTTTGGGGGCTGCGGAGGGGCATCGCCCCCTTCGCCGGCCGTGGCCGTCGCTGCAATGGCCACCTCCGCCGACTCCCCTTCTGCGGACATAGCTATCTCCTGCTCCATTCGTTCACCGCCGGGTCCCGGGTACACAGACAGCTATGGGAAGCGAGCTCCGGACGCTGGGGAAAGCGACGGGCGCGGGGCGGGGCCGAAGAGGAGAAGAATCGCGAGGCGCGGGGCGGAGCCCAGGCGGCCGAGTTAAAGGGACGCTTGGAGTCTGTATGCTCGATGCTAGTCAATTTCTAACTAGGCTCGAGCCGCCCTCCTCCCCCGCCCAGGCCAGAACGAAACGTTCCCAGCCCTCACAGCGCTTACATTCTAATTGCGCTAACGTTCTACTCCAGATTTCTTGTGGGAGAGGGGGAGGTGAGGCATTGTTGGCGTCTTTCAGGGAAGCTGAGGGTAGTGGACGGATGGAGGAGAATCTATTTTTGTTAGTAATATGACAAATTAAGAATCTTAATGGTCATTGTTAACAACAATGTAACAACTCTGGCCCCAAACATTTATTAAGTGCCCATTATTTACCGGCGCTGGGGATAAAAATACGAAGAATGAAGCAGACGCTACCCTACATTCTTCTCAATCTGTTTTTTCTTTTTTATGAGGCAATTGGGGTTAAGTGACTTGCCCAGGGTCACACACAGCTAGGAAGTGTCAAGTGTCTGAGGCTAGATTTGAACTCAGGTCCTCCTGACTCCGGGGCCGGTGCTCTATCCACTAAACCACCTAGCTGCCTCACTACCCTACATTCTTATAGCACTTCAGGCTTTTTCTTTAAAACAGAGGTTCTTTGTAACCATGAGACTTAGCTACCCTGTTCCAAGACAGTTTCCAAGGACCTGCGTTGAAAAATGCTATCTACCTCTCAAAGAAAAAACTGATGAACTCTGCATGCCGATGGAAGCATAATTTTTTCATTTTATTTTTCATGTGCGCACATGTGTGTGCTTTTGCAACATGGCTAATGTGGAAATGTTTTGTATGACTTTACACATATATTCAATATCATATTGCTTGTCTTCCCAAGGGGTAGAGGAGGAGCAGGTGACAAGGAGAGGATTTGAATTCAAAATTCTTAAAAATGAATGTTGGGGGGGGCAGCTAGGTGGTGCAGTGGATAGAGCACCGGCCCTGGAGTCAGGAGTACCTGAGTTCAAATCTGGCCTCAGACACCTAACACTTACTAGCTGTGTGACCCTAGGCAAGTCACTTAAACCCCAATTGCCTCACTAAAAAAAAAAAAAAAATGAATGTTGGGGCAGCTAGGTGGAGCAGTGGATAGAGCACCGGCCCTGGAGTCAGGAGTACCTGAGTTCAAATCTGACCTCAGACATTTAACACGTACTAGCTGTGTGACCCTGGGCAAGTCACTTAACCCCCATTGACTCACTAAAAAAAAAAAAGAATGTTAATTTTTTTACATATAATTGGGAAATAAAGAAATATAGATATTTTAAGAAAAAAAAGGTTCTTAACCTTTCTTATGTCATGGAGTGACACAATTTGGTGATGCCTGTGGGGTTTTTCTTCAAATAATTTATTTAAGTGCATAAAGTAAAATATATATGGATCACAATTTATGATAACACAGTTATCCAAACATATAAAAACCCCCAAGTTCCTGGACCCCAAATTAATAATCTTATGCTTCAAAAGGACCTTAGTATCCTTCAAAACTCAGCCCAAAGGTTACTTTCTGAGGCCTTTCTGATCCCATCAGCTGTTAGTGGTTAGTGATTGACCCCATATTACCTTGAAATGATAATGTATATATTTTGTACGGTCTTTTTAAAAATTATTAAATGGGGCAGGTAGGTGGCGCAGTAGATAGAGCACTGGCCCAGGAGTCAGGAGTACCTGAGTTCAAATCCGGCCTCAGACACTTAACACTTACTAGCTGTGTGACCCTGGACAAGTCACTTAACCCCAGTTACCTCACAAAAAAAAATATGTATATTAAGTAATTGATTTTAATTTTGTACTTTCTTAACTGTGTATGTGTTGTCCCTAGCCCTAACTTAAGTTCGGTCACTTTTTCATTTAGGTATTTGTATCTGTAGTGCCTAGCATAGTACATGGTTTAACAGGAGGGACTTAATAAATTCTTGTTGATGATCACATACATACTTTTCAGCCCTTTAGGGGCTTGAGAGGATTTGACATATCCTGCCAAGGGCACCCTGAAGGAAGAAAATCCTTGGCCCTACAACTAAAGCCAGGCCTTTCCTACCTGGAGCCCCAATCCAGAAAAGATGTTACTGATTTTATTTTTTTATCTTTCCCCAGGATAGAGTCTAGTTTAGTGTGGCCTAGTGGAAAAACTATTGGGCTGCTAGTGGGGTAATATAATACAGGAATGCATAGGGTGAAGGGAAGTGGTTGCATAGTTATATAACTTTAGACAAATAAGTTATTTTCCCCTCTCTCTGCCTTAATTATCTTGTCTCCAAAATGGAGATTAATTCATTATGCATTCATTAATTCAACAAGCAACAAGCACCTGCAGATACAAAGATAAAAATAAAAAACAAATTTTCCAGTCTCTGTAGTAAATCAACTTTTAATTTTATTGGAGAAAAACAACATGTATACAGTTTAGTTTTTAAAATGTGCATATACACATATGTATATGTGTTTATATATGTTTATATGTATATGCACATATGTATATAATAAATTTGGCAAGAGGTACTGTAGGGGGTAGGAGTAGAGCTGGGCCCTAAAGAAAGCCAGAAATTATGAAAGGCAGAGGTAAGAAGGGAGTACCTTCTATACATAATAAAAAAATTCATGCCCCATAATGTTACTTTTTTTTATTCCAAGTTATTTCAATTTTTTTGGGGGGGGCAATGAGGGTTAAGTGATGTGCCCAGGGTCACACAGCTAGCAAGTGTCAAGTGTCCAAGGTCAGACCTGAACTCAGGTCCCCCTGAATCCAGGGCCGGCGCTCTATCCACTGTGTCACCCAACTTCCCTCATAATGTTACTTTTTAGTAAATGAAAATAGGTTCTGAAAGTGCATTAGAAAAGTAAAATAATTAAAATCATCCAAGTTAAAGCATTAGTGTTAGAAGGAACCTCAGTGATAGATCACCTACTTGAGTACCTACATTTTGCAGATGAGGAAATGGAGGCCCAGAGAGGTTAAGTGATTGTCCAAGGTCACACAGCTAGTTAGTGACAGAGCACCTGGGATTTCCTGAACCCTAGTTCAGTTCTAAGATCAGACTGCTCTTGAGAATAATAAAAGTTCATTTGGAAGGAGGGAAGTTTCATGTTACTTTTCTCACAACCCTGTTAGGTAGGCATTGACACCAAGGGGTAAGTAATATCACCTCTGTTTTGCAAAGGAGGCGACTAAGGCTGAAAATGACTTGTTTAACAAGACACAGGACTCATAAAGGACAAAGCCTGGACTCAAATCTTGGTTTTATTGACTCCAAAACCCTTCCTCTCGCCACTATGCCAAAGATGCCTGTGTGGGGGAACTATTAGGCAAGCCAGTATTATAATTAAGCCTTGACAAGGCCCACACATGATTCCAAGCCTAGCCAGATGTGGGTCTGAATTCACCAGATGTTAACACCAAAACAGAATGCTATCTTCTCCCTTCTCCTCTCCTCAGGTTGGCCACCAGAGGGCGCCGCTCTCCAAAATTTTCCAACTGGACTCGTCACAGGAAGCGGGTGCCCGAGCTCTCCTAGCTGCATCCCAGGCTCTCGGTGCAGTCACCACTACTCTCCCCTATCACCCCACCTCCCGCCCCCGCCCCACCGACAAGGAGTTGACCGTGATGTCACCACCGTCGCCCCGAGCCTTCAGGCTCCGGGGCTGTCAGTCACCGGTCCTCAAAGCCCGTCCCCTAGCTTAGAGAGAAGGGTACCCTTATTTTCTCTAAGATCTCCTCTGGGCAAGAAAGAATCGAGGACCCCCCTACCTCCAACCCCGCAAGTCCTGGAGGTGGACTGTTGCACACGTGGATGCACGCGTTTGGTTGGAGGAGGAAACTTAACCTGTGTAAGGCGCAGACCAGTGGCTTCACCCCCAAGAAAACTTCTTCGGGGGCTCAGCGCCCATTCCCCAGGCACCCCTCCTTTCCAAGGAAGAAGCTCCCTAATAAGGCCCACCCACCCGTCCGCAAATCTGCAGGCACCTCATGCCCCTGGCCCCGCCCCTCCCGGCCCGGCCCCTCCCCGTTGCGCTGGGGCGGGAGGCGGGGCCGGGGGCGCGGTTCCCGGGCTGGGGGGCGGAGGCCGAGGGAGGGGGGGGGTGGCTGCCCGGGGCGGGGGCTCGGCGCGGGCCCGGGAGATGCCGGTGTCGGCGGCGGCCGGAGTGGCGGCTGCAGCGGCGGCGGCTGCGGGGCCCGGGCGGGGGACCCAGGCTGGCGCGTAGCTGTGATCATGGAGGGGCAGAGCGGCCGTTGCAAGATAGTGGTGGTGGGGGACGCGGAGTGCGGCAAGACAGCGCTGCTGCAGGTGTTCGCCAAGGACGCCTACCCCGGGGTGAGGGGCTGGGGACCCGGGGGATGCGCTCCCGGGAGGCGCGGAGCTGGGCAGCTGGGCACTGGGGGGGGGTCCGGGTGTACGGAGGGGAAGCCTGTATGCTGGGATGATCGGGGCTGGGGGGCTTAGGCAACGGGGTGGGGGCTGGGAGGACTGGGGGCCGAGGGACAGGGCTTCAGTCTTGAGGTTTGGGGTACCCGGGGGAAAGCCAGAAGAAGGCGATCTCTATCTGGGGAACCAAGGAAGACAAAATGAGGGCTGCAGGAGAGGGGGACTGTGGAGGGGCTCTCTGCTTCTTCCCACCAGGCAGTGCCTAGAGTCCTTCTAAGCCTTCTTCCCCCCCTCCCCCCCAAAAAAAAAATCCCAGGGCGATCCCGTTCAGGTCCTTCCCCGGGATGAGCGGGAGGGGAGGAAATATGGCCCGAGTATGGTAGGGGAGAGGGGGAAAGGGACCTCAGCGTGACCCAGTGCCTCCTGTCCGCAGAGTTATGTCCCTACCGTGTTTGAGAACTACACAGCCAGCTTCGAGATCGACAAGCGCCGCATAGAGCTCAACATGTGGGACACTTCAGGTAACTCCCTCTCCTGTCATCTCTGAAGGACTTAACACCCCTCCAAAGCCCAGGCCTCCGCTCTAGCGCCAGGTAGCTCAGATCCTAGGAGACCCCAGATGTCTGTCACACTGAGACAGACAGACAGACAGACAGACAGACAGACACTTCCACGCCCCCCCCTCTTTCCATCCATTGCCTTAAAAATCTTCAGGCCCTGGGGAGAAGGTGTAAAGGTAGGGTTGGGTCTTGGGTCTTGTCTGTGCAAACGGGAAACTGAGTCATAAGACATAGGGAGGAACCATTCTAAACTTACACTGAGTCCAAGCCCAAGAAAATGCAAGATGTCTGAGATAATGTATCTGCGGAACTTAAGGGAAAGGGGTGATTTTTATTTTTGTAACCTTTTCCTTTTGACATGAGATCAAGCTTGGAAAAGTCTTTTAGAGAGTTTGGGGGTCAGGGGCTTGCTCAGATAGTCCAGAGCAGTATCCTATAATAATAATTGAAAAGTTCTTACTGGAATCTAACTTCCTCAATTGCTTCTTCTCCCAGCTTCCCCCACCTCCAAGAACCCTGAAGGACAATTCAAGGGCTGATTGACATTATTACTAATTGATCTTTGATATTCTCCCAGCCTTTGCATTTGTGTTGGAGTAGGGGGCTGGGGAAGAAGAAGAGGGGAGCTCTCTTCTTGGCTCTGACACCTTTTCCCCTACTCTGGTCCTATTGCCCATTCCCTGGCCAACCAGTCTTTCCCCAGCCTACTTTCTAGGCCTTCTCTTACCAGCTCTGGACCCCTTGTTTCTCTCTCTCCATAGGTTCTTCCTATTATGACAATGTCCGCCCACTGGCCTACCCAGACTCTGATGCTGTCCTTATCTGCTTTGATATCAGCAGGCCAGAGACACTTGACAGTGTGCTCAAGAAGGTGGGAACTATTGTGGGAAAATCTAGGTTCTCTCCCTTAGGAAACCTGAGTATCCTGGCATCACCAGGATACTTGGGTAGCTCCCTGTGCTTTGGAGAATAAGCAAGTGACTTCTGGCTTGTCTAGCCTAGCCAGCTGTGCCCAGAGATTCTCTGATCCTTCCCTGAAATTAATCCTGATCCAGCATTTGGTTCTCTCCCCATACCCCACCCCTCCCCACCCCCAGCCTGCTCTCTGTGGGAGATTGGGAGCTCCCTGAGCTTAGGGGGGTGGGGCTGGGGAAGCCCCACTCTCCAGCTGCCTTCTCCCCAGGACCTGATTTCCATGAGAAAAGTTAGTGGTGAATAGAGAGAAGTGGGCTCTTGGCCTGCTGGATTCCTGGGAGGAGGCGGGGGCGGGGGTCTGAATTAGTCAGTTCCCAGGGAAAGTTTGGGAAAGAGGGAGTTCCTTAACCCTGGCTGAGGTCAGCCCCTCCCCTGGGGGAAGAGAGTGAGAAGCCCCAAGTTTTGAAGCCTTTCCCTCCATCCCGAGTCCTCTATTCTCACACTCCACTGGAAAGGTTCCCACGACTCTTGCTCTGGCTACCTGGGTATCTCTTCTTCAGTGCCTTCAGATGCAGACTAGGCACAGAGATCCACAGTTTCTGAAGTCAGAGCAAGCTCTTTCATATGTGTGTGTGTGTGTGTGTGTGTGTGTGTGTGTGTGTGTGTATGTATGTGAGATCCCTCCCCATGCCTCCTCTCCCCACAAACAAACCTATTCTTTACTCCACCAGTGGCAAGGGGAGACCCAGGAGTTCTGTCCCAATGCCAAGGTTGTTCTGGTCGGGTGTAAACTGGACATGAGGACAGACCTAGCGACACTGAGGGAGCTCTCTAAACAGCGACTCATCCCTGTCACCCATGAGCAGGTGCGGCCCTTGCCCCTTGCCCTCTGACCCAGGTCCAGCCTGGATCCCAAACCTCTGACCCTTTGATTTTCTCTCCAAACTCTTCCCTGATCTGAACACCATTTCATTCCCAAGTCCACCTCTGTACCCTGACACTGGTGCAGTGTGCTGGCGAGTGTCAGGAGGTGGAATCGTTGCTGGGGGATTGCTCCCCGATTCTATTATTATCTCTGTGCTTCCCTCTGTCCCAGGGCAGCGTCCTGGCCCGGCAGGTGGGGGCCGTGTCTTACGTTGAGTGCTCATCCCGGTCATCTGAGCGAAGTGTCCGAGACGTTTTCCACGTGGCCACCGTGGCCTCCCTTGGCCGTGGCCACAGGCAGCTTCGTCGTAGCGATTCAAGGAGAGGCCTACAGAGGTCAGCACAGAGGTCAGCACAGCTGCCTGGGAGGTCAGACAAGGGTGCCGAGGCGGAGATTCGAAAGGACCGAGCCAAGAGCTGTAGCATCATGTGAGGGGATCAGAGAGGGCAGCCCAGACACCCAACTGAGCCTGAGGGGAGTTCTGGGGGAGGGGGTCAAACTCACCCATGACCCCCCTTCCCCCAGGACTCACCCTGATAATCTAGTTTAACTAGACACAAGGATGGGGGTGGGTGGGACTTTTATGCCCAACACCTTCTACCAATCCTCCTTCTCTCTTATAGAACTCTGGGGAGGCTGGGAGGGTCTCTGATGATCACATGATCTGGGCACATGCCACACAGAGGCATGAGTGCACAGGCACAGGCATGTCCACAGAATATAGACATACATGAACGTGAGGGAGATGAGGAGTGGCCAAATCCTTGGGTGAAGGTAACCTTCCTGCACCTCCCCCAATATTCATATCATGTTCCTAGTGGCCCCAGAGCCAGCCTCACCTCCACATCCCATCCCCTCATCTGCTTCTGCTGCTGTTTTCTCTGACCCCCTAACTCCAGGCCACATGCACTAAATTCAGGACAAAGGATATGTCCCCATCCAGTTCCTTCCCTACTGCCTTCCTCCACCAACAGGAGGCTAATAAAACCCATGTCCATGGAAAATGGCTGTATTTCAGTTCATTGCCTTTTTAAAAACCTACAGAAAGAAGCAAGAGGGATGGAAGCTAAACCCTAGGTAGGACTTGTTATTGTTTGAGGCTATCACAAATGAGAAGAATCTTAGAGGTTGAGCAATGGAAATCAGACCTCAGCTAGGGGTCCTGATATCTGAAGGTACCACAGAGGAGATGAATCTTGGTTAAAGATTGAAGTCAGAGAAGGAAGGATGCATGTCTTGATAGCTCTGGGAGGTGTTGGAGATTTTAGGACATTGATATATATTGGCAAAAGCAACCTTCCCCTTCCCTCCATCTGGTCCCCATTTCTCTCCTTGATAAGAAAAGGAAGTCTCTGGTACTTCCCACTGTCTTGGATGGGGAAAGAAAAAACTGGGCAGTTTGGGTCCCTTTCCCTGAAAAGGGTACATCACACTGCTTCAAGGCAGCCAGGCCTGATTTCAAGTCACATAGGCATCACCTTCAGACCCAACTAACTCTTTGCCAATGCCAACTTGTCGGTGGGGGAGGGTATGCCCCTCTCCCCAACATCCTTGACCCTCATTCTCGTGGCCTTGGATTCCCTCTTTTACTCAACACCCAGGTTCCACATTTCCCACTTTCCCAGGAGAATAAAAATCACTTATATTTGATTTCAGCATCCCAGATTCTGAAAATTAGGAAAATCTGTGATACCATTAGCTACTTTGGGGGATCTGGCCAGTGCTCCACCCCATTTATGAGCTCTTTTGCATTTCTGAGGTTAAATACTCATCAGTATTTAAAATTATTAACACACTCACTAGGCAAGGTTAAATAAGTTCTAAGGTTCATGGGCTAAAAGGATTTGGAACCAGAGAGACCTTGTTCTCCTCTCATTTTATAGATTTTGTAGTGTTGTGCCTGACATACAGTAAGTGCTTAATAAATGCTTTCTATGGCTATCTACAAATAACAAAACCTTGGCTCAAAGAGACATTTCTCTTGCCCAGAGTCTCCTAAGGTGGCAAATTCCCGAGCCAGGATTTGAATCTAGTTCTTCTATCTCCCAATCCAAGGTTGTTTTTTCCCCTCTAGTTCATCCCTGTTAGAGTTGCAGGGTCCCAGGGTGGAAGAGGGAAGCCAGGTGGAAGGGACCCAGGGGAGTGATATCCTGGTGAGTCGTTAGGTGTTTGCCTGTCCACCTTTTCTCCCTGGCCCTGGTGCCAAGGACGGAGACTAGCTGGGAAGGGGGCAGGGTGGGGCAAGAACGATGTTGAAATGGGAAATAAGTGGAGAATTTTCTCATGACAAAAGGATGGAGAATTGCTGTATACACTATGAAGTCACAGCTGCACTGATTGTGGTTCCACTAATCCTCTTCTTGGGAGTATTAAGTCTCCATTGTTTTCGAGGGGAAAATTTCTTACTTCCAACCCCACCCCCCAGCCCAGGCCTAGGGTTCCTAAGAACAGGGAAATGAGAGCCGGCGCAGATAGTGTCCCCTAAGCAGAGAGGATGGTCTCTCACCCAGAGACACCTACCTACATCACCTACAACACCCCATCCTGCCCTCTCTCTCCCACTAAGCCGTTCTCAGCTTCTCCACACTCCCCCGAGAGACCCCAGGTCTCTAAACTTGCCTGTATCCCACTCCTACTCAAGTTGATAACCTATGCCCTCTTTGTTGGAATTTTTCCCTGGGCATCTGCTCTGAAATTTGTCATTTAAAATGATTCCTCCCTATTTGCTTCCCCCTCCCCCATCCGAAACAAAGAAAGGAAATTTCCACTCACCTCCCTCTGACTCTTGGGGGCTAGCTTCTACATCAATGAAAAGCCAGGCCCCTTAAACATAGACACTATGTATGACCGAGTCAGATTCGGGTGCAGAGACACTGCAGGGACTCAGGAGTCTGAGGCCCTGGGCCTCTATCTCACTGCCGCCCTCTCCCCTCCAGTGTAGCTGAAGGCCTTGGGTTCTTAGGCCTGGCTGCAATGTTGCTGCCCTGGGGTGTATCACTCAGACTTTATCCACTGACCATGCTATGGCCCACAGCTGGGAGGCTCTCTGGAGGGAAGAGGAAATCCAGTCCATTCTCAGTTATCTGCTTTGTGGCTACAAGATTGGCTTTACTGGCCTGATAACCTAGGTGATCTGTCCCTATCCATCCACCTCTCCCTTCCCTGCTCACCCCCAATAGTTTGCATCCAGGAAAAGCAAACTCAAAATTTCAATATCAGCTTAAAAAACATAATTAGGAAGATAAACCCCGGGGGGGGGGGAGGGAATGGGAGAAGAGAAAGGGGGTGGAACAGGAACATTGAATGCATTTCCATTGCTTGTCATCTGGAAATGAATTTGGTATCCTGCTTTACACCTGGGCTTGCCTGATATGCCCTGAGGATGGGGGCGAGAGGGCAGACAGACGGGAAAAGGTGGGATAGTGTGAGAGAATGGGGGTGGGGGCTGTTCTCTCTTGCCACCCCGAAGCCCCCACAGACAGGCGGGTGGGGAACCGTGTCACGTAGGATGAGAGGGAAGCTGGTTCAGCTGCTGCTTTCCCCACAAATTAGGCATCCTTGTGGAAACAATGTCGCCTCAGTTAATCATTTAATGAAATAAACAGCTAATCAGACTCTGGAGAAGCTGCCACTGTTTCTGAACCTCTGAGACACTCGACTTGCATTAGGAAGGAGGAAGGGGAATGGGGAGTAGCAGGGAGGTTGGAGATTAATTGGATAGAAGGCAGGCCGTCCTGGGAAAGTCCTCTGCTAGGAAACACTGGTTCCTCATCCCTCCCGGATTTGAGACATGGGACAAGATCACCTACTCAGACATGCAGAGGAAATTTTGTGATGCTGAGTTATTATTGAGGGGATGATGCAAAGCACTGACAAGAATTGGAAGGGAATGAGAAGAGGAAGAGGAGAGAGAGGGTTGACTTGTTCTCAGAAGATCTGCTCTGGGGAGGATGGTCTGAGGTTTGCAGGCCTTGCTACTTCCTGGGGACAAGGTTCAGAACTTCATCTTCCAGTCCTTGATTCCTGACACCAGACCGGCTTTGTTCTGTGGTGTTTCCGATTGTCCTGTTGGGTGCTCCCCTCGTTGCCATGGTACCACACATTCAGCTTATTTTTCTAACAGTCCAGGTCTAGGGTGGGAGAAGGATTGATCATATCAGGACCACAGATTTAGAATCAGAAAAGACCTCAGAAGTCACCTAGTCCGGTTTCTGTAGATGAAAGAAGCCCAGAGGGAGACAGGAAGGTTGGTACAGTGGACAGAGTCTTAGCTCTGGAGTCTGAAGACCTGGGTTCAAATCTCACTTCTGATGCTGACTACCCCTTTGACCCTAGGCAAGTCAATTAACCTCCCGAGCCTCGACTTTCTCATCTGTAAAATGAAGAGGTTGAACTATATGGTTTTGTAGGTTCCTTCCAGTCCTGTACTCCTATAGAAGTGTATAAGAGAGAAGGGAAATACCCCCATATCTCATGTCACGGAGCTGCTGCCCTCATCTGGGGGGTGCATTTGTGGAGGTGATATTAGGACAGAACTTAGATGGGGAACATGATGTGGAAAACAGCCTCTGTTTCAGAAGCAGCTCTTGTGCAGGATAGACTGTTGGGTCTAGAGTCTAGAAGTCCAGAATTCAAATCTGGCTTGTGTGACCCTGGGCAAATCATTTAACCTGTTTGCCTCGGTTTCCTCAATTATAAAATGTGGCTAAAAACTTGGCTTGCAGGGTTGTTGTAAGGATCAAACAAGATATTTTTTTTAAAGGAAGGTATACAGTAGGCATTATATAAATGCTTATTCCTTTCCCTCTAGAGGGGAAGTTAGGTAGAGGGGGACTAGTGACTTCTTGTACCTGGTTCTGTTCTGCCCCACCCCCTTCTTCCATCTACTTGAGTTTTCTGAGCCCTCTTTCCTGCTCCCTGCTCCCCAAACTCAAAACTGTGAATCAGCTTGAGACACTAGGTCCATGGAGGGTGGGGCATATGGGGATGTGTCTGTGGGGAAAATCTCCAGGAATGAAAGGGGTGGAGAAGCTTCTTCCAGCCGAGAAGCTCCTCCCCAAAAAAACCTTGAGTCGTGAATTCAGAAATAACAGATGTCTGTTCACATATTAATGAAATTGGACAAATCATTGGCAAGTTTTTCATTCAGTGTCAGAATGAACCCAGAGGCCTTATGTTCTCACATACATACACAGTCACCCACTCTCTCCGTCTTGGTCTGTCTCTTTCTGTGCGTGTGTCTCTCTCTTTTCCTCTGTCTGTCTGTCTGTCTCTCTCACACACCTCCTAGAGAAACAGACCTGAAGAGATCTAGGTGTACACACACACACACACACACACACACACACACACACACAGATTGGTTCACTCACAGATTTGATTCCCATGCCAATATTATGAGGTAGGTAACCAAAAGGACAGGCTACAGGTAGGGGATGTGTGTGGGTTGGGGAGGGGAAGATTTTCCAAGAGCAGAGGCCCTCTGCTCAGGGTATCTCCCCCATATAATCTATTAGCTATCCTCTGGCCTCATCCCACCCACCCCAAGACCCACTCCTATTATACAGACATGCTTTGTTGCTGTTCAGTTGTTTTCAATCCTGTCTGACTCTCTTCATGACCCTGTTTGGGGTTTTCTTGGCAGAGATACTGGAGTGGTTTTGCCATTTCCTTCTCCAGCTCATTTTACAGATGAACAAACTGAGGTAAACAGGCTTAGGTGACCTGCCCAGGGTGGCTAGCCTTTGATTAGTCCAAAGCTCTTCAGGGAAGGGCTGTAGGATTATAGGCTTAGAGGAGGGGGATAAACCTCAGAGGTCATCCAGTTCAGCCCTCTCATTTTACAGGTCTACAAGGGTTAAATGACTCACTTCCGCAAATATAGGTTATAAGAAGCAAAGCCAAGACTTTGGATCCAGTACTTTGCCAGGCAGAGTGGGAGGCAGGGATTGGAAACCAGGAGCTCAACTGAGATATTTGAGGGTATTCAGAGAATTCCCCGAAGATAATTCTGGTTTAGACTGAGTTGAAGGGTCCTTCCTGAGCATTCTGGTCCAGTTTTATAGATTAAACAAGCCCAGAAGTAAACAGGCAGGGTGGCCCAGTGAAAAGAACTTTTGCTCTGGTGTCTGAGGACCTGGGTTCAAATCTCACCTGTGATGCTGACTACCTCTTCTACCATAGGCAAGTCACATATTCTCTTGAGCCTTGATTTCCTCATCTGTAAAATTAGGACATTGAACTAGAGATGGCTTTTGAGGTCCCTTACAATTCTGGATCTAGGTTCCTATGAAATCGTATAAGAGAAGTAAGAGATACCTGCCCCTGAACCCTGAGTCCCATGCCACAGAGCTGCTGCCCTCATCTGGGGTTGCATCTGTGGAGGTGGCACCAGGGCAGAGTTTTCCCCTTGTCATGGCACCATATTTATCCTCCCACATAGATGGGTGTCAAATTGCCACCTCTCCCTGCCAAATCTCAACTATGTTAGGGCAGGAGTTAATTGGACATAAGCCTGGTAATTATCCAATCTGCAGAGAGACCTAAGTATTCACATCTACAGAGTGCTTAAGAATTTACAAAGTGCTTTCTCTCCCTTTGAAACCAAACCAAGCCAAACCTCTTCGAGGGAAATCATATAAAGCATCTTCCTCAATTTATAGATGAAGACACCAAGGCTGAGAAAGTTGTGACTTCCCCATATATGTTGCATAGCTCTTAACTGTCAGAGGAATTCTTTCCATTCTACCAAGAGGAGAGGGACATAGAGATGCAGGCATGCACTGAGATGGAGAAATCAAGCAATTGTGGAGAAACCAATCAAATCAGTCGATATTTATTATATTCCTACTATGTGCCAAGCACTCCAGTAACAAAAAATAAGCAGAAGAGACCCTGGGATTAAGGAAGAAATATGAAAACAGAGACTAAGAGAAATAGACCTGCTTCTAAGAGAGATGGACAAAGTGGCAGAGACAGGTACAGGGGCTGAGAGAGAAACCGAAAGATCAACAGGAATTATAAGGATATAGTGGTGGAGAGGGGGGTGAAAACCCTGTCTCTGTCAATGACTAGCTATGGGACCTTGGGCAATCTCTGAGCCACAGTTTCCTTCAATGTAAAATGGTGATTAAAAATAATTTCCCTTCCTACCTCAATGGGGTGTTCAGCCACTAATGCTAACTACCCCAAAGAGGCACAGTTTGTGGAGCCCATGAATTGGTCCAGCTATTTTGGAAAATAATTAGGAATGATTTCTCCAAAGTCACTAAACTGTACATACCCTTTGGCCCATATATGTTATGGAGAAAGTGAATTACAAACTTTAAATCATTATGAAAAGGCGAGTTATTACTGATTTTGTATTTGTTTCCCAAATGAGCATAAGATATACCATGTCCCAAAAGTCTTAGTGCAGTTTTAAGCTTTAGGAACTAAACATTTTGGAACACCATATGACCGTTATTGTTGGCGATCGAAGGTCCCTTCCAGCTCTAACCAGCTACTAGAAGAGACATAGAGACACATAGGAGCAGAGAGAGACAGCGAACTGACTGAAAGAGATGGTGCAAGGACAGAGCAGGCAGAGGGTGAGACAGAGAATGACAGAGATGGGGGAGGAGGGGGGGGCGGGATGGGGGCTGGTGTTATCACCCATCAGTCATTTGTGCTCAGTTTTCTTTCTCCCCGGGGTAAGTGGATCTGCTGCGGCCGCAAACAACTGTCCATTGTGTCCTCTTGAGGGACGAGCAGGGAAAACCAATCACTTCTGATGCAAATGAGCCAGCTTGCTGCAGCCCTCCCCATTCACTGAGCTAGCTCCTTTCTCGATGACAAATCCCTGCCCTGCCCCAATTGGGAGCTTCTCCCCTAACCCCAATCCCCATTTGCATCTGGAGGAGAAGGAAGACTAGGCTCACCTCCCAGTCATCTCTTCTTCCCAATCCTTACTGAGAGTCACTTAAACTCCCCTGATCCCTTTCCCCCAAGAACTGCCCTTGATCCTTAGCCCACTCCATTCACTAGGGCTGGGCAGTATGGCAGGGGATCTTAGGTTCACACCACTGCTGTTCAGTCTTGCTTGGAAAAGGGAGGACCTAGAACAGTTTCTTTCCCAGGTCCCAGGGCACCAGCTTCATTACCATTCTCCCAACCTGACCCAGTTTCATAAATGCTCTTCATCCTAGGGAAAGCCCTGAGGCTTCATCAAAGGGGGTAGGTGAAGCAGACTTGGAATGGGGGTGCACAGTTGGAGAGAAGAGGTTGAAAATCGGCCCCGTAGAAAACAGGCACAGTAGTGCATTGTTGATGGAATTGTATCTTGGTCCAGCCATTCTGGAAGGTGATTTGGAAATATTCCCCCAAAGTCACTAAATGTTACATACTCTTTTTTTTTTTTTTTGCAGGGCAATGGGGGTTAAGTGACTTGCCCAGGGTCACACAGCTAGTAAGTGTCAAGTGTCTGAGGCTGGATTTGAACTCAGGTACTCCTGAATCCAAGGCCAGTGCTTTATCCACTGCGCCACCTAACTGCCCCTCCATACTCTTTTACCCAGCTCTACAGCAAAGTAGCCCAAGGGAAGGATCCAGGGTACTGAAATCTGGAAGACACGAGTTCAGATATAACCTCAGACATGTACTGTGACCCTGGGCAAGTCACTTCTATTTGCCTCAGTCTCCCATCTGCAAAATGAACTTACCTGCACTTACCTCCCACGGTTGTTATGAGGATCAAATGAGATAATAATTGTAAAGCACTTAGAACAGTGCCTGGCACATGGTAGGGGCAATATAAATATTAGCTATTACTATTGGGTTTTTTGGTGAGGCAATTGGGGTTAAGTGACTTGCCCAGGGTCACACAGCTAGTAAGTGTCAAGTGTCTGAGGTCAGATTTGAACTCAGGTCCTCCTAAATCCAAGGCCAGTGCTTTATCCACTGTGCCACCTAGCTGCCCCTTCAACATTCTTTTTTTTTCTTTTTTTTTTTGCAGGGCAATGAGGGTTAAGTGACTTGCCCAGGGTCACACAGCTAGTAAGTGTTAAGTGTCTGAGGCCAGATTTGAACTCAGGTACTCCTGAATCCAGGGCCGGTGCTTCACCACTGCACCATCTAGCTGCCCCCTCAACATTCATTTTTATAAGATTTTGGGTTCCAAATTTTTCTGCCTCCTTTCCTTCCCTTCCCCCTCCCCAAGATAGAAAGCAATCTGATATAAATTATATATGTACAATCACATTAAACATATTTCCTGCATTAGTCATGTTGTGAAAGAAGAATCAGAACAAAAGGGAAAAACCTCAAAAAATTTTTTTTAACTGGAACAGTATGGTTCAATCTGGATTCAGATTCCACAGTTCTTTTTTCTGTATGTAGAGAGCATTTTCCATCATGAGTCCTTTGGAATTGTTTTGGATCATTGTATTGCTGTGAGAAGAGCTAAGTCTGTAACAGTTGATCATCACACAATGTTGCTGTTACTGTGTACAATGTTCTTCTGGTTCTTCTCACTTCACTCAGCATCAGTCCATTTAAGTCTTTCCGGGTTTTTCTGAAATCTGCCTGTTCATCATTTCTTTTTTTTCCTGTTTCTTTCTTTCTTTCTTTCTTTCTTTCTTTCTTTCTTTTCTTTCTTTCCTTTCTTTCTTTTCTTCTCTTTCTTCTTTCTTTCTTTCTTTCTTTCTTTCTTTCCTTTCTTTCTCTCTTTCTTTCCTTCCTTCCTTTTCTTCTTCTTCTTCTTCCTCCCTTTTTGGTGGGGCAATGAGGTTTAAGTGACTTGCCCAGGGTCACACAGCTAGTAAGTATCAAGTTTCCGAGGCCAAATTTGAACTCAGGTCCTCCTGAATCCAGGGCTGGTGCTTTATCCACTGTGTCACCTAACTGCCCCCTGCTCATCATTTCTTACTGCACAATAATATTCCATTACATTCATATACCACAACTTGTTCAGCCATTCCCCAATTAATGGGCATCCCTTCAATTTCCAATTCTTTGCCACCTTGATCTCTTAAGTGCCAAATCTATTGACCTTTTCTTAATCTTTTTTTTTTTTAGTGATGCAATTGGGGTTAAGTGACTTGCCCAGGGTCACACGGGTAGTAAGTGTTAAGTGTCTGAGGCAGCATTTGAACTCAGGTACTCCTGACTCCAGGGCCGGTGCTTTATCCACTGTGCCACCTAGCTGCCTGACCTTTTCTTAATCTTGATCCTCTTTGACCTCTCTGCAGCACTGCACAGGGTGAATTACCTTCTTCTACCTTCTACTTTTCAAGACACTGTTCTCTCCTGGTTCTCCTCCCACTTGTCCATCCTCTCTTGCTCAGTCTTCTTTGCTGGTTGCTAGACTGTATTGGACTTCCTTCTCTTTTCACTCTCTGTTATCTCACTTGGGGATCTTCTCAGCTCCCATTTGTTCCATTGTTGTTGTTTGTCCTTTGTTTTAGGAGAGGACTAACGGCATGACCTGGCAATATCTTGATTTGGCCATGATTTAAGTGAGGCAGAGTTCCTCAAAGTCACCGGCCTTACTCTCTCTTCAGGAGTCATCAAAGTCCAATGGTGAGACAAAAGTTAGGACAACCGGGATGCAGAGGATGACCTTGGGGTCTTCCATTTCTGACCAAGTTCTAAACATTCCACAATGCCTTCATGGCTGTTGGAACAAAAGTTCTCATCTGACCATTCCTCCAGGTAGAAGTTTTCTCATGGTTGAGGTAAACATCCCCCTAGCTCACCAACAGGTTTGAGGCCTGTCAGTCACCCTCAACCTGGTTTAGGCCATCTGCCAAAATTGTTTTACCAGGGTGTGGCTACTGTCCACGCTACAGATTCTTGGAGCCACAGGAAAGAGTTAGATGAAAAGTGGACACCAAAGGTAGATGAGTAGCCCTTAAAAAGGCTCATTGAGCTCTCACACCATAGATGCTAGTCTTCCCTGAACACTCTATCTACCCATTTGTTCAATTATCACCTCTCTGTAGATAGTTCTCATGTCTATTTGTCCAGCCCTCATCCCTGGGGGGGAGCATCTCCAGTTGCCTCTTGAATATCTTTTTTTTTTTTTTAGTGACGCAATTGAGGTTAAGTGACTTGCCCAGGGTCACACAGCTAGTAAGTGTTAAGTGTCTGAGGCCAAATTTGAACTCAGGTCCTCCTGACTCCAGAGCCGGTGCTCTATCCACTGCGCCACCTAGCTGCCCCTCCTCTTGAATATCTTAAACTGGATATCCTATAGGCACCTCAAACCTACCTCATCCAAAACAGAACTCATCTCTTCCCCAATACTTCTTTCTTCCAAATATTCCCTTTGACTGTAGAGGATACTATCAATGTCCCAATCACCCAGGTTCGAAACCTCAGTGTCATCCTCAACTCCTTATTCTTAGTCACCCCACACATCCAATCCATTGTCAAATCTTGTTTCTATCTTAAACATTTCTCTTATATGGCCCTTCCTCTCCACTCCTACAGTCACAACCCTAGGTCAGGCCCTCATTACCTGTCAACCTGAACTCTTGCAATAGTACTGGCCTCTCTGACTACATTCAGATCCATCCCTCATCCTTTTTCTAAGGCAGAGATCTAACCAGGGAGCATCCCAGCTTAAGGAGCTCCAATGGCTGCCTATTATCTCTTACACAATACCTTACTCCCTTTGACACTCTCTCTGATTCAGTGACGATGATCTACCCAGTGCCTTCATCTCCCATCTCTGCTGTCCCCCATGTCTAGAGTGTATTATTGTCTCACCTTGGTTTTCTAGGCCTCCTTCTAGACTCAGCTTAAATCCTGCCATCTGCAGGAGGCTTTTCCTGGCCCCCTCAGCTTGCTTCTCTTTTACATGCTGTCTCCATTAGAATATGAGTTCTTTGGGGGGCAGCTAGGTGGTGCAGTAGATAAAGTACCGGCCCTGGATTCAGGAGGACCTGAGTTCAAATTCAGCCTCAGAAACTTGACACTTACTAGCTATGTGACCCTGGGCAAGTCACTTAACCCTCATTGCCCAGCCCCCCCCACCGAAAAAAAAAAAAGAATATGAGTTATTTGAAGGCAGGGACTGTGCTTCCTTCTCTCCCTGACCCCCCTACTTTTCTTTGTATTCCCAGCCCTTAGCACAGTGACTGGCACATATTAAGTGCATAACAAATGCTTTTTGACTGTTGATTGACAATCTCCCAGCGGCCCCGGGCATTTCTGTAAGACTATAAATCTGCACTGTTGGAGGGAGTTTCCCCAATTGCAGTATCTGCACTGACAGTGAAATCACAGGTCCAGTGCCTTCCCTCTCTCCCATCTGCCAGACAAAGAACCCTTTTTCAAACATAAAAGCCTTCAAAATGCTGGAAATGGAGGTGAGCATGGCATGTGAAACGCAGGCAAATGGGGGCGATTCCTTCAAAATGTTCATTGTGGTTGTTTGTTGTTGTCTGTCCTTCGTTTTTTGGTTTTGGTTTTTTTTGGTGATGCAATTGGGGTTAAGTGACTTGCCCAGGGTCACACAGCTGGTAAGTGTTAAGTGTCTTCGGTCGGATTTGGACTCAGGTCCTCCTGACTCCAGGGCTAGTGCTCTATCCACTGCGCCATCTAGCTGCCCCCATCTAGCTGCCCCCTGTCCTTTGTTTTTGAAGAGGACAAATGATACCAGGAGGGTGATGTCTTGACTTGCAACTGAAGTTAAAAGTGAGGCAGAGCTGTGCAGTCATAAGCCCCACTTTCTTCTCCAGGGGAATTGGAGTCCAGTGGCAAGACATAGGTCACGACAATTGGCAATTGCCCAGCATTGTGGTTATGGCGCCGATAGAAAAGCAGAAACCCAGTTGCTGTGAGATCTCGTCTCCACACCCTCCAAACAGCTCCTTGAATTCCTGCGGCATTGTTTTCATTCTGTGGCACCTGATGAAAAACCAGGAGCAGTTCAGGGGCTTTGTGCTAATTTGGGGGCAGAGGAAGGAGTTGGAGTGGACCTCTGCGGCCATCCAGCCCAACCCACATATTGCCAATATAACATATACAAGTGGTCATCTAGCCTGGGATGATGGAGGAGCAGTGGTAGACACTAATTTTTAGTGTGAGCATCTATACCTCAGAAATCCAGCAAACGCTACAAATCAGAGCTTGATTTTTTGCTTTGTTGATTGTCTAGACATAAGAAAGTAAAGCAGAAAATGTTAATAATGCAGAGATGTGTGATGGGTACATGCCTCCTCCCTTCCTGAGAGCTGGTTGTTAAACATTTACCAGCATGCCCTGGTATGAGGTATGATGGAGGGCTTGCCTGAGGGACGACCCTGTTGCTGCTTCCGATGCTACTGCCAAGAATACTGATGGTGAAACTTTCCCTTCTCTCTCTCTTCTCCGCCTCCTAGGGAGAATAAGTAACCTCAAAGCTTATCTCTGTTGCTTAAAGTTTGTTTACATTTCTGTTTAATTAGTCCTGAATGCTGGCTTAAGATAAAGTTTGATTGATGGATCACAGCAGCTCCTGATTCTTATGTATAGAATTATAGATTTAAAGCTAAAAGAACCTCAGAGGCCATCTAGTCCCCCCCCCCTTTTTTTTCTTTTACAGAGAAGGAAACTGAGGCTCGGAGAAATGTGTTTCCTTACTTTGGATGGAGAGTCAGGGAGAAGGTCATTGAATAACATGGAATGCAGGGATATATATATATATATATATATATGTGTGTGTGTGTGTGTGTGTGTGTGTGTGTGTGTGTGTATAGAAAAAGGAAGAGAGAACAGACTCATTGGAATTTTTGTCCTGACTGGGAGGACTCTAGAACTAAATGAAAGGGAATCCTGATTTCATATCCATCACCTTCCCAAAGCAGGGCAAAAGCTTTATTCTTTGACAAAAATCTGAGCTATAAGTAAGCAGTTTTCTGTGGTAGAAGGAGGCTGGGGATCGGGGAGAAGGCATCTGTTTCCTTCAGAGGCAGCTGGCCTTGTGTGGATTTCCTCTTTGTTCTTTCCCAACATGGAAAAAGGGTCCCATCCTTTCTTCATTTTGGGATAGAAGGAAGGTTTTGACTTAAGGAAAGTCATGCCCACTAGGATGGTTGGAGGGAAGAGCTGAGAGAGCAGGCCCCATGGCCATCCTGGTAGGGGCCATCGAGAGCCAACAGCTAGGTTTTTTTTGTTTTTTTGTTGTGTTTTGTTTTGTTTTTGCAGGGCAATGGGGTTTAAGTGACTTGCCCAGGATCACACAGCTAGTAAGTGTCAAGTGTCTGAGACCGGATTTGAACTCAGGTACTCCTGAATCCAGGGCTGGTGCTTTATCCGCTGTGCCACCTAGCCGCCCCCGCCAACAGCTAGTTTTACTGCTAATCCAGACAACCTCTATGTGCCCCACCCCACCCCTCTGTTACTACATGAATATGCTTATACATTTTGTGCATATTTATTTAAGGATGTATTGGCTTCCCCTGGTTCGATGGTAAGTTCCTGGAGGACAGGAATGGGTTAATTTTTGACCTTGTATCCCCAGTGCCTAGCATACAGTAGGTGTTTAATAAATTCTGGTTGACTGAGTAATACATTTGAGGCCCTTCACCTCCCTGGTTGTCCTCCTCAGGTTACTCTCCACCTTCTTAATGTCCTTCTTAAATTGTGAGAAGCATCGGTTTCAGAGTATATGTATATAATTTATATGTGTATGTGTATGTGTGGACATGCATGTGTGTATGTACATATATGGTTATTAAGTGTATACATATGGTTAATAATATACATATATACATATTGTATATGCACATACACATACCCTTTTCTCCTTAATTCCATTTTGCTTGCTTAGCTTAACTTCTATATCTCCTATCCACAAGCTCCCTCCCCAAGGTCAGAGTCAGTAGCCCTCGGGGTTATCTACCTTCAGGCCAGAAATTCCTTCTGAGTTCAGTGAAGCCTGGAAAGGGGGTTGTCTGCCAGGAGGCAGCCCTGCCCTGTCTCCTTGCTCTGTTATACAGGTCTTTTGGCCGGACTCCAAAAGGTAGGTTACATAAGTTGCAGACTTCACAAGTATTGCTACTGAATTCCATTTTATTAGATTCAGGCCAATGTTCTAGCCCATTGGGAACCTTTTGGACTCTGACTCTTGTCATCTAGTATGTCATCAGTCCTCCTTCCAAGCTCTGTGTTTCCTGCAAATCTGAAGATCATGTTATCTGTGACTTTATCTAAGTCACTGATAAAAATGTTAAATCATACAAGGTGAAGTCCAGATCCTTGGGGGCAATCTCCTGAACACCTCCTGACAAGTTAACCTTAAGCCATTAATAATTGCCCTTTGAGTCTGGATATTTAACCAGCTCTGAATCCATTTAATTCTCTAGGTCACATCCCTCTCCATCATTTCCTTAAGAAGAACATGAGTTACTTTTATTAGAATGTGGGTATTAGAATGTGCCATGGCATTTTCCTTATCTACCAGTTTAATAACCCTATCAAAGAAAAAAAAGGGAAAGGTTAGTGTGGCATGACTTGCTTTTGATGAAGCCATGCTAGCTTTTCAGAATCACCAATTTCTTTTCTAGATGTTCACTGGGTACCTCCTTAAAACCCTCTTTTAGAATTTCCCCAAGAATCAGTCAAGTTTGTTTATGTTTTAAGAAACTCAGGACGACATTTGCTCTCCTTCAGTCCTTCCTCAGTCCCAGCCTGCATCGCTTTTCAGATCTTCCTGGCAGAAGCTCAGCAATCACATCTGTCAGTACTTTCAGCACTCAAGGATGTGGTTCCTCTGGGCTAGGTGACTTGAATTTATTAAGGGCATCCAGGTGCTGTCATAATATTTCCTTACTTATCTTGGGTACCAAGTCCCATTTTCATTCTGTTTCTTCCCCTTGTGGCAAAGATCATTCTCCTTGGCAAAGATAAGGGAAGCCAGATGAGTGTAATGAAGTTTTGCATGTGTCCAGATCACCTAAGATGAAGGTACCCATGTGGACAATGGAAGAGATCTGCTTTTGGAAGAAGATGTCCTGAGTTTCCCTGGATGATAGTCTCTTTACAGAGGCTGAAGTTGTTGGAATAGGCTGTGCAGGTCTTTACAACTACCAGAATGGGACAATCTTAGTCTCTCTGGCAGCATGCAAGGGGAGTAAATACACTACATACCTTTACCCCTGGGTATGAGGGAAGGGCTACCTTCTTCTCCTCTCATTTAGAACTGTTAGCCCTGATAATTGGGCTTGAGATTTTGGTCTATTTTGTTTGTTCTTTTCAGTTCGAGGCCCAGGAGGTGGAGTCCCTGCACTTGGGAACTTGAGCCAAAGCATGCTTAGAAGCATTACTGCTAGCCAGCTGGGAAGCCCTGAGGAACCAGGGTTCTGGGACTAATGCCAAAGGAGACCTTTGGACTTGGAATTTGGTGGGACTATGCTATATAGGAACTGAACCAAATTGTGAACCTAATCTTTCTCCCCTCTCCAGAGACTGGGGTGGTATGAGGGAGATTATGTCCCTCCTCCCACCCCACAAGTGTTGGGGGAGGATGTTTGTATGTCTGTTATCATTGTTCAGTTATTTTAGTTGTGTCTGACTCTTCATAAGCCCAACTGGGTTTTTTTTTTTTTTTTTTGCAGAGATACTGGAATGCTTTGCCATTTCCTTCTCCAGTTCATTTGACAGATGAGGAAACTGAGGCAAATAGGGTTAAGTGACTTGCCCAGGGTCACACAGCTAGCAAGTGTCTAAGGCTGAATTTAAACTCATGAAGATGAGTCTTCCTAATTGCAAGCCCAGTGCTCTATCCACTGCACCACCTAGCTGTTCATGTTTGTTCTACCTTTTTCTTTTCTTTTTTTTTTTTTGCAGGGCAATGAGATTTAAGTGACTTGCCCAGGGTCACACAGCAAGTAAGTGTCTGGCTAGTGAGGTTGGATTTGAACTCAGGTCCTCCTGAATCCAGGGCTGGTGCTTTATCCACTACGCCACCTAGCTGCCCCTCATTTGTTATACCTTGATGTAATATTCCTTTGTAAATCTGATCTGTTAAATGGTTAAATGGAACTGGAGTACAGGGGACCCCTAAACTGGGGAATGTCAATGGCAGAGACTAGTCACCCCTCCAAGCCCTCTTAAAGATACTGTAGGATTCTAGGGGAGAGATGAAATACAAGGTAACACACCTGGCTATGCGGGGTTGAGAGGAGTGTCAAGGTCACTGTTCTACACGAATCCAGCCACTCTGCCTTTGATCTGTTGTGAATCATCAATTGTCCCATCCACCCTAGGCAATGGTCCTATCCCTTCTTTGATAGTCTTTACGGTTCCAATAAAACTAGGGGAAAAAAAAAGATGTGGTTAGTTTCCCTCACCAGTTTCAATTCATTTTGAGCTTTCACACTCTAGATAATGAGTTTTACAGAACTATGTCACATTTTTGTATTCATCTTGTGACCTGCTCTTGCTTCCACTTTATGTATTTATCTTTTAAAAATCTATGTTGATTCATCTTGCTAAGTGGGTATTAAGCTCTTATTTGCTACACTCCTGGAGGACTGTAACTGATTTCGGAGCTCTCTAAATTTGGCACTCTGTTGTGAAGTAGCAATAATACTACTCTCCAATCTGAATGAATAACTGTTTAAAGGGTAGAAGTGTGTAATCTGTAGCATTACATGTGTTCAAGGACAAATAGAAATAAAGAACAGGCCAACCACGTCCCCCCCCCCCCCATGTTGGTTGGTTAGTTATATTAGACAACTTCTCTTTTCCTCTGTCATCATCAGAATTGTTTCCCTTTGTCCCTTAAGAATTTCATTCTTGGAGCAGCTAGGTGGCGCAGTGGATAGAGCACTGGCCCTGAATTCAGGAGAACCTGAGTTCAAATTCAGCCTCAGATACTTGACACTTACTATCTATGTGATGCTGGGCAAGTCACTTAACGCTCATTGCCCCGCCCAAAAATTAAAAAAAATTAGTCATATTGCAAAAGAAAATGCAGAACAACCCCCCCAAGAATAATAAAGTAAAAGAGTATGCTTTGATCTATATTCAGCCCCCATCAGTTCTTTCTCTGGAGGTGCATTTTTCATCATGAGTCCTTTGGAATTGTCTTGGATCTTTGTACCGTTGAGAATAGCTAAGTCATTCACAGTTGATCATTGTACAGTATTGCCGTTGCTGTGTACAATGTTTTCCTGGTTCTGCTCACTTCACTTTGCATCAGTCCTCTGTGCCGGTTTCTTACCTGTGGCTTTTCCATATGAGTCTAATTATCTCTATGGGATGATCATGTCTTGTATTATTTCTCTCCTCTTGGTTCTAGGACCAGTTTCTGCTGAGAGTGAATATATCCCCTGTTCCTTTAAGGGGGAGTAGATGGGGAAGAAACCCTGGCTCTACCAATCTTGACCCAGCTGCCGTTATTAATCATGACAGTTAAGATTCATGGACACCAGTTTTTTATATCAACGGGAATAAATTTATCAAGACACAGAAGAAGGGGGTGTTAGTTCCTGATTAAGTGGTTACTTCTTCAGGATATAATCATAGGTGACAAAGTAACACACTCTGCTATTCCTAGACTTGTATGACCTGATGCAAAGTGAGGTGAGTGGACCCAAGAGAACTGTTTCTACAATGACAACAACACTGTAAAGAGAAGCAACTTTGAAAGCCTTGACAACTCTGATTGATGCATTGACCAACTAGGTTTGCAGAGGACAGATGATGGAGCAACCTATTCAGATCCTGACAGAGAGTTGATGGACTGAAGCCACAGATTGAGACATACATTTTTAGACCCGATCGGTGTGGGTGTTTGTTTTGCTTGACTATGCATATTTGTTATAAGAGTTTTGTTTTTCTTTCCTTTTTTTTATGATGGGAAGGTGGGAGTAAGAGAAAATTAATGCTTACCAGTTGAACAAAATTATAAAAGTTAAAAAAACCCCTTCCTTATTATTGTTGTTCAGTTATGTCCAACTCCTGGTGACTCCATTTTGGGTTTTCTTGGCAGTGATACTGGAGTGTTTTGCCATTTCCTTATCCACTTCATTTTATAGATGAGAAAACTAAGGCAAACAGGGTTAAGTGACTTGCCCAGGGTCACATAGGTAGCGAATGTCTGAGGCCAGATTTAAATTCAGGAAGATGAATCTTCCCAACTCCAGATCCAGCACTCTGTCCACTTTGCCATCTAGCTGCCCCTTTGTGCCCACACAAAATGTGAACATTTTACTGAATTGGAAGGGGTAAAGTCATTGACTAGGCTGAAAATTGGCTAGATCCCTGAAATATGTGTTCCTCAGTTCAGAGAAGTCCAGGCTCAAACAGTTTTGTGGAACATGACCTCCATGCCTATACTATTGAGCAGCAGAGGGGGAGAAGGGAATTTCCTTCTCTTCTGTCCCTTTCCTGGTCCATCCTCACCAGTTTGACCTTCTGAGAGTTTGACAATTCAGGAAAGCCCGGGCAGGAACTAATAGTGAAATCTAGAAAAATGGTCTCCAGACAAACACAGAAAGACAGTAACTAAACGGAGGAGGGATCTTTAAGGACTGTAACCTCTGGCAGCAGAGAAGAGAGCCAGCATTGAATTCAAGGGAAATTAGCCCTGGAAATTGAGATAAGAGCTAGGAAGATGAATGTAACTTGAGAGTCCATCTGAGTACCTTGCCCAGCAGAGATGCTACCCTCCATGGGAGGACAGCATAAAGATTTTTCTTTTCTTTTTAATAAAATGATATACTTTATTTTTTTAACATCCATTTTTAAAATGTTAAGTTCCCAATTCTCTCCCGTCTTCCCACCTGTTGAGAAGGCAAGTGATATTATGACACATGTGAAGTCACAGTATAAAGATTTTTACAAGGAGAGAAGGGACATAGGGACCCTGTAGTACCAGAGTTGTGAGTTGTCTTTGACACATTTATTCCCTACATATGTGCCTTACTACAATTGTAGTTCACACTTGTGCCAACTCTTCTCATGGATGCTATGTATATTTGTCAGAATGACTCCCAGGTATATGGTTGAAATATTTTGTACCTAGGATTCTTACTATTCCATCCTAATCAAAGGCTTTGCTTTCAGTTTATGGTGACTGCTGGCCAGTTATTAAAAGTAAAGTAAATAAGCACAGTGGGACTTAGGAAGGTGGCCCCACAGACTACACTTGTAGAACCTTGAAATGGTAGTTGGCCTCTGAGAAGTAGCCCAGAGAGGATGTCTCACAAAGAAATGGCATAAATCAAATAGTAAGTAGATCATTTGGATGTTGGATACCTGGGGCTTATTCTGATTAAGGGACAAAATAAGTTCCTTTCTCTTTTACTTTTCTCTTCTACAGAAAGGAGGTGAAATGGGAAATTAGTATTTGCACAGTAAGTGGAGGATGAAAAGGATGACTCTCCCATATGGAGAAGAGGAAATGATGGTGTTAGGTTTTGGGGTGGGCAGCTCCCCACTGCCCTGCTAACTATACCACCTGCTTGTCTCCCAATCCCACATTAGCCCTGCAAGACGGGCCTCCCTTTCAGCATACTGCTCCAATGTAAAATTCAATGTCTGGTTATCTTTGGACATCTGATGTAAAAATGTTCTCTTAGTTGCTAAAAGATCTTACTGGGTCCATGTTCCCACAGCAAGGTCTCTAGCAAGTGAGAGTTATATTTCTCCCCAGGGAAGGAAATTTTGCATTTCCTTGAAAAATCAATTTAGGTATACTTGGCTTCTATAAATATATGTCACAGGTATTGAAAGAAACGTCAATATAATAAAGTAACAGGGGTGATTATCTTAAGGTCTCAGGGTGCCATTCACAGCAAATTCACCATAACAGACATGTCATAGACACAGCACAATACAAAGCGTTGCTTGACAGGCTACTTCAACAAATAAATGTCTGTGCTCCCTGAAGGAAATAGTAAATGTAACGTCCTGATAGAACTTGCACATCCATAATACATTAAGTGAATAATCATCAAAACCAAAACAAAGCTAGTGAGATACCAACAGGCCTCTATGCTGACAAACCTGCATGAGCATTACCATATACAACATACAAATAACGATGAAACAGTCCATCGCCAACAGGCTGCTCTCCTGTGTGCCCAAAGCTAGTGCATAAACAATGAAACAAAACAGAAAAATGATAAAACAAACAGAACTCAAAGCGTGGAATGATTAATGCATGCATCAATAGACACCTGAAATTATATGCAAAGTACACATTCCATGGTCAAACATTAGTATTATCATCTTGCTCCTAGTGGAGTCATTTTCCAGCTTCACTTGAAACATCCTAAGTGAGCCTGGTCACCAGTTGACTGGGTTTTGGCTCTTTTTTTCAGCCCCTAACCAAGCTGACCCATGGTTTGGGCTAGTCAACATCCTCATCAGATCTACAGGTCTGGATTTTTTAATCAAGAGGGGGTAGCTAGGTGGTGCAGTGGATAAAGCACAGGCCCTGGATTCAGGAGGACCTGAGTTCAAATCCGGCCTCAGACACTTGACACTTACTAGCTGTGTGACCCTGGGCAAGTCACTTAACCCTCATTGCCCCACCAAAAAAAAGAAAAGTGCTTAATAAATATTGATTCCCAGATTGTTTCCAAAATGGTCAGGACTTGGTGAGTTGGATTCTGTGAGTTGCTCTTCAGACATTTCCTACATCCCACTCATGCGGTGAGAACATGCCTGTCCTCTTGCTGAGCTTCTGCCTCAACCAATCATTTCGTTCTTGTGGTACAGGACACTCAGTCACCAAATTCAAATTCTCGAAATCCACCTTGAAGTTTGAAGAACCATAGGTTTCATGATGTTCTTCTCTATCACTCTCTTCTCCCTTCCCTCTAGGTTTCTTCAGAGCCTGTGGATGGTCAAACCCTGGAGTATTGTGTCCCAGCTTGTACTCTTTGGAATAAACTGAGATTGGTTCCAATAAGCACTGGCAATCCAGAGATGTTGGGGTGGATCTATATGTGCCAGAGCCATGTTGTCTATCTTCCCATTGCTGTCAACAACTTCCTTAAGAAACGTCAAACTTGGGGGCAGCTAGGTGGCACAGTAGATAGAGCACTGGCCCTGGAGGACCTGAATTCAAATCCGACCTCAGACACTTAACACTTACTAGCTGTGTGACCTTGGGCAAGTCACTTAACCCTCATTGCCTCATTTTAAAAAAATTAAAAAAAACAAAAAAACATCAAACTCATCTGATGGATCTCAGTTATAGGTAGTCTTTGTCACTCAGTTCTCCCTGGAACTAAGTCCTCTGATGGGTCATAAAGATACTTTCTATTAGATTGTAAGCTCCTTGAGGAGAGGGACTGTCCTTTGCTTTTCTTTGGGTTTGTTTTGTTTTGTTTTTTTGGTGAGGCAATTGGGGTTAAGTGACTTGCCCAGGGTCACACAGCTAGTGAGTGTTAAGTGTCTGAGGCAAGATTTGAACTCAGGTCCTCCTGACTCTAAGGCCGGTGCTCTATCCACTGCGCCACCTAGCTGCCCCCTTTGCTTTTCTTTGTATCCCCAGGGCTCAGCACAGCTCCTGGTACTTGGTAGGTGCTTAATAAATGCTTATTGACTGATTGACTTTCCTCAGATAGCTCTCATCAAAGGATTAGAGTATGATGGTCACTTGAGATCCACTGTCAAGGAAAGCAATGCATTGCATACCTTAATTGTTGCCATTACCTCTATGTGAGGTCCTATGAGTCCAGATGTACAATGAATTGATAAAGTCATACAGTTCCAGTGGTCTGAATGACCTCCTTTCCCCAATGCTCATTCCTTGGAATTCAGTCTGTCATGTACTGACTCTGCGTTCTTCTCTCAGTTCTTCTCTCAGGGGCAGCATCCCTCATGGGTCACAGTTCTACCACCCATGCTGCATCTTGCTGGTGGCATTCTTAAATCAGGCCATTGCTTTGGCCCTTTATTCTTCCAGAAGGAAATTTTGTTTGTAATTCAATCTTTTGCCAAATTCTCTGTTGTGGACTCTTGCCATCTGATCTGAATCTGCCACGTGGCTTCCTGGCTTTGCTTCTGTGGCTCTCACACAAAGGCCAAAGTAAAGCTTCCTCAAATTGAGCCCCACTTTGTGAAGGAACAGCTATGCTCCATTGCCAATATTGTTTGCCTTCGTTTGACAAGCTATAGCAGCAGCTGTTGTGTCTCACTACCAATAAATGACAACTGGGGCTCAAGATTGCATACCAAACCTCTACCTGCTTGCTACAGCCTACCTTTATCTACATTCTCAGGCGTTATTGCTTTTCTCTGTGCCAGTCTCTATAATTGAGTATATGTCCTTGGATTACAAGGTCAGAAGGCCTTTCTCCTTTTGCAGTGAGCGAATGAATGGATAAATGTAATCTAGGCTTCCTGGGGAATCTCACCATCACCATATTGTATCTCTAGCTTTTGCAAGTGTGCTTGCCATAAATCCAAGAACTATTTCTTTAAGGTTTTCCATTAATCTACCCTTCCTGTCCAACTTAGGCATCTGTCAATGGTGTGGAAGCCTGGATGATCTAAATTTCCCATGATTGTTCACGTAGGGAATATGATCCCTATTGGAGAAAATTGCTTACTTGTGCCTAATTCAATATTTTTTATGATGTCTCTAGTTTTATATTAATACTAATAGCTAGCATTTATATAGCACCTTACGATTCGCAAAGTACTCTACATACATTATCTCATTTGTTAATAGAGACTCTGCAGTATATTCTTAATATCAGTAGACCTCTAAGAGTTTTAATAATGCATTTCAACCAAGTCAGTCTCTGTTTGCTAAAGAGATTGCTCCACGATTATAGTATTCAGCAACGCTAACACAATAAAGCAAGTAATACATTGTGAATAAACAATTATACGTAACTTCAGTGCAACAGAGTTGGAAATTGCAAGATTACAGGAAAGAATTTCAATAACTGCCTGCATTCATGCACCAACAATTAGTATGTAACTATGCAAACGCCCAATAAGTCAAGATCAATTGCACATTCATGCTCTCTCATCAAACATACTTAATTCATTAGTCAGTAGCATCAACAAAATCATTTTGCAGTTACAATTGTTCCATGATTGCAGTGGATGATTATAAGGAAAGGAATTATCTCTGGGAGGATAAAACAATACAAAATCAGAATGAAATTTGACAAAGCAAAATTTTCATGACTGTAAGAAAAAAAAGTTCTCTCGTGAAATTAAGCCCTCTCATGGGTCATAAAGTATTTTCATTAGACTGAGAGGTCTTCAAGGGCAGGGACTATCTTTTAACCCTAGGGCTTACCATATAGTGCCTGGACACAAAGTAGGTGCTTAATAAATGCTTATTGACTGATTTTCTTCAATAGCTCTCATGGCAGGATTGGATGCATGATGTTCATTTGAGAATCCACCGCCAAGGGAAAGCATGCATCCTCATATGCTTGTTTTTCTGTGTGTTTTTTAAAAATATGGAATCTGAAAATATAAAAGCACCCCCCCCAAAAAAAAACCCTGGGAAATTCTTTCCAAAGAAAAACAATAACAACAATATGGACTAATATTCTCCTCAAGCTAAAAAAAAATAACTGATTTCATACTGAGGAGAAATTGGACCTCAGGGAGGTTTTGTGAGACTCTAAGCATTTCCATGGGTGGGAAGAGAAAAAAAAGAAAACTTTTAAAAACAAAGAAAAATAACCTAAGAACCAGTAATTCCAAGGAGGAATTTTCATGTGTAACATTCCTATAGAGAGAGACTCTCTCCATACGAAAGGTTTCCACACGTTATGGGCTTACAGGTATAATAAAAGTCTCATTTGTGGGACTAACTCAAGTAAGGTGACTTGGTGCAGTAAATCAAGTCAAACCACCTCCATGCCAGTTCCCCCCCTTCATGGTCTTTCCCTTGACTCACTTTTCCTTTCAGGTCTCTCTGTCTAATGGGAGATCTACTCTCCCATTGGTTCCAGGTCCCTCCCTTCTTATCTCCAACTTCCACTGAAAGAGAAAAGTGTCTCTTGTCTTTTTCCACCTCTATTCCAGTAGCTTTCTCCACCTAGAGATGCTTTCTACCCCTCTGATTGGTGAGTTCCTGCTCAGATCACCATATAAGGAAGTGCCTAGGCACAGCATCCTCACTTTTTCTCCTGCCTCTTTTCATGATACCCTGCACTTTTCTACCTCCATCCCAACAGCTGGATAGACATGGAACCTTGGGATACCTTAGTGTCTATGTTCCCCTCCCCCTGATTGGTAAGTTGAGTCCCCTGACAGAATATAATTTACGAAAGTGCACAGGCCAGCTATCTCCTCATTCTGTTCCTGACTCTCCAGACTTTTCTACCCACGCTTTCACTTTTCTAGGCTTTCCTTATGTCTTATCTTTCCCTATTAGAGGTTAGAGGTTAGAGAATGTCTTCCATTTTTGTCCTTGAGGTTGGAGATAGTCTTTCTTTTTGCTTCTATTTTGAGTTTTCAGTGCTTATCACAGTATCTAGCCCATGGTAAAGGCTTACAAATTCTTTTTTTTTTTTTTTTGTCTATCATCTATGGGACAGCTAGGTGACACAGAGAATAGAATGCCAAGCCTAATAGTCAAGCTATCTGTCCCATCTCTTTAAAAAAAACTAAAAGTATTTTATTATTTTCCAGTTACATGTAGAGATAATTTTCAACATTTGTTTATATAAGATTTCCAATTTCAAATTCTTCTCCCTCCCTCCCCCTCCCTCACCCCCCCCTCCCCTCCTCCCTAGACTGCAGCGTAATCATCACTCTCTTTCTGTCTGTCTCCATCATTCTATCTAACTGCCTGCCTGCCCTGTCTCTATCACCTATTGAAACATCTATATCTATCTGTCTGTCTGTATCATCTATCATCTATATCTATCTGCCTGTCTCTGTCATCTAACAGCTACATCCTATCTGTCTGCTTTTCTCTATCATACTATCATTTATAATTATCTATCTCTGTCTCTATCATATAACACTATCATTTATATCTATTTATCTCTCTACCTGTCTCTATCATCTAACATTTATAGCTATCTGCCTGACTATCATTTATCTATCATCTATATCTAGCTGTCTGTCTTGATCATCTATCTCTATCTATCCCATCTCTCTTCTTTTTTTGGGTGGGGCAATGAGGATAAGTGACTTGCTTGGGGTCACACAGAATCCCCATCTCATTTAAAGAAAAACAGACTTCTAATGCTGCCCCAACTGACACCATTAATCATACCAGTCAGGGTGGGTGACCACCACCTTTTTTATATCAATGAGAACACATTTATAAGCAAAGAAATGACAGAAATAAATCAGGAAAGAGTTCATTGGGAATGGTGACCATCTGGGACTGTATATGAGTATCTGGGACAGTTAAAGGGGGCTTCTGTGGCTTCTCTATTGTTTCACTTCAACAAGATAGAACCATGGCATCAGTTCCCTTCCTGATATACTTACTCCACTGTCAAATATGATGTCTGGAGACTTTGGGAATTCTGGGTAAAAATGTCTGCTTATCTGCCACAGGATTTTTCTGAGTCTCACATTCCTCTGGCGATGTCACCAGGAAGCTAGGGTTACATCTGGATAACTGAAGTCTCGGGTTACTCATACACCATGCTAATTCTACCACCAGGTTATTTTTTTTTAATCTGTATTCCTTGTTATTTCCTCTTTCTCTCCAGGTTTCTTGTAGTATATTGTGAGTTTGGCACATGCCCAGAAGACATGGGATGGTGTCTATCCTAGGAGGCCAGGAGCTCAGTCTCAAGACAACCATGATGACTTATAAGAGAAGTGTCTCAGAGATACTGTGGAGCATCTGCAAGACTGTAACGTTCTGGTTGGTTAAACACATGTAGAAGAGGAAGTTCCCAGATGTGGTGTGGAAGCATTCAAAAGGCCTGCCTGCCAGCAATGGGCCGCTTCCTTGTTACTCTTGGGGGAAGATTCTTAGAGCCCTTTGGCTCATGGTGCCTGGTGAGAGACCTTCGGGCCTTCTCCCCGCTTGAGGACCTATGGCTCAGTGGAAGGGCCTCGGTTCTTGGTCCCTGTGTTTGTTTCTTTCCTATTCTAGGTAGACAGAATGGAACTTCCGTGATAACACCTTGGTATCATTATATTCCATCGTCTAAGGGCATGCAGCTTCCTAGCATCAACAATCCCAAGGAGGCAAAGAATGGTCTTCAGTGTCCCCAGCCCGAGACAAGGACTCATCCTGCAGATGTGCTGCCTTTTACTACTAACCTGGTGGGACCAGTGCTATGTAGGAACAGAGCTAAGATCTGAGCCTAGTCTCCTCCAGAGTGAGGTGGTATAGGGGAGATAATGCCTCTGAGGTGCTGGGGGAAATCTTTGTTCTTGCTATATCTTTGAAGTGAAATTCCCTTTGGAAAAGCTACCCAAAATGAAGGGGTTCAGTGGAACCGTGGTGCTCATTACTGGGGACAACACGGCCAATAACAGTAGGGAGAAGAGATACCACATCCCCTCAGAATCTTGAGGGATGTGCAGTTGTAGCAGCCTAACTCTACAATGAAGAGGATAGGGCACATTCTCTACAGTAATATGCTCCTATGATAAAATCGCTTCCCTTTTTTTACCTCCACTGATCTTCATCCAAATACTCTCCACCATCTCATTCCTGGATTTATTTTCCTGAATATGCCATAATACTACATCACATTTGCCAAATGCCTACTCTATGCCAGGCAAGACTACTAGGGAAACAAAGGCAAAAGCAAAATAATCTCCACCTTCAAGGAATTTACATTCTATTAGGTAGAAATAACCCATGTACAGACAAATATAAGATGTAAATAAATAAAATATAAAGATAAAATATAAATAAACAACATAGAGTAATAAATAAAACATAAATAAAATATAAATGAATAATGTATAATAAATAAATAAAATCTGAAAATATACATAAATAAAATATAAAAACATATAACAAGCATTTCCACGAGGAAGGACACTAGCTCTGTGGGGAATCAGGTTAGGACTTCTGTAAAAGGGAGCACTAGAGAGTCTATGAGGTGCATTCCAGGCATAGGGACAGCCCCTACTAAAGCACAAGGGCATGAATGGCATGCATGAGGAAAGCAAGTGGAAATTTTGGTAAGTGCATAAAAGGTTTAAAAGGCCAATAATGTGTGGTGAGCAGCTAGCTAGATGGTGCAGTGGCTAGAGTGCTGGGCTTGAAGCAGGGAAGATTCATCCCCTTGAATTCAAATCCAGCCTCAGACACTTATAGCTGTATGACCCTACACAAGTCACTTAACTCTGTTTGCCTCAGTTTCCTCACCTGTAAAATGAGCCAAAGAAATGGCAAACCACTCCAGTATCTTTGCCAAGAGAACCCCAAATGGGTCATGAAGAGTCAGACCTCACTGAACAACAACGTGTGGTAAGCTCAGAAAGATGGTCTGGGGCTAGGTTGCAAAAAAATATTAAAAAACCAAAGAGAGGACTTTTTATTTTATCTTAGAGAGAAGAGAGAGTCCTTGGACCTACTTAAACAGGAGAGTGACATGGCCCAACCTGTGCAGTAGGAATATTATTTTGGCAACCATGGAGGATAGACTGAGAGGTTGGCAGCTGGGGAGATAAATTAAGAAGCCATTGAGATTGTGTGAGGGGATGACAGCCTGAAACTAGGGTGGTGGCTTTGTAAGAAGAGGGACTAGGATGACTATGAGATACATTGTGGGGATAGAATCAGCAAGACTTGGGAACTAAGTGAATGTGAGGAAGGTAAAAGGTGACTCTGAGGTGTCAGTCCTGGGGTACTGAAATTTGGTGGTGCTCTCAACAGGTATAGGAGAGCTCAGAAGAAGGGAAGGTTGTATGTTCAGGATGAGCATGTGGAGTTGAAGGTTTTTTGTTAGTTTGTTTTTTGGTGAGGAAATTGGGGTTAAGTGACTTGCCCAGGGTCACACAGCTAGTAAGTGTGTAAAGTGTCTGAGGCCAGGTTTGAACTCAGGTCCTCCTGAATCCAGGGCCGTTGCTCTATCCACTGTGACACCTAGCTGCCCCAGAGTTGAAGATTCTTACAGGACATCCATTTGGGAGCTGTCTGCAAAGAGATTCTAATTGAGACCCTAAATGAGATCACCAAGGGAAAAAGTACAGAGAGAAAAGAAAGACCAGGAGAGACACCTGGGTACACTTATACGACAAGACACAGATGATTATCTGCTCTTTTTGTGGTGGAAAAGAATTAGAAATTGAGGGGATGTCCATCAGTTGGGGAATGGCTAAACAAGTTGTGGCATATGATTATGATGAAATACTACTGTGCTATAAGAAATGATGACCAGGATAATTTCAGATAAACCTGGAAAGACACAAACTGATGCAAAGTGAAGTGAGCAGAACCAGGAAGATATTGTACACAGTAACAGCAATATTGTACAATGATCAATTGTGAATGACTAGGTTATTCTCAGGAATACAACGATCCAAGACGATTCTGAAAGAAATAAGATGAAAAATACTATCCATCTCCAGAGAAAGAACTGATGGGAGTTTGAATGCAGATTAAATCATAACTTTTAAACTTTCTTTATTTTTATTTTTTGGTTGTTTTTGGTCTGTATTTTCTTTTGTAAGATGGCTAATATGAAAATTTGTTTTTACATGACTGCACATGTAATAATCTATATCAAATTGCTTGCCTTCTCAAGGAGGGATGAGGGGAGAAAGGAAGGGAAAGAATTTGAAACCCCAAATTTTAAAAAATGTTAAAAATTGCTTTTATAATGTAATTAAAAAATAAAATTTTTTAAACAACAAAAAAATAAAGGTCTTTGGGCATCACTTAGGTCCAAACTCTCTCTTTACAGATGGGGACATAGGAGAGAGAAAATAATTCACCCAAGGTCACACAGAAAGTCAGAGGCAGGGAGAGTTTTTTTTTATCTATCAATGCTTTTATATAAATTTAGTTATAGTATCAAGGTCATGGAATTGGCCTGTCCGAGTTTCCCTTTGCAATCTTCTTTCTACCATCATCATGATACTGTATAAATAAATCAGTTCTACTTACTTCATTCTGCATTGGTTCATACAAGTTGGTTCATTTAAATCTTCTAAAGTTTCTCTGAACCTGTTCCTTTCATGACTTCTTATGGCGCCAACTTTCATAGTTGTTCAGTTCATCATAACCCCATTTGGGTTTTTCTTAGCAAAGATACTGGAGTGGTTTGCCATTTCCTTCTCCAGTTCATTTTACAGATAAGGAAACTGAGGCAAACAGGGTTAAGTGACATGCCTAGGGTCACACAGGTAGTAAAGTGTCTGAGGCCAGTTTGAACATAGGAAGATAAATCTTCCTGACTCCAGGCCTGGCATTCTATACTCTGTACCACCTATCTGCTACTTTCATATACCATATTTTATTCGTCCATTCCTGTGGTGTTGGGTACTTCTTCATTTACCAGTTCTTTGTTCAGCTGCTATAAATATTTTTTTGTACATATGAGGACTTGCTCTCTACCTCAGATCTTTTTGTAGAATAGTCTGAGTAATCCACCTCTTGGTGCATAGAGCTTAATCTGGTTTGATTTTCTTTTGAAAGGATGATGGGAAACCTTTATAGTGCCCCCTTTCTCTTCTCCACTTCAGTCTTAGAATGAGTCAATTTTCCAAAGTTCTGCTTGGAATTAGAGCCCAAATTCCCTTCATCCCTGCATCTAAGAGCAACTTAACAGCCCATAATTAAAAAAACAAACAAACCCTTATTTAGCCAGTTTGCTTTTTCCCTGCCCTCTACCAACCTTTGTGGGGGAAAAAGCCCCCCATCAACATTTTGAGGAGAGCATCCTTCCTTTTCAATATGGTCAGTGGAACTGAGATTTAAGACCCCTGGATTCTAGTCCCAGGCCTGTAACTAACTTAACATGCTAGTGACAAGTCATTAAGCTTCAATTTTGCATTCTGTAAATGGTTGATAATAATCTTTGCCCTACCTACCTCCCAAGGGTATTGTAAAGATGAATATTGTAAAGATAACAGTTGTCAAATGCTTTGAAACTGCAAAGAGAACTCATTATTATTCCCAGAGTCATAACAATATGTCTCTGATGGCTGGAACCAGTGTCTGGCCTAGAAGAGTGGCCCAGGGCCCAGTTCCGGTTTGATTCCCATTATTATCAGCTGCCTTCAGGTCGAGGGTGGGGCTGGAGTGTGCTGGTGGAAGTGTATGTTTGGGGGGGCTAATTGTCAGGAAGGATAGGGTAAAGTGTGGGTTAAAAGAGAGGTGGGAGGAGGAGGAACTAGAGGGAGTACACACTGATTTATTTTTAGCAAAATGAAAGATCCTATCTCCCTGAAACAAGCAGGAAAACATCATTTTTAACACAGATATTTTCCTGGGGATTCTCTATGACTGCAAGTCTTGGAACACCACAATCCCTGAACAATCAAAATAGTCTGCTGAAGGACCTGAAGGACAATGGAAAAATGTTTGGAGGGCATCAACAGGTAATGATATACTACCAAGTGCTGTCCATTGCATGAGGATAGCTTGCATTCAAGAAGCAATGTGAAAGAGATCACTCAGGAAATGCATTCTGGGGAAAAGGTAGGGTAGCAAAAGGGAGGGATAAAAGATGGATAGCCCAAATGTTGAGCGTGTACCCTGGAAATATTTTTTAAAATCTAGAACAGGGATTCTTATCCTTTTTTTTTTTTTTGGTGGCATGGACCCCTTTGGCATTTAAAATTTTTTTAAAAAATTTAATCATAAAAGTATTTTATTATTTTCCAGTTACATGTAAAGATAAATTTAAATATTTGTTTTCATAGGATTTTTAGTTCCAAATTTTTCTCCCACCCTCCCCCCTTTGGCATTCTGGGTAAGTTTTTTTTGGGGGGGGCTGAGGATTAAGTGACTTGCCCAGGGTCACACAGCTAGTAAGTGTCAAGTGTCTGAGGTCGGATTTGAACTCAGGTCCTCCTGAATCCACTGCTGTGCTTTATCCACTGCACCACCTAGCTGCCCCTGGGTAAGCTTTTAAACCCCTTCTCAGAATAATGTTTTTATGTGCATACAAAAAAAAATACATAGGATTAAAAAATAAACCAATTCTATTGAAATACAATTATCAAATACACACACATATGTGTTTTGTTTTGTTTTTGCGGAGAAATGAAGGTTAAGTGATTTGCCCAAGGTCACACCACTAGTACGTATCAAGTGTCTGAGGCTGGATTTGAACTCAGGTTCTCCTGAATCCAGGGCCTGTGCTTTATCCATTGCACCACCTAGCTGCCCCTATGGTCTTTTTTTTTTTTTAAAGAAATTTCAGGGTTCCCAAGTTAAGAATCCCTGATTTAGAGGAAGTCCTTACTGCGTTTTAATTAGATGCTATAAGGAAGATTTATTGGAAGAGAAGATTGAGAAAGAGAAGGCCTGGATCCAGAGTTGCAAGTTATATTGCTGAAGGGAGTTGGTGAACTTAGGAACACAGATTTAGAGCTGGTCGGGACCTAAGAGGCCACTGAATCCAGCTTCCTCATTTTACAGATGAGGAAAGTGACTCAACCAGAAATCACACCTTTAATAAGTATCTGAGGCAGAATTTGAACCCAGTTCTTCCTGAGTCCAGGCCCAGTCTACCTTCATTTTGCTGTGCTGACTCTGATGAGATGAATGAGATCCACTGAAGCATGGAAGAATCCCCAGCACTTAGCACAGGGCCCAGGACATTGTAAGTGCTTAACAACCCCTTGCTGATAATGATGCTGATAATAGTAATAATAATAGGTAGCCTTTATATAGCACTTTAATGTATGTTAACTCATTTGAAGATACTCACAGCAAAAGAAGTGGGAGTGATTGGAGAGAATTATGGAATCCATCAGTTGAGTAAATTCCATCTTCCCAGTAGTTAGCCATCTGTGGGTAGGACTTGAAGAGAATTCAGTTTAACTGATGGGGAAAATTTAGGATCTTAAGAGGATTCACCTCCTGTAGGTAAATAAGGAAGAGATTTAAAAGACTGCCTTTAAATTGGACAAGATGACTCTTCTACTAAATTCTGGGAAGACAGTGATGTTTTCTATGCCAAGCCTGTAATCTGCCTCCATCCCTTGTCAAATATGCTACATCTATCCTTCGAGGCCTAGCTCTAACTCTAGCAGGACTCCTTCCTTCTCAGGGTTCTCTTTCTTTTCTGCACGCAAGACACCATATTACTTTGTTGTTTGTTTAGTCTTTTCAGTAGTGTCTGACTTTCTGTGACTCCATTTGGCTTTGTTTGTTTTTTGGCAAAGATACTGGAGTGGTTTGCCATTTCCTCCTCTGGCTCATTTTAACAGATGAGGAAACTAAGGCAAACAGCTGGATTTGAACTCAGGCCCGGTGCTCTATCCACTGCACCACCTAGCTCTCTCCCCAGGTTACTCAGAACCTGCTCATTAAGTGTTTCCATTCTCCCATTAGACTATACAATGCGTGAGGCCAGGGTGATTATCTCTTAGCTGAACCTTGGATCATCCTAGCACTGTGTTAGGAGTACAAGGTAAACAATAAACTTTTATTCAGTTGAATAATTGCCTCCACTACCATCATCTACTGTCTTCTGTTTCATATGTTAGTTGGTGTCTCCAACTAGGAAGCTCCTTGGGATGGAATTCTTTTTTTTTTAAATTTTTGGTGGGGCAATGAGGGTTAAGTGACTTGCCCAGGGTCACACAGCTAGTAAGTGTCTGAGGCCAGATTTGAACTCAGGTCCTCCTAAATCCACGGACGGTGCTTTATCCACTGTACCACCTAGCTGTGCCCCCTGCCCCCCCCCCCTTGGGATGGAATTCTACAAAAAAAGTTAATAAAATGCTTTTGGAGTGTTAATTGTGTGCAAGGATTTGTCATTGGCCTCTCTACCTTCTTTTGGTGATTTCATCAATTCTCATGGCTTCAATGATTATTTCGACCTGAATAAATACTACCCCTACAACTTTAGCATTAACATTCCCCTAGACAACAGTACTGCTCCTATCACTCAGATGGAAGTTCAGCCAAGGGATGTTCCTCTGCCACTTCACACCTCAAACTGAATTAATCTTTCCCCTAAAACCTTACCTCTGCTCAACTTCCTTACTTCTGTTGGGGGCACCCTGCTAGTCCCCCAGGCTTGAAACCTCGGAGCCAAGTCCTATCAATTCAATTACTACGATCCCTCCCTTTGCTCACCCTGTTACCACCCTAAATTCAGGTCTTCATTAGTCTCCCTCCTGGACAATTATAATAGCTTCCTAACTGGTTTTGCTACCTCCACACTCTCCCCACACATTTTGGATGCTTCCAAGGACCTGTGATCTCATCAGTGTGGGTTTTGTTGCATCATTTTAGTCATGTCAGACTCTTTGTGACCCAATTTGGAGTTTTCTTGACAAAGATACTGGAGTGGTTTGCCATGATGACAGATGAGGAAACTGAGGTAAACAGGGTAAAGTGACTTGCCCTGGGTTACATGGCTAGTAAGCATCTGAGGCTGGATTTGAACTCAGGGTGATGAGTCTTCTTGATTGTACTATCTTCAACGAACGCACAGTGCTTCTTCTGTGGGACTTTTGTCTAATCTCTTTAAATCTTCCATAGGGAATCTTTCCCCCCAACATTCTAGAGGCTAGATATTTTGACATTGTATGGATAAAAATGGAGTATGAGGGCTGGGCCTCAATTAACCATGGCTTTTGCTACATGACTGATTCTCCTTTTTTTTTTTTTTTTTTGGTGGGGCAATGGGGGTTAAGTGACTTGCCCAGGGTCACACAGCTGGCAAGTGTCAAGTGTCTGAGGCCGGATTTGAACTCAGGTACTCCTGAATCCAGGGCCAGTGCTTTATCCACTGTGCCACCTAGCCATCCCCTCTGATTCTCCTTTTACATCATTTCTCCTGTATAATTTTTTGTTGGTCATATGATGAAGCCAGTCTGACTCAGGCACATTATCCACCTTTCCTTTGCACTTTGGGTGACCTGCGAGTTCCATTCTTTGGAGGCTGTGGTATTTTATGACTCATAGTCATTTAGAATCACCAGAAGAAAATGCTTCCATTAAAATGAAAACAATAACAACAGGCCTCCATTCAGGGACAAGTTGGGGTTTTCAAAAGGACCGCACAATTTCCCAGATCTCTTCCCATCACCTGCCAACATAATTTCCCTAATGCACAGGACCATCCATCAATTAATAAACTTTCATTAAGTGCCTACTATATGCCTGGCACTGTGCTGATGGATGAGGATGCCAACACAAACAGTTCCTGCTCTTAACAATAACAATAATTTTGATGTTATTGTTGTGGTTTTGGTTGGTTTCTTTATTGGTAGTGGAGAGAGATAACTGCATGTTAAAACAAACAGACAGGACTGACAGATCTGTCAATAGCAACAATAATAGTTAACATTTACAGAATGTTTTAATGTTTGCAAAGCACTTTACATGTGTAGCAAATATGCATTGACTTTCCTCTCCCAGAGAGAGAGGCCTCCTGCATTTTCTTCCACTTCTATGGGTACCAAAGGGTTAGGGTTAGGGTTAGTTTGGGGATTCTCTAACGTCATTGGCTCAAGACTCCACCAATTGTGTTCCCCATCAGTGGCACCCCTAGTCCATTGATTTTCTTTTACAAAGCTTATCAATACCTGTTTGTACAGGGATATTTACTTCAAAGATATAGCAAGAGCAAAAGTATAAACATGTTCCCCCAGTGTCTAAGGGGTACACTTTCCCCTGGGCAGCTAGGTGGCACAGTGGATAGAGTGCCAGGTTTGGAGTCAGGAAGACTCATCTCCCCAAGTTCAAATCTGGCCTCAGACACTTACTAGCTGCGTGACCCTGGGTGAGTCCCTCAACCCAGTTTGCCTCCGTTTCTCATTTGTAGAATGAGCTGGAGAAGGAAACGGCAAACCACTCCAGTATCTTTGCCAAGAAAATCCTAAATGGAGTCATGATTGAAATGACTAAACAACATCAACTGCTAGCAGACCAACCAAGAAAATGAGGTGAAGAGAGCACACAAGGCCAACTAAAGTCTTTCTGAAAATCTTCCCAGTTCTGGCTACATGACCAAAACTCTTCTGGGTGTGAGGTCTTCAGCCCCTCCATGAGGGGAGATGCTATTAGAGGTAGAGGCTCTCTTGGTCTACTCTTTTTTTTGTTTTTTTTGGCGGGGCAATGAAGGTTAAGTGACTTGCCCAGGGTCACACAGCTAGTATCAAGTGTCTGAGGTCAGATTTGAACTCAGGTCCTCCCGAATCCAGGGCTGGTGCTTTTATCCACTGTGACACCTAGTTGCCCCACTCTAGATCAGCTCTTGACATTGCACAGATAACAATGGCACACTGAGGGCTGGACCTCAATTAATGGCTGCTTTTGCTATATTACGTATTGGTCATTCTCCATCTCTGGTTATACATCTCTCTGGTGGTATCTTTTTTTGCACCTCTTCCTTTTCTTTCTTTCTTTCTTTCTTTCTTTCTTTCTTTCTTTCTTTCTTTCTTTCTCTCTCTCTCTCTCTCTCTTTCTCTCTTCCTTCCTATCTTCCTTCCTACCTTTTTTCTTTCTTCCCATCTTCCTTCCTTCCTATCTTTCTTCTTTCTTTCTTTCTTCTTTCATTCCTACCTTTTTTCTTTCTTCTCATTTTCCTTCCTTCTTTCCTTTCAATATATTATTTTTTCTAATTACATGTAAAAATAATTTTCAATCTTTAATTGTTACAATTTTGAGTTCTAAATTCTCTTCCCAACCTTTGAATAAGGTTATACATGTGCATGAAAAACATTTCCATATTAGTCATGTTGTAAAAGAAAAAGACTAAAAAACTCCCAAGAAAAATAAAGTAAGTAAAAAAACCCAGCATGCTTCAATCTACATTCAGATTCCATTAATTCTCTCTTTGGAGGTGGATAGCATTTTCATCATAGGTCCTTCAGAACTGTCTTGAATCTTTTGATATGATGGTATACTTAAAGAATCCTAGAGAATAAACTCAAAAATTACTTGAAACAATTAACAACTTTAGCAAAGTAGCAGGATATAAAATAAATCCACACAAATCATCAGCATTTCTATACATGACCAACAAAGTCCAGCAGCAAGAGATAGAAAGAGAAATTCCATTTAAAGTAATGGTAGATAATATAAAATACTTGGGCATCTACTTGCCAAGACAAACCCAGGAACTCTATGAACACAACTACCAAACACTCTTCACACAAATCAAATCAGATCTAAACAATTGGAAAGATATCAATTGCTCATGGATAGGCAGAGCTAATATAGTAAAAATGACAATACTGCCTAAATTAATTTACTTATTCAGTGCCATACCAATCAGACTACCTAAAATTATTTATAGAGCTAGAAAAAATAATAACAAAATTCTTCTGGAAAAACAAAAAATCAAGAATATCCAGGGAAATAATGAAAAAAAAATTCACAGGAAGGTGGGTTAGCGGTACCAAACCTGGAGCTCTACTATAAAGCGGCAGTCATCAAAACTATCTGGTACTGGCTAAAAAATAGAGTGGTAGATCAATGGAATAGGCTAGGCACAGGAAATGCAGTAGTAAATGACACTAGTAATGTAGTGTTTGATAAACCCAAAGACTCCAGCTTCTGGGATAGGAACTCAGCATTTGACAAAAACTGCTGGGAAAACTGGAAGATAGTATGGCAGAAATTAGGCATAGACCAGCATCTTACACCTTATACCAAAATAAGGTCAAAATGGATACACGATTTAGACATAAGAGGTGATACCATAGGTAAATTAGGAGAGAAAGGAATAGTCTACCTATCAGATCTTTGGAAAGGAAAACAGTTTATGACCAAATAAGAGATAGAGTATATTATAAAATGCAAAATGGAGGATTTTGATTACATTAAATTAAAAAATTTTTGTACAAACAGAAGCAATGCATCCAAAATTAGAAGGGAGGCAGAAAGCTGGGAAACAATTTTTGTGGCCAGTACTTCTGATAAAGGCCTCATCTCTAAAATATATAGGGAACTAAATTAAATTTATAAGAATCCAAGTCATTCCCCAATTGAGAAATGGTCAAAGGATATGAACAGGCAGTTTTCTGATGAAGAAACCAAAGCTATCTATTCCCATATGAAAAAATGCTCTAAATCTCTAATGATTAGAGAGATGCAAATTAAAACAACTCTGAGGTACCACCTGACACCTATCAGATTGGCTAAAATGACAAAAAAAGGAAGATAATAAATGTTGGAGAGGCTGTGGGGAAAATTGGAACACTAATGCATTGTTGGTGGAGCTGTGAGCTGATCCAACCATTCTGGAGAGCAATTTGGAATTATGCCCAAAGGGCAATAAAGCTTTGCATACCCTTTGACCCAGCAATTCCACTTTTAGGTCTTTTGCCCAAAGAAATCATGGAAGGGGGAAAGGGACCCACATGTACAAAAATATTTATAGCTGCTCTTTATGTAGTGGCAAGGAATTGGAAGTTGAGGCGATGCCCATCAATTGGGGAATGGCTGGATAAGTTGTGGTATATGAATACAATGGAATACTATTGTGCTGTAAGAAATGATGAGTAGGAGGAGTTCAGAGAAACCTGGAGGGTCTTGTGTGGGCTGATGATGAGTGAGATGAGCAGAACCAGAAGAACATTGTACACAGTAACATCAACATTGAGTGTTGATCTACTGTGATGGACTATATTCTTCTCACCAATGCAATGGTACAGAAGAGTTCCAGGGAACTCATGATAGAAGAGGATCTCCAAATCCAAGGGAAAAAAAAAAAAAGAACTGTGGAGTATAGATGCTGAATGAACCATACTATTTCTTTTGTTTTTGGTGCTGTTGTTTTTTCTATTTTGAGGTTTTTTTATCATTACTCTGATTTTTCTCTTATAGCGTGACTAATGTAGAAATGGGATTAATGTTATTGTGTATATATATATATATATATATATATATATATATACACATAAAACCTATATCAGATTGCCTGCTGTCTAGGGGAGGGGGGAGGGAGGGGAGGGAGGGAGGGAGAAAAATCTGAAATTGGAAAGCTTGTATGGACAAGAGTTGGGAACTATCTTTACATGTAATGGGAAAAAAATAAAATACTTTATTAATTAAAAATAAAAGAACTGTCTTGAATCTTTGTATTGATGAGACTAGCTACATCCTTCAGAGTTGATCATCATACTATATTGCTGTCACTGTATACAAAGTTCTTGTTTTCCTCAGTTCACTTTGCATCAGTTTATGTATGTCTTTCCAGGTTTTTCTGAAATCATGCTGCTTATATTTCTTAAGGTACAATAATATTCCATTACAATCATATACAAGGTTTCAATTTTCATAATAATACTAATATATTTTAATTTCTAATATGATATATGTGTATATATGTAATCCACATCAACAAAAACTCTTTTTGGGGTCTTCAATAATTTTGAATGTGTGAGAGATATTGAGATAAAAAATTTGGAGAATGATTCGATAGTATATTATTAAAGGGAAGGTGAATGAATATACAGAAAAGGAAGAAATGATTGTAATAACTGATCAAGAACAGGTCACGCCACATATACATTTTACACATGGCTAATGAGGGAATTTGTTTTGCTTGACTATGAATATTAGCTACCAGAGTTTTGTTTTTGTTTTTGTTTTTAAATGGAGAACAGAGAGAGGGTCAAGGGAAGAAAATGGATTTTTTGGGGGGGGCAATGAGGGTTAAGTGACTTGCCCAGGGTCACATAGCTAATAAGTGTCAAGTGTCTGAGGCCACATTTGAACTCAGGTCCTCCTGAATCCAGGGCTGGTGCTTTATCCACTGTGAGAAAACGGATTTTTAAATTGAAATAAAATTAAAATTAAAAAACCAACCAAACCAAAAAACAGGTCATGCCAGACTAACTTCATTTCCTTGCCAGTTAATAGAGTAGTAGGTCAGAGGAATGATATATAGTCTACCTACTGAGATTTTAACAAAACATTTGCTGGCATCTTTCATGCCATTCTTGTGGACAAGACAGAGAAATGTGGCCTAGATAATGCTCTAATCAGGTGGACTTGGAACTTGTTGAATGGCTGGTGTCAGAATAGTTGTCAATGGTCTCCCATCACTGTGGCTGGGAATCTATGGTAGAGTGCTCTAGGGATACTCTCTTTACTCTGGGTTGTTTAATATTTTTATCAATGACTTTAATAAAGGTCTGCAGGTGTGCCTGCATTCACTCCTCAGCAACATTTGCAGGTTGTATGGGCACGTTATAGAGACAAGGAGATTTTGCCTACATTTGCACTTAGTAGAAGGAGAAGCCCTGTTGGATGTAGGTGGATTATTCTGTATCTTGTAAAGGATAACAGGCTTTGAGTAGCTCATTGGCCTATGAAAAATCCAGCTGAGACAATTTGCTCCTAGGATGTAGGTTGCTTCTTTTTTTTTCCCCAACCACTCCTTTGCATTGAACTCTAGAGTTTAAAAACAAAACAAAATAACACTGAGTTTCAGAACTGTATACAAGCATGTTGTTATTCAATTGTGTCTGGCACTTTGTGACCCCCATTTGGGATTTTCTTGACAGAGATACTGGAGTGGTTTGCCATTTCTTTCTCTAGCTCATTTTACAGATGAGGAAACAGGCAAACAGGGTTATGTGACTTGCCCAGGGTCACACAGCTAGTGACTGTCTGAGGCCAGATTTGAACTTAGGAAGATGAGTCTTCCTGTCTCCAGCCAGGGCACTCTATCTATTGTGCCACCTAGTTGTGTAGGCATATCTCGTTTTATTATACTTCTCAGATATTATGTTTTTTTTTGTTTTGTTTTTATTTTAGTGAGGCAATTGGGGTTAAGTGACTTGCCCAGGGTCACACAGCTAGTAAATGTTAAGTGTCTGAGGCCGGATTTGAACTCAGGTACTCCTGACTCCAGGGCCGGAGCTCTATCCACTGCGCCACCTAGCTGCCCCTATTTTGTTTTTTTTTTTAATTGAAGGTTTGTGGCAATCCTGTGCCAAGCAAGTCTATCAGCGCCATTTTTCCAACAGCATGTGCTTGCATCATGTCTCTGTGTCACATTTTGGTAATTCTCACAATATTTCAAACTTTTTCATTATTATTATATTTGTTATGGTGATTTGTGATCAGTGATCTGTGATGTTACTATTGTAATTGTTTTGGGGCACCACAAACCATATAAGATGGCAAACTTAATTGATAAATGTGTGTTCTGACAGGTCACCTGAATGGCCTCCCCATTCTCCCTCCCTTTCCCCCCTTTCTTCTCTTTCCTTTTCCTTTAGCGTTCCTATTTCCTAAGACACAACTCTAGGGGGGCATCTAGGTGGTGCAGTGGATAAAACACTGGCCCTGGATTCAGGAGGACCTGAGTTCAAATCTGGCCTCAGACACTTGACATTTACTAGCTGTGTGACCTTGGGCAAGTCACTTAACCCTCACTACCCTGCAAAAACCAAAAAACCAAAACAAAACAAAATAGACACAATTCTATTGAAATTAGGCTAGTTAATAACCCTACAATGGCTTCTAAGTGTTCAGATGAAAGAAGAGTCAGTCGATGAGGCAAACTTCATTGTTGTCTTATTTTTAGAAATTGCCACAGTCACCCCAACCTTCAGTAACCACCACCTGATCAGGCAGCAACCAGCAACACCGAGGCAAGACCCTATACCAGCAAAAAGATTATGACTTGCTGAAGGTTCAGGTGATGGTTAGCATTTTTTAGCAAAAAAGTATTTTTAAAATTAAAGTCTGTACACTTTTTTTTAAGGCATAGTGCTAGGGCAACTAGGTGGCGCAGTGGATAAAGCACCGGACCTGGATTCAGGAGGACATGAGTTCAATTCTGGCCTCAGACACTTGGCACTAGCTGTGTGACCCTGGGCAAGTCACTTAACCCTCATTTCCCTGAAAAGAAAAAAAAAAAAGAATTACACCGAAGACGTGGTATAGTATAGGAGATTAATTAACATTTATATTTGCCAAGTGCTTTACAATTATTATCTCATTTGATTTTCACAACAACCCTGGGAAGTTGGGATATCATTGTTGCTGTTATTATTATTATTTTTATTTATTTATTTATTTTTGGTGAGGCAATTGGGGTTAAGTGACTTGCCAAGGGTCACACAGCTAGTAAGTGTTAAGTGTCTGAGGCCGGATTTGAACTCAGGTACTCCTGACTCCAGGGCCGGTGCTCTATCTACTGCGCCACCTAGCTGCCCCTGTTGCTGTTATTATTAAGTTGTTTTCAATAGAGTCTAACTCTTCAGGACCTCACTTGGGGTTTTCTTGGCAACCATAGTGAAGTGGTTTGCCATTTCTTTTCTTTTTAAAAAAATTTAGTATAAATATTTTATTATTTTCCAGTTACATGTAAGGATAGTTTTCAACATTTGTTTTGACACTTCTTTTCTGATCCCCATTTCACAGATAAGGAAACTGAAGTTGTTATTTGCCCAAGGTCACACAGTTAGCAAGTGTGTGAAACTTGGATCTGAACTCGAGTCTTCCTGACTCTCAGCCCAGTGCTTTGTCTACTGTGCCACCTAGCTGCCCCTAGACCTGTGACCCAGGATTCACTGTGGAACAGTGGAATGAGAGCAGGAGATAACTGGAGAACAGCCTTTGTGCTCCTTTGATCCGCATTCAGGGAGCACAGAGAGATCTAGTGGAAAGCCATTGGCATGTGGAGTGAGTGGGTCCTTGGCCAAGGGTTTATGGCTCAGCCCACATGGACAAGAATTATGAGGCAGGAAGAGATGGTATAGATGGCTGGTGATCTACCTATAATGAAGAGATCAGCGGTCCAGGGAAGGAAATGTATGTAGTGTTAAAGTTGGCGTCAAAGAGATCAATTTCCTGTGGAAAGACAGACCAAGGGGTCACAGAGGGAAGCAGCTAAGTCAGGAAGACCTGAGTCTGAATCCTGCCTCAGACACCACTACTGAGCGGGTCACTTAACTTTTCTCAGACTCAGTTTCCTCATCTGTAAAATGGAGATAATAATATCACCTCCCTGATAAGAGCTGTTGTGAGAATCAAATGTGAAAACATATGTAAAGCACCTTGCAAACCTTAAAGGGCTATGTCGGGCAGCTAGGTGGTACAGTGAACAGAACATCAGGTCTGGAGTCAGGAATAATCCTCCTTCTGAGTTCAAATCCAGCCTCTGGCTATCTGTGTGATCCTGAGCAAGTCACTTAACCTTGTTTGCCTCAGTTTCCTGATCTGCAAAATAAGCTGGAGCAGGAAATGGCAGACCATTCTAGTATCTTTACCAAGAAAACCCCAAATGGGGTCAATGAAGAGTCAGACATGACTATATAAATGTTAGCTATTGCTATTATTATTGGTATTACTATATATGCAATGATTGCAACAATGTAAGTGAAAATCATAATAATTACAAAACAATTGAAGGTTTTTGAGAACAAGCTTGGCCCCCCAAAAAAGATATGAGATGATGCCTCATCCCTTATCTTTGCAGAGGTGGGGGTGGGGTTAATGAGTGTTTTGCTGAATTTTTTTCTTCTTATCTTGGTCTTTTTTCTTTTGTGGAAAAATCTTTTGCCTTCTGGGAGGGGGGGAAGAGAAAGGATATAGGGGAAAATCCAGGTGCTGCAAAAACAAAATGTAGCCATAAAAATCTATTTAAAAAATCGATTTGAGCAGTTTGCATGAAAAAGATCTGGAAGGATATGGTGGACAAGCAGGCTCAATAGAAGTTAACAGTGTGACATGGCAGGCCAAAAAGAATGTAATCTTATGGCCACCAAGAGTTGTCACTAAACATTTTAGTCCCTAATATGTGCCAGGGGCAGCTAGGAGGCACACAGTGGATAGAGTGCCAGGCCAGGAGTAAAAAAAGACTCATCTTTGTAAATTCAAATCTGCTCTCAGACACTTATTATCTGTGTGACCCTGGGCAAGTAAGTCACAACCCTGCTTGCCTCAGTTTCCTCATCTGTAAAATGAACTGGAGAAAGAAATGCCAAACCACTCCCTCCAGTATTTTTGCAAAAAAAAAAAAAATCCCCAAATGGGGTCACAGAGGGTCAGACACAATGGAACAATAACATTTAATACTGATCATCACTGAGCTTCTGCAAAATAAACTGATTAGGTAATATAACATCATATAATAATATAATAATCAGTGTATGCCTCCTTGGAACAGGTTCATCTCCCCAAGGGTGAAAAAAAGGTTGTATAAAGGTGAGATAGACAATATAACTCCTCAGCTTCTTCAGACCATTTTCATAAAGTTTCTTTTCTCCCTGGGAAAGCACAGTGGATAGAGCACTGGGTCTGGAGTCAAGAAGACCTGAATTTAAATTCAGCTTCAGACACTTAACTAGCTATGTGACCCTGGCAAGTCACAACCCTGTTTGCCTCAATTTCCTCATCTGTAAAATGAGCTGGTGAAGGAAATGGCAAATTGCTCCAGTATCTGCCAAGAAAACCCCAAATGGGGTCAGGAAGAGTCAGACAAGACTGAAAATTCCCAGTTGAATGGGGGAGAAGATAAGCAAACAGTTAGGCATAAATAAGCTATAGACAAGGTAAACTGGAGAGAATTAATAGATGGACAATAGCATTAAGGGGGTGGTGGGTCAGGAAAGGCTTCTTTAGTATTTGAAAGAAGCCAGGGAAACCAGGAGGGAGAGAGGAGGAGGAGGGAGAGAGGAGGAAGGAGATCACTCCAGGCATGGGGAACAGCCAGAGAAAATGCCCAATTGGGAGATGGAATGTTTTGTGTGAAGGAGGTCTGGACCCGGTGGTCGAAGACTACGGGGGTGGGTGTAAGGTGTAGGAAGACTGGAAAGGTAGGGGAGGGTTAGTTATAAAGGGCTTTGAATGCCAAACAGAGGATTTTATAGTTGATCTTGGCATGATTAGGAACCAGCGGAGGTTACTTTTTTTTTTTTTTAAGTGAGCCAATTGGGGTTAAGCGACTTGCCCAGGGTCACACAACTAGTAAGTGTTAAGTGTCTGAGGCCGGATTTGAACTCAGGTACTCCTGAATCCAGGCCCAGTGCTCTATCCACTGCGCCACCTAGCTGCCCCCAGTGGAGGTTACTGAGTGACATGAGGTGACATGGTCAGACCTGGACTTTGGGAAGATGACTTTTGACAGCTGAGTGGAGGATGGACGAGCCCAGAGAGACCTGTGGCAGGCTGATCACCAGCAGGTGTGAGGTGATGAGGGCCTGCACCAAGGTGGTGGCATTGTCAGAGGAGAGAAAGGTGCATATGCAAGATGCGCCATGAAGGTAAAATCAGAGACAGGTTGGATATGAGGGTGGAGGGTGAGAGAGTGAGGAGTCAAGGATGACTCCCAGCTTGCAAACCTGAGTAACTGGAACATGGTGGTGCCCACCACAGGAACAGGGAAGTTTGAGATGGCAGGGGTAGGGGTGGGGATCATGAATTGAGCTCAGGATATGTTGAGTTTAAGATTTCTATAAGACATCTAATTCGGGGCAACTAGTGGATAAAGCACGGGCCTTGGATTCAGGAGGACCTGAGTTCAAATCTAGCCTCAGACACTTGACACTTACTAGCTCTGTGACCCTGGGCAAGTCACTTAACCCTCATTGCCCTCACAAGAAAAAAAAAAAGACATCTAATTCAAGATGTCTAATCGGCAGTTGGAGATGTAAATCTAGGGTCAGCAGAGAGGTTAGGGCTGTATGTGTAGACTTGAGAATATCTGCATGGGAATGATAATTAAATCCATGGGAACTGATGAGATCACCAAGTGAAATAGTACAGAGGGAGAAGAGAGGCCAGAACAGAGCCCTGGAGTGTGTGTGTGTGTGTGTGTGTGTGTGTGTGTGTGTGTGTGTGTGTGTGTGTAGTCCACATAGAATCCTTTACTCAGTTGAAGATAAGCGATTTTTAGTCTCTGAATCAAAGTGATTTTTTCTAAAATGATAGGTATGTATAGTATGGGTAGGTTTGACCCTGTCCCCTCCCCTCCCCCAATAAACTCCTATAGCTTCCTATAGGCAGCTAGGTGGCCCAATGAGCATCTAGGTGGCACAGTGGATAGAGTGGACAGTCCTGGAGTCAAGAAGACTCATCTTCCTGAGTTGAAATCCAGCCTCAGACACTTCCTAGCTGTGTGACCCTGGGCAAGTCACTTCACCCTGCCTGCCTCAGTTTCCTCATCTGTAAAATCACCTGGAGAAGGAAACAGCAAACCACTCCAGTATCTCTGCCAAGAAGACCCCCAGTGGGGTTGCAGAGAGATGGACACAACTGAACAACGAGAAGAAGCTTCCCATTACCTCTAGCATCACATATCAATCCCTTTATTTGGAGACTGAAGTTTTTCCTAACACAGCTCCTTCCTAGCTTTCCAGTTTTTTCTGGTTCTATTACTTTCCATGTACTCCCCTGCTTGAGGCTCCTCCCACAGGACACTCCAGGCCTCTCAGTGGCTGTTTCCCATGACTGTTCTGCCTCCTGTTCTTAGAATCTCTTCCTTTAAGACTCAACTCAAGTGCCACCTTTGTGAAGCCTCTCCTGGTCCCTCCAGCTGTTGGTGCCATGCCCTCTAAGGTTAACCTCCAGCTATTCTGTACTTATCTTTTTTTTTTTTTTGCGGGGCAATGGGGGTTAAGTGACTTGCCCAGGGTCACACGGCTAGTAAGTGTAAAGTGTCTGAGGCTAGATTTGAACTCACGTACTCCTGAATCCAGGGCTGGGTGCTTTATCCACTGAGCCACCTAGCTGCCCCCATTCTGTACTTATCTTGTATGTTCTAATTTATATGTGACCCAGGCTTCTCTGGGCATGCTCAGCTCTTCTACCATGGAGATATAGCTGGAGGGAATTTTTGAGCATGCCCAGTTGGCCTAACGTGGAGTCCATTACATCCCTTGTCCACAGGGGTGAGGGGTAGCCTCCTTCTGATTAGCTGCCTTTGTCTCTAAAACTGGCAAGACGGAGCTGTTTTCTCTCTCTGCTGTGTTCTTTTGGGCAACTCATATGTATGTATATTATATAGGTATGTATGTATACACATATATGTATGCATATCTATAGATATATACCTATATATCTATCACATATACATATAGTCTATATATACACTACATATATTACAAGATATGTAGAACATATAGTATCTCTCTATCATCTATCATCCATCCATCTATCTATCTTCCATCATCTATCTACCTACCTACCTACCTGTCATCTATCTATCTATCATCCATCCATCATCTATCATCTCTCTATCTCGCTATCATCTATCATCCATCATCTATCTATATATCTGTCATCCATCCATCTATAATTTGATCTATCTGTCCATCCATCCATCTCTCACTTTATCTATATTTTTATCTGTCCATCCATCCATCCATCCATCCATCCATCCATCCATCCATCCATCCATCCATCCATCCATCCATCCATCCATCCATCCATCCATCCATCATCTCCCCCATTAGAATGTGAGCCTTTTGAGACCAGAGACTGTTTTCGCTTTTTCTTTGTATCTTGAGTGTTTGGTACAGTGCCTGGGACATAGTAAGCACTTGATAAATATTTGTTGATGAATTAATTTGCAAAGAACCCCTGTGAGATGATGAGGTTCCCAAGCGAGAGAGTAGATGGAGAAGAGAGTGCCTATGATGGAACCTTGGGGATAGTAGATGGGAGCAAAGAGATTGTTGAGTGTTCTGATGGCTAGGAGATAAACCCAGAGATAATAGTCACAAAAATCCAGAGGGGAGTTGGTGTCTTCAAATTCTGAGGTTCTGTGATTTTAGTCTGATTTTAACATAAAATATGGTTGGATACATGGGAGACAGAAGATAATGTGAATTGTTGGAAAGGAGTAGTCAAAGACTTGGTATGGAGTCAAAAAATCTGAGTTCAAATTATGGCCCTACTCAGGACTTGTGTACGATCTTAGGTTAAAAGTCCCTTTTCCCTTTGGGGGCCTCAGCTTCTTCACTGTTGTTATTGTCATTTCAGTTGTGTCTGACTTTTTGTGATCCTTTTGGAGTTTTCTTGGCAAAGATAGTGGATTGGTTTGCCATTTCCTTCTCCAGCTCACTTTACAGGTGAGAAGACTGAGACGAACAGGGTTAGGTGACTTGCCCAGGGTCACACAGCAAGTAAATGTCCAAGGCTGCATTTGAACTCAGGAAGCTGAGTCTTCCTGACTCTAGACCCAGCACTCTGTGCACTATGGCACCATCTAGCTTCTTCACTAGAAGATCCAGGTAGGGCTGTTCCATCTCTATATCCTATGATTCTAGGTACAAAGTGCTATGATAGGAGTTCTGAGGAAGAAAAGATCAATTCTAACTGGTGGCTGGTATAACTTGGTATGAGGGCAGCTAGGTAGCACCATAGGGCACAGGGAGCTGGGCCTGGAGTCAGGAAGACTCATTTTCCTGAGTTCAAATCCAGCCTTAGACACTTAGTAGCTATATGACCCTGGGCAAGTCACTTAACCCTGTTTGCCTCAGTTTTTTCATCTGTAAAATGGGCTAGAGAAGGAAATGGCAAGTCACTCGGGTATCTTTGCCAAGAAAATCCCCAGTGGGGTCAGAGAGAGTCAGACACAATTGAAATGACTGAACAGCAATCAGCACAGCTTCTGGGAAGAAGCATTTGATTTAGAACTTAAAAGAGGTGTAGTTTCTTCCCTGCCTCCTCCGTTTCCATTACCCCTTTCTCTTTGCCAAGGCCAGCCTCACAGGGTAAGTGTATGCCTCAGACACACCAGTCAATAAAGATAAATTACAAAATAATTTGTTTTATTTGTTTTCCTTACCTTGAGGGACTGTCTGTAATTAACTTAAAAAAACAACAACCCACCTTTATTTGCATATTTCTCTTCTGGAGTCAGAGGCTACAGCTGAGGTTTCACAATGATTTAAATAATAACAACTCCCTAAACCTCAAGCTAGATACCTAACCTCTACTTTTGCATATCTGTCTGCATATATATATATAAACAGTGTGGCCTCTCTACTCTGGAGTTACTATGATAATTATTCTCCCTTTCCTTATCATCGGTTTAAAAGAGCTGTTTGGAATAAACTGCATGAGGCCTTGCAAATAAGAACCACTTACAGGCTCCCCACACTTTTTCTCCCCTTTAACCAGCCAGGGTCCTCTCTCTTCTAAACAAAAATAAGTCTCAGGTAACACTATAATTTCTTTGTTGTTGTTCAGTTGTTTCTTATTCTTCCTGACCTCTTTTGGGTTTTTTGTTTGTTTGTTTGGTGAAGATACTGGTGTGGTTTGTCATTTTTCAGCTCATTTTGCAGATGAGGGAACTGAGGCAAACAATATTTGAACTCAGGTCTTCCTGATTCCAGGCCCAGCCACCTAGCTACCCAGGAGTCTGGACAGACCCGAGTTCAAATCTGGCCACAGGTATTTGCTAGCTGTGTGACCCTGAGCTGGTCACTTAACCTCTGTTTACCAATAGCGCCTACCTCCCAGGGTTGTTGTGAGGATCAAATGAGATAATTGTAAAAGGCTCAGTATAGTGGCTGGCACCTAGTAAGCTCTCTATAAATGTTAGCTATATTATTATTACTATTATTTTGGTGAGGCAATTGGGATTAAGTGACTTGCCCAGGGTCACACAGCTAGTAAGTGTTAAGTGTCTGAGGCTGGATTTGAACTAAGGCCCTCCTGAATCCAGGGCCGGTGCTCTATCCACTGCGCCACCTAGCTGCCCCTAATGTTAGCTATTATTAATAATCTCTGATCTCTCCCATGATCCCTGATGTTCCCCCTATTTCCTGACCTCCCAGGTCTGGAGAAGCAGAGGGCTTCCTTGATTTCCCCTTCTCATCATCAGGAGCTGGCTGTCTCCCTGGTCTTCATTATTTTCTAATTGGCCAAGTTAATTCTTTAATTTTTTTCTTGTTGCAAGCAAATTGAAGGGCTGTCTGGGGGATTCTGTTGAGAGACACCACTGAGACGTGTGGAGGTGGGGGCTTGGGGGGCGGGGCACTGCCTCTCTCTACTATTTCAGTCATTCAGTTTATTCCCCCTCTCTCCCTCCCCAATTTCCTTCCTGGAAGACCTGCCGTTCCCAGTGCCCTGGCTCTTCTCTACCTCAGCCTCAGCTTCTGGGGCTGCCCTTATCTGTCCTTTCCAGCTTTCCCCGGACACAGTTTGGCCAGCTCGAACACTGATTCCTTTCTTTTCTCTCCTGAGTGTTTGGAGCAGATATTTGTTGACTACACTGGTTGCATTTTTTAGGAGAGAGATAATCTGCCTGGGCTTTTTTCTTGCCTCCCTCCCTGATCCTGCACAATAATCCTCCCTCTTCTCTCCCCCTTCCTTGCCAGCTCTGGCTGCATGGGCTCGTTTTTCGTGAGAGGCAGCAAGGTCGGAGCTGGGGTGGGCTCAGAAGCGGGGGAGGGGGCTGCTGTGCTCAAGGCAGAGGGACAAGGTGGGGGAAGGGAGGTCAAGGTCAAGGTCGGTGTCCAAAAGGAGCAGATAACTTATACCATCACCTTGATGATGATCAATAAACATGTTTTAAATGTCTCCTACATGCAGAGTGTAGAATCCTGTGAAAGGATAGCTCTGGGGCTAGGGACTTAAACACTCTCTCAGTGGGAATTATTTTCAAGCTCTTAAAGTTGAGATGAATAGGTTAATAGATTGTAAACTGCAGGAGGGCAGGGACTGCGTCATATTTATTCATCCTTTTGGCTTCCATCCCTGGGCTTGCAAAGAGGTCCTTAATCAAAACATTCACAGCAAGAGACCATTCTATTCCCGGGTCCAGGCTTTCATCTAGAGTGGGTACTTCCTCCCTTGATGCATGGAGGAGATGGTATTTGGGAAGTGTTGCGGCTAAAAAATTTATGGCCTTGCAGTCAACCTGGAGATGAGCCTTTCCAAACTGAGCTGGTCTGGTCTTTGGACAACAGACAGTTTATCACTGGGCCTTTTGAATTGAAAACATTTTAAAGAGCTTTTAGTCCTAGTAAACTGACTTTCACAGCAGGTTTTCTCTGCCCTTTGGAGAGGGTAGTAAATACTAGAGGGATATAAGCCCAGTGGCCTAGTGGATAGAGAACTGGACCTAGAGTCAGTAAAATCCAAGTTCAAGTGCAGCCTCAGATGGTAAGACCCGAGTTCAAGTGCAGCGTTGGACACTGTGTGACTTTACCTTCTCCCTATCTGTAAAATGGGGATAATAGCATCCACTTCCAAGGACTGTTGTGAGGATCAAATGAGACTTAGCACTTAGCACAATGCTTGGCACATAGTAGGTGCTATGTTGATGCCAGTCACTGAGGTTGATCACTGTGTGTGTGTGTCAATGAGGGTTAAGTGACTTGCCCAGGGTCACACAGTTAGTGTCAAGTGTCTGAGGCCAAATTTGAACTCAGGTCCTCTTGAATCCAGGGCTGGTGCTTTATCCACTGCGACACCTAGCTGCCCCCAGTTGATTACTTTTCTATGAAAATCTGTCTGCAAGGGTAAGGGGTAAAACCCTCTTCCCACCTCCCCATTCCAAGAGGGCCAGTCATTCTAAGCTTTGGCACTGAAATCAAAGCCAGTGTCAAAGGGGGCAGCTGTTGGCAGCATTGCCTCACTCCTCTACTCATCAGCAGCAGAGATGGTGAGACCTTGAATCTTGCTGGAAGATAGTATGAGTTTTGGAGACAAGTAGCTCAAGCTGAGACAGCTAGGTGGCTCAGTGGATAGAGTGCTGGGTCTAGAGTCAGGAAGACTCATCTTCTGGAGTTCAAATCTGGCCTCAGACACTTACTAGCTGTGACGCTGAGCAAGTCACTCAACCCTGGTTGCCTTCATTTCCTCATCTGTAAAATGAGCTGGAGAAGAAAATGGCAAACCACTCCAGCATCTCTGCCAAGAAAACCCCAAATGGGGTCACAAAGAATTGGACACAGCTGAATAACAGGTCAAGCTGAAGGTAATACTCAGCTGTTTTGGCTACTCAGAGAATAGGAATCTAGGTTAGATGGTGGAGAGAACACTCAGTTTGGTATGGAAGAGGCGGGAGGGGCACTTGGGTTTGGGGCAGAGATGCCACATATTAAAGCAAGGCAAGTGGGGCTTTATTCTTGTCCAGATCTCTCCTAGCTCCCAATGAGGGAACTGGAGAGTTGTCATTTCTTTAGTGGGGTCCATTTTCACGCCAACACCTCTCCAAAGATGACTTAAGGCCTGAAGTACCAACAACCATCATCAGGTGGGTAGGATGCCTCTCAGGACCCATGTGGAGTCCCTGTCTCAGGCTAGGGTGGTCGTTACAGTATATGACACGAGGAAGTTTCTGCCTTATTACTCTTGGGGAGACACTTCCTTCCTCCAAAGGATGGTGTGAAGACAAATGAGATGAATGGCCATGACAGCAATCAGAGTCTAAATCAGGAGAAGCATCTGCCATCAAGTTTATTTGCTATGAGTATCAAAATATTTACAAAACATACTTTGCACAATCAAGTCATGATTGCCTGGGTACAGTGGCGTTCTAGGGAAGAACTAGTCCTTCCAGTGGCTATAAATGGTCTTGGATAATGTGTTTATGGAAACGCTTTCTTTCTTCAGCAAGGGAAAAATTATTTATGAAGCTATAAGATTCAGCATCTTTTTCACCTCAAGGAAAGCAATATTGCCCTTCTTGTTGAGATCTGTCATTTTACAGAGATGAAATATTGATATCAGAGATCTTATATTTTAAAGTTAATGTTATATATCAGTGGTGGTCATAAATATCTTATTTATTACCAGTGGTGAATTGCAGAAGTAATTCCTTTGAGTCCCAGCACAGCTTGTTTTTCCAGAACTTCTGCACACTGTACCCCTGAAGTTTCAGTCATGCCATTTCTGTCCCCCTAAATTCTCTTTAAGATGAGTCACTAGGACACTTAGGAAACAAAGAGCTGCCTCCACACAGCTCAGAATTACCCTGTGTCATGTCGCTGATCCCTAGAAGTCTCCTTCCATCGAAGGCATATCAGCTAAACCAGGGAAACAAATGACCCTTGGGAGGCTGAGCAAACCCAAACCTAGAGCCCCAAGCCCTGGTGTCGCTTTCACAAATGACTGTGTCTAAGCTCTCCTGGTGAAAATATGCAGGGACGTGGCTGTCATGATAAATAATGAATCAGCATCTTTCTCCCTCTCTCCTTTGTGAAGAATCTGCTTTTAAATTCTTTTGCAGGTGACAAATCACCACATTTTGTGCTCAAAGCAGATTTCAAAAGGGAGACTTTGAAGCAGAAAGTCTTTTAAAAAGGCGCACGCGCGCGCACACACACACACACACACACACACACACACACACACACACACACACACACAGGCGCGCGCACACGCAGAAGCCCTTTCCAGGCTGATTGACACAAAATGTTTTGTAATCAGGACTGCAGGCCAGGACAAATGAAAGGAACCACCTGTGCCCGGGAAGCCAGCTCCCTGGACCAGCCTTGGCAGGCTACATGGAGACCAGGCCTCCACCTACTGCCAGGTGGGATCATCAGCAGCTTGGGGAAGGCTGGGGTATCATGTAGGCATCCAGCTCCTGGCGCTGATAGCAGGCGACACTGTCCAGCACCCACTCCCGGGTCACTATGGGTGCTTTGAATAGCAGCCTGATTCCTGGGGACGACACAAAGCACAAACCTGAAATCAGAGTCGTGTCCTCTGATGCCCAGACCCTCCCATAGAAGCTGGTGCAGGAGCTTTGAGGGTCAGAACACATTCTTTAGTCTAAAGCTCTTATCAGAAAGTGCAGCAAATCATAGTGTGTGCTGAAGTTCCCAAGACTGTATACAAGTCTGGAAGACTCCTGATAATAAAGTCTCATTTCTTTGAGCAATCTTCTCATTAACCAATCAATCAATAAATCCTTGTTCAGTGCCTACCACGTGCCAGGGACTGTGTTAGGAGCTGCTTTATTATTATTTTTTTAAATTAACAAGATACTTTGCTATATCAGGGTAACAACAGGTTGTATTTGGAGTTGGAGAACACGAGTTCAAATTGTGGCTTTTTGACATTCACTGGAAAGAGCCTGGATGGAGGCTTCGTGTTACACAGCAAAGAGTGTTGGCCGAGTCAGAGGAACTGCATGGACATCTTGCCATCTGTGTGACCTGGAGTAAATCACATCTGCCTAGACAGGTTTCCTCATCTGTAAAATGAGGGGCCAGACTAGATGACCTTCGCAGTCCTTCCCAATCTAGATCTGAGGTTCTAGTTCTAGAGAGTGTGAGTCTGAGTGTGTGTGTGTGTGTGTGTGTGTTCATGTGCTTGTGCACAAGCTCACTCCCCTCCCCCGCCCCCCCAGCCTTACTCTGAAAACTGCTGTCGTCTTCCCAGGCATCAGGCTGCACAACCACAACCAGAGAAGTACCCTGTGATCCCAAGAGAAAAAAACATATATGTTAAAGGGGAGAGGAGAGAGGAAAGTCCCACCCTGCCATTGTGGTTGATCTGCTGGGAAATAGCTTGTGGGTTCCTAAGGGGTCTGTAAGAAAGGAGACTTATTGCAGGAGGGGAAATAATTCACAGCTAAGTGAATTCAGCATTGAGGATGACTGACAGCCTGCTCGGCAGATCAGCTGCTATGATCTGGGCTCTCAGTAACTAGCTACATGATCATTTGCCACCACTCTGGACCTCAGTTTCTAGCTAACCTCCAAAGGCACCTTTCCCACCTTCATGATACTAAGCCAGGCAGGGGCCCATGGGAGTCCACAGGAGATGAACCGTCCCAGTCTCACCTTTGTCATGAAAGGTAATGGTACGGTCTCATCCTCCTGGCTAACTTGTAGTGTGAGTCCCTTTCCTCCAACACTATACTCACCACTCCTGGTCTCAACGAGGAAGGCTTCTTCACTACTGAGGCCCCGCACAGCCGCACCATCCACTCTAAGTGATCTGCACAAACCATAGCATCACAATGTTTACATTTATTAGTCCCATCACTTCCCATAAGCCTTTGTTCTTTTAACTATTTCTGCTCTGGTTGTGAAGGAAGAAGTCCCTTATATATCAGGCTGAGCACCTACTTTTAAGAGGAACTAGGAGCACTATATGAGGGGACAAGGCTTCATGGAGGCTCAGCACACTCTTTGGACGATCAACAACCCAAACTCAGGCACTATGGGGTCAACTCTCTCAGCAGCTTCTCCCCTGGTTAAGATCTGTCTACTGTACAAGCCTCACCAATCTATTTCCTGTTATGCTGGTTCTTTGATGTTAATCACCTAATCTATTTAGGAGCAAACAATCCAACGAGGCCCCCTTGCATGCTCTTATCCCCCAACTACTCATCCAATCAGTCTATCACATAACCTGTTTCATTGTGTCCTCTAGAACCCCTTGCTCTATTGATGAAAAACCCTTCAACTGACAATCTTTGTGTCTTCCTCAATGCCTCCCCTCCTTGGATGATGACAGATTTCTTGCAATACTCTTCACTGAATGAAGAAGCCCTTCATATGATAGTCTGTCTAGATGCTCCCGCTTGCCACGACGAAGGAGAATTAGCCTTGGGAAAAAGCTTCATAGAGGTACACATTTTGGAGAACCAACAAATGAACATCCCAAGCTCTAATAAATTCTAGGGTGAGTTTTCATCTCTCCTACTCCTACTTCTAACAGGGCTAGAAAGAAGGGTGAATAATGAACATACTTCTTGCTGCCGGCTGTTACTTCCAGACTATAGCTGTCACCATCCATCAGTGACCTTTCATCCTTAGAGGTTTATGCACCTCAAAAGGTACATAACTACCCAACCTTTTTTTCTAGACTCATCACCCATTATTCCTTCAGTTTTTAAAAACAGGATTCTATTTGTCTGCTTTGGGACTACCCTCTCCTCTACACCCATAAACATCACATCTCAGTACTGGAAGGGAGATAGAAGCCACCAAGTCAGACCAATACCTAGCTAAGAATTCCTTCTGAAACAATGCTGAAGAGTGGTCATCTGGGCTTTGCTTAAAGATTTCTACTGGGAGTGAGTGAACTCCTCCTTTCTTTCTTTCTTTCTTTCTTTCTTTCTTTCTTTCTTTCTTTCTTTCTTTCTTTCTTTCTTTCTTATTTATTTATTTATTTGGTGAGGCAATTGGGGTTAAGTGACTTGCTCAGGGTCACACAGCTAGTAAGTGTTAAGTGTCTGAGGTCAGATTTGAACTCAGGTCCTCCTGAATCCAGGGCCGATGCTCTATCTACTGTGCCACCTAGCTGCCCCATGATCCAGTCTTGATGTTTCACTATTCACTACTCTGGAATCTCAAAGACCCCTGATCTTTCAGCATCATTAGCCATTCTCCTTCCCCTGTCCATAGAGATCAATCCTACTACCTGTACCCGATGACCTCTTTCTCTCTGGCATCATCCAAGACCTGTGTACACTCTACAAGTCTCTTCCTCTTTCTCACACATCTTCTAGTTTTGATTTTCCAGTTGTCCTTGGAAACATTCTCAGGTCTCCCCAATCCCCCCCAAAGCCCTCTCTCAATTCCATTTAACTATCATACCACATCTCCCCCCTCCCCCTTTCCCCTTCACTGCTAAATTTCTTGCCAAGGTTGTCTGCAACTGGTGCCTTCATCTACTAACTACCCATTAATCTCTTCAACCCTTTACAATCTGGCTTCAACTCCCCCTGAAACTGTTCTCTCAAAAGGTCACGCATGACTTCCTAATGGTCAACTCTGAGAGCCTTTTTTCCTATTCCTCATCTCACTCGACCTTCATGTTGCTTTTCACCAAGCTGACTGTACCCTCTAACTGGATACTCTCCTGGTTCTTTGATTAGCTCCCTATCTTCTTTTTATCTCTTCCGCTGGCTCCTCAGCTTTCTGTCTGGCTGACTGCTCAGTGTGGGGCTCTCTTCTTTCGTTTTTCTATCATCTGCCTCGGCACTAGCATTTTCTCCCAAGCTTTCCATCACCACCTCCACGATGATGTCTCCAAGCCTTGGAATCTGTTTTGTCCTTGACTTGCTCTGGATGTTACAGGGAAAGGGCTTTGTCATGACTCTAAGCTATCACTACTACTGCTCCCTGGCTACCCATCTTTATCTCCATTAAGATGTTGTACCAGTACCTCAAATTCTACATGTCCAAAACAGGCCTCTCTGTGTAAGCCTGCTTGTCCTTTGAGCTGGATTCTTTCTGTGCTACCATCATCCAACCAGCCGTCCACACATGCTGCTCTAATTTTTCTTGTTCCTGCAGCCTTTCACATCCAGTCACCAAGGCCCTGCCGATCTGACATCCATCACCTCTTCTCTGGTCTCTTGAGCTGGCTGCCTGGACTATTATCGAAACAGTCTTTCTGACTTCCTTCCCCTCTTCAATCCATTCCATCCTTCATGTGATCTTTATTATGCACAGATCTGGTCATGTTATTTCTTTGTTCATCTCTTCTGTGGCCCCACAGGGTTGTCAGAGGAAAGGAAGGTTCAAACTTCTTTGGGTAGTGTTCAAAGCTCTCCCCGTACCTTTCCATTCTTTTAGCATGACCCCCCCCTCCAACACACACACACACACACACACACACACACACACACACACACGCCCCTCCAGCCAAGCTAGTTTGCTTTGTTCTCTGAACACAGCACTTAGCTTCCCCCTCTACTCCTGACTACATGGTGCCTTGTGCTAGAAATACCCTCCCTTCCCCAAGCTGCTTGCTGAATTCCCACTCATGCTTTAAAGCCCAGTTAAATGCCATTTCCACTAGGAAGCCTTTCCTGATCTCCCCTTTCAGAAACAATCCTCCTGTCTGTACCTTACATAGCATGTTTTGCAACTCTCTAGTGCATTTATAATGCAATGTGGCACACATATTATAGCTCTGTGTTTTGTGTCTTGTCCCTCTGCTAGTCTACAAGTTGCAAGAAACAAGGGACTGGGGGCAGCTAGGTGGCGCAGTGGATAGAGCACCGGCCCTGGAGTCAGGAGTACCTGAGTTCAAATCTGGCCTCAGACACTTAACACTTACTAGCTGTGTGACCCTGGGCAAGTCACTTAACCCCAATTGCCTCACTAAAAAAAAAAAAAAGAAACAAGGGACTTATCCAAAACTTGTGGCTTTTCTTTTTCCTTATATTTTTTTCCAGTACCTATTCTAGCCATCTCTAAACAGCAGGGTGCTTAACAGGTGTCTGTTGAATTAATCAACGAGCATTGCAGTAAAAGACTTCCCACATCCTCTTTCTGGGTGGAGGGGCAGAACAGCCTGGCACTTGAATCTAAAGCTTCTCCACCTCTGAGGGGCTATGTGACCCAGGGCAATCTCTCTAGACTTTTGTTAGAGGGATGATCACTCACTGAACTGGAGACTGATAATCAAAAAGCATGAGTTTCTTTGGAAGAAGAAAGTGAGTTAACAGACAGATCTAATTAAACCTAGAAACTTTATTTATAAAACTAGCAGGGTCTAATTTTTTGTTTGTTTGTTTGTTTTTTTGCGGGGCAATGGGGGTTAAGTGACTTGCCCAGGGTCACACAGCTAATAAGTGTCAAGTGGTGGAGTATGTGATGAATATAGGGACTCAAGAGTGAAGAGACAGATACCAGACTTGACAATCTCTCATGAATGAGATACTTGAAAAGAAAAAAAAAATCCAAGATAATTTCTATTAATTTGCTAAATCACTGGCTAAGAAACTATGGAGAAGAGAAAAAAAGGCAACCTTTCCTCCTAAGGCTGAGTCAGTAATTGATAATCATGGCAGTGAAGAGCACCACACTCAGTGGTAATTACTGCAAATGTCAAGAGACAGGAGAATTCATTCAGTCAAAAAATAAACGCCACCCTGGACAGAGCCTCGCTGAGAGGAGGCAGAATCTACATGCTTATGGGATAGTGCTGGCCAGAAGAGGTTTTGGAAGGCTGGGTCATTTGCAGAGGTGACTCACTGCATGGCAAGGAGAATGAGAGTACAAAGCATCAAATGGGAGAGCTAACTTCTTGCTATGTCTGCACATCTTCTTGCATGGAGTTTTATACAGGCTTCCCTTCTCAGCAGCCTACATTTTCCAGATTAGTAAGAAATGTAAGTGACAGGAATGAGGGTCAGAGGTGTTTTAAGCTTTCTCTGTGTTGCTGAATGGGGTAATTGAGACCAGGGCAATACTGCTTCCAACAAAACCCTCCGGAAGGCAGTCTGGTAGACCTGCTTCAGGCAAGTTTTCATTACATAAAAGAACAAATTCATCTCAAATGCCTCAAGGAGAATATGTCTGGAAATTTCATAAATCCCAATCAATAGCCAATAATGAAGGAAAATAAAGACAAAAGAAAGACATTTTGCATACCTCTGCTGGCCTCCCTAGTTGCTGGTTCAGTGCATCACCGACATAGTTACTTAAGCCTCCCTAAGTTAAGGAAGAAGACTTCAGCTATACAGGAGGCTGATGGAATCTGACCAGGGCAAGTGTGTGTGTGTGTGTGTGTGTGTGTGTGTGCGCGTGTGCGCGCACGCATATGCATGTATTATAAAATGGGAGTATTTGGTCTGAAGAGGAATTACTTGAATCATTACATCTGGTATGCACATAATGATCTGGGTGAAATTTAAATGAGAAAATGTTCATCAAAAGCATTCCCTCCAATATTGCTGCTCTGAGCCCATGCAAGGCCCCTGCCCCAAAGGCTTAAGCTACAGCCATGCATTCTTCCCTATTAATAATGTATCAGAAGGAATGTGTGGGCAGAGGAAGGTTTGGGAGAACCAAGCAACCTGATTCTCAATTATTGTAAACATCTAAGCCATCTTCCTCCACATTTATTAATTTTCCTTTCTCTTAAAGCAAGAATTTAAAAAAATATATGACTTTTCCCTTCTATTCTAGGTTTGGGTACAGGAGAATCTCTATTCTCAAATCTATACCAGGAAAGCCGCATCAATCTGAGGTCTTTTGGAAGTTGGACACACACAAAGGCTAGTTGATCCTACAATACTCTTCTTGCCGTAGGTTTGGTTGGTGCAAAGGAACAGCTGTTATGAGAATGTTATTCTGTAGACCCTCAGTCTCTTACCTGTTGGCATGTCTGTAAATGGTCCATAGCAACAGATTTCCAGGCCCTTGAAGATCTGGGGAAAGACAAATGAAAATTATCAAGGAGTACAGAATGCTTTAGTCCCTGAATGAAGCTCCTGGGACACACTTTTCTCTTCCTTTAAATTTGATGGCTTCCACTGTTATTTCTCAGAAACGATAAAGATCAGTCTTACACCCAGCACTCTGTCCCAGGGCAGAGCACCTTTTTGCTCTATGTGTGGATTTTCTGTCTATAGTTACTGTAGGGCTGTTTCCTCTCTACGGCTTGATCAGGACTCAGAAGACCTCAGTTCCTGGCCCAGCTCTGCCATTTACCAGTCTTGTGACCATGGGCAATTAATTTAATTTTGCTGTTTCCTCATCTGTAAAACAGAGACAACTGTGCCTGCCTTGTCCACCTCGTAGGGTTATTACAAAGACTAAAGATGAAATGTGTCAAGATGCTTTGTAACCTCTATATCACTCTGCATTAAATGGAAGGGTCCTTCAAGTTGGAGACTTATACATATCAGGTATATTTATCCAAGTACGCGGGACCTCCTCCAATACAATGCAAGATCCTTTTGGGTGAAGATTATTTAATTTTTGTCTTTGTAGCTCCAGTATCTTGCATGGTGGTATACAATTTATTTGTTACAAAGTAAAATAATTCACAAAGTACTTTTACAAAGTAAAAAAAGGTATAAGCACCTAATTATTTTCATGTTTGTTTCCCACTTTAGACATGAGCTTCTTGGGTGCAGGGGGTGATCTTGCCTTTCTGTGCATTCCCAGAAGCACATAAGAATCACTTGATCAATACTTGTTGACTGACTGACTGACCAATTATCTACTGGGGAATGGTTCTTGACCCTATATATTTGTATCAATTCTTTATATATCTTGGATAGCACACCATCAGCAGAGAAACTTGCTATAATTTCCACCATAGTTAACTGTTTTCCTACTAAGTCTTTTTCTTTTTTTTTTTTTTGCGGGGCAATGGGGGTTAAGTGACTTGCCCAGGGTCACACAGCTAGTGTCAAGTGTCTGAGGCCAGATTTGAACTCAGGTACTCCTGAATCCAGGGCCGGTGCTTTATCCACTGTGCCACCTAGCTGCCCCCCTACTAATTCTAACATTAACAACTTTGTTCGTGTAAAATACTTTGGACTTAATGCAATTATAATTGTCCATTTTATCTACTGTGATGTTCTCTATCTCTTGTTTGTCCAGGGACTCTTTCCTGATCCATATTTGTAAAAGCCATCTTTTGCTTACTCCCCTAAATGGCTTTCAATAAGACTTTTAATAATGAGAGAGATGATTATTAAACAAATTATTGGGGAGCTCTCTGACCTTACCCCTAAATTTACCCCACATAGACCATCTTATCCAGGTGAAGTTGTTTTTCCAACCAGCTAATTCTACTCTAGTAATTTTAGTCAGCCAGGTCTGAGTAGAGGTGGTCCCCCTTTTGTCCAGATTGTGCTAGGTGGGGATAGAGTCTGGATAAGAGATGTCTCTTTGTCCAAGACTAAGTGATCAGGAGAGAAGCTAGGTGGTGCGTTGGATAAAGCACCAGCCCTGGATTCAGGAGGATCCGAGTTCAAATCTGGACTCAGACACTTGTCACTTACTAGCTGTGTGATCCTAGGCAAGTCACTTAACTCTCATTGCCCCACCAAAAAAAAAAAAAAAAAGATTTATTACTCAGAAATTATGTCTCTCAAACCTTTTATATGCCACATATGTAGGCTATTTATGCATTTGGAACTTATGATAGTGTATGTTGTGAGACATAGATCTAAACATAATTCCTACCAGACTTTTTAATAGCTTTCCCAGAAGTTTCTATTGAATAGTTGGGGTCCTTTGGTTTACTGAACACCATGCTAACAAGTTCAATTGCTTCATAGTCCTATGTATCTACTCTGGTCCAGTGTTCCACTTTTCTATATTTAATTAGTACCAAATAGCTTTGATGATTACTGTTTTGTGGTATAGTTTAAGATCTTTTCCCACCTTTGCTCTTCATTTCCTGTGAGCTTCTTGACCTTTTGTTCTTCTAGATGAATTTTATTCTTTTCTACTTCCCTAAAGTAACCCTTTGGTAATGTGACTGGTATGACACTGAATCTGCTAATTAATATGAGTATTGTTATTTTTTTATATTAGTAAGACCCAAACATGAGCAATATTTAGGTACCTCTCTTTCCTTAAAGAGTGTGTTGGTGGCTGCCTTTATAGAATTCCTGCATGTGTCTTGGTAGCTAGACTTCCAAATAGTTTTACATTTTATAGTTTTATCAAATAATAATGGCATAAATGAACATCACTGCTTTATCCCTGATCCTACTGAAAAGACCTCTAGTGTTTATTACAAATACTGCTCGCTAATTCTTGAGTTTAGATAGATGTCATTTAATCTATTAAGGAAAGGTCTGTTTATTTTTGTGTTTTTTAATATAAAGGTGTTGTATTTTGTCATAAGCCTTTTCTGTATCTATTGAACTAGCCATGCGATTTTTATTAATTTTGTTACTAATATGATCTTCTGTATTTATAATTTTTAATTCCTGGCAAAAATATAACCTGACCAGAGTGTATTTGACTTTTAATATGCTGTTGTAGTCTCTGTTAATTAATATTTTATTCAAGATTTTTACATCAATATTCCTTATAGATACTGGTCTATAGTTTTCTTTTTTTCTTTCTTTATCTCCTCAGTTTAGGTATCAGGGTCATATTTATCTCATAGTAGGGGTTTGATAGGATCCTTCCTTTCCCTACTTTTGAAAGCAATCACTCCTTTGCCTAATTTTTACTGAGCCCAAAGCATAGATAGCTTTAAGCCTAAAGCTCCTTCAGAGATAGCTGTGGAAAACATTATCAGTCTCCTAAGGGAACAGCCTGGGAAGTCATCTTCTTCTTCTTGTACTGTTTTGATTGCTTGGTCACCAAAGGAAGGGGCCCATATCCCACTACAAGAGTGATTTCCTTTTATACCTTCCCCTAATACTCATTATAGAATCATGTCTCTTCTGAAAACATTCACTTTTGGGAGTTGCATATACTGCACATGATAGATGCTTAATAAAGGTTTCTGAGTGTTGAAATAAATGATTTTTGAAAGTTTGAAGGTACTGAAAATTAACAACATGTGAGGACATGATATGAGTAGTAAAAATAATAATCCTATTCTTTTTTGCCAAGAGTCTCCAAGATGGTATCATGTGACTCATATTATTCTATAATATACCCTCCACCTGCTCAAAAGGGACAATTATGAAAATGGTCTCAATCTCCATTCCTTCCTCCCTTCCCCTTAAAGCTGGAAAGAACCGAAAAAACCAAAAGGAGGCAAAAATGAGCTGCACTTCAGGCTATTACTTCAATGTCACTTTATAGCTTATTGAAAGAAAGGGAACAACTCTACTCTCATTCTAAGTAATGGATCCCATTTATACTGACAGTGCCACCTATGTGAATGAAATACGTGCCCTAACAACACTTCCCCTAATGCCGCTGGCTGGTGATGTCATGGACTCAAGCCACTCAAAATGCTCAAGTTCTATTTAGGCGTCTCATCTGAGCCAAATGCTACGTGAACACTTTAATGATTGGATATTTTCAAATCTTATGCTTGGTTGACATTCCCTGACAAGGACCTCTAATGAGAAGATAAGAGACTTGCAGTTTGAGCTCTTCAACAAATACATTTCTCCCTGTCAGGGAGAAACCACTGTGACATTTAGCATCTTCAGTTTCATCATTTCGACTAGTCACTTTCCATCCCTGCCATCCAAAGGCTCCTGCACATGGAAAAAACCCAACCAGGCAGCAACAAGAGCAGTGTTTCAGTTAAAGTGGGGGAGGGATCTGGGGCTAACCCAACCTTACACACAATGTGGTGAAACAAAACAAAACTAAACAAAACAATTAGCCATCTTGTGCTGCAACTCTCTGGGGAGGTGGCATAATAGGAAGAAGCAAATGACATCAGCTTCTTTTTAACATTGGGAGATAAAAGTCTAAAGGAATAAATTGCCAGGGCTGAGTAGGTAGAGTGAGGCGAGACTGACCCTTGGATTCAATGCTTTAGGGCCTGACCAGTGCTTATCTCCTAGATCACTTCTTTGCCCAGTGCCCTCTCTGTCACTGCCCTTGCCCGTGGCTAGAAAAGGTCAGGTTGTGCTCCAGCGAGGAGGGAGTCCATTCTCAAGGGTTAGGTTGTGCTCCCTCAAAAGAGACAGAACTAAAACATCATGGTTAGAAAGTGTTAGTCAGGAACATAAGCTTTTGGCAACCCCAGAAGAGCAGGTGTCTTAGGGAGAAAGAACTACCATCAGGCAGTCACCATTACAAAGAAGCATCTTCTAGGTAAGACACCCACAGAGGAGTCTTGGCAACGCTGGCTTCTTCCTGTGTAACTGAGGTGAGATCTTATCCAGTAGCTTTACCTTCATTCCCTGAGATTCTCTTGCTCTCTCTGGGCCTCGGTGGTTCCTCCCATTGATGACATCTCCTCTGACTTCAAAGTCACGCTGTAAGAAATAAAAGAACCAAGAAAAAGATGGTTTTTTGGCTTCCAGCTGGAATTTACATCACTTTTAGGGAGCTAAGCTTTCCTGGGCTTGTTTGTCCAAAAAGTTCACTAAATTTGGCAGGCTTGGTGAAATGACTGGCATCTCAGCTGCTGTAGGCAGTTCACAGAGGCAAATCTCTTGGCAAAAACTAACTGGCTTCCTTCCTTACTAGGACATAATGTATTTAGATTTCCAATATCCATCTCTTCTCGAAACATTGCTTAGCATTTAGATTAAACTGATAACACTTTGCTATGGAATGATAACAGAAATAACCCCCATCTTTTAAATCAAATTGCATATTGCCATTCTAAAGAGAAAAGGGCCTTTCATATTCCAACTGAGAAATTTCCATGGTTAATGAAACCTGGAAGAGAGAATGGGCAGGCTTCTTATAGTAAGGTGAAAAGGAAGTTTCTACTACTATTGATTTGGGTTCAAGAAGGGAGTGAAAGAGCGAAGAGCAAGAGGTCCTTGGTTATATTCAAACCAAAAAGTGCTAACAAGCACTTGCTAACAAGCAAGACAGAAGGGAGGCTAGTTCTCCTTTGCATTTATTTTTTAGATAAAGGAGGCAGTGTGATACTGAAAAGGGCACTGGCTTTGGAGTGAGAAGACCTGGGTTCAAATCCTCTCTCTGATGCTTATTACCTGTCCTGGGCAAGTCCCTGAATCTCCCTTGCCTCACTTTTCTTATTTGAAATAAGTGTGGGTTGGACTAGATGGTCCAACCAAGGTCATCTTCCAGTTCTAGATCGGTCATTCCTATACTATTAGAACACCAACATGTGAAATCCTGTGGCCACCTTCCTGGCTCAGTCATGGAGCCACTTGGATGGGTAGTGTGCTGTGCAAAGTTTTTAGCAGCCAACTGAAACAACAAAATGATGGCTTGTGCCTGCACAGTTCTGTTCTGAAATTATTCTTCTTCCTACATGCTATTATTTACCTCTCTTTGTTCTCAGAGCATCAATAGCAGATATTCTCCTGAGGTAATTTTATTTCTAAATAAATTCCACTTGCTTCTTAGAAAGGCAGATCTTGCCTTAACCATAGCACTGAAGAACTACAACTACTATATAGGAAGGTATCATGTGTACTGGCACAGTGAGTCTGTTTCTCTGCAACTCCCTCTCCCAATTAAAGAGTCATTCCTTTTGAAGCTCTCGAGAATAGTCAAAGTTTTTCTGCTGTTAAAATATAAGCTCCCAGAGGGCAGGGGCTAGTCATTTTCATCTTTGTATCCCCAGTGCCTAGCACTCAGTAGGTGCTTAATAAATGCTTGCTTGATTCTTCTGTGTCTCAGTTCCAGGTTTCTACTTGCCCAATGCGTTCTCACCATCATCCCTACCTTTCACCAAGAAAGTCATTCAAACTTCTCAGCATGAGGCCTATCTTTGGTTATTTTGGGACATCAAGGACCTACCTCAGGCAGTACCTTTCCTTCTTTAAAAGACTGCACCACCCCTGAAGAGAAGATAATAAAAAGAAAGGTCATACACAACAGGAAAAAACCCAACTTTCTGACAACGATTTGGTCAAGAAGCATTTGTGGAAAAGTGAAGTGAGCAGAGGCAGAATAGCACACAGTAACAATACTATACAATGATCAACTGTGAATGACTTAACTATGCTCAGCAATTCAATGATCCAAGACAACTCCAAAGGACTCATGATGAAAGGTGCTCTCCACCTCCAGAGAAAGAACTTATGGAGTCTAAATGCAGATCGAAGCATACTATTTTTCGCTTTCTGTATTTTTTCCCCCTTTGAGCCTGTGTCTTCTTTCAGAACATTTATAAGATGGTGATATATTTTGCATCATCAAACATGTATAACATATCAAATTTCTTACCATCTCAGGGAGGGGGGATGTGAAGGAGGGAGAGAGAAAATTTGGAACTCAAAATTAAAAAAAAAATGTCAAAATGATCTTTACATGTAATCAGGGGAAAAAAATAAAATACTGTTAAACATCTGCAGAATACTAGTGAAAGGGGTAGCATATAACCCTAAAAAGCCAGAGATTTACAAGATGTACAGCAGATTCTTTCCTCAGGCATGGCTGTGGCTTAATTCAAATGTTAGAAATTGCCTGATGTACATCGATTTTAGGCCAGTATCTAAAGAAAGCCTCCTTTACAGACTAAAATTGCTAAGAACAGATTAGATTCTATTAGTTATGAAAGGAAACCCATTTCCCCAACATTGCCTGCTTATCTGAACAAAGCAATGCACATTAAAGATAAAACCAATTTAGTGTAATCATTAAAGGCCTTTTGGGTATTCAGACTCAGAACTGTAGCAATCTCAGGTGTTAAGACATTAAGTGTTAAAAAAAAAGGGGGGGGGGATGCAGAAAAACCAAAGCATGAAGGGTAGAGGGGGTAGAGAGTTATGTTAAATTGTACGTACAGTGGGCAGCTAGGTGGAGCAGTGGATAAAGCACTGGCCCTGGGTTCAGGAGGGCCTGAGTTCAAATCCAACCTCTGACACTTGACACTTACTAGCTGTGTGACCCTGGGCAAGTCACTTAACTCTCACTGCCCTGCTCAAAAAGAAAAAAAAAATTATACTTACACAGAAAACTCACGATCCATTTCCCTCCTGCAATGCCCAAGAAGTACTTTAGGGTCCGCTCACACACAAACTCAGCATCTACAAAGTAAAAACCATACAAGAAGTCAGTAGAAGTTGGTAACTAATTCTGAAAGTCTGGCTATAGTGGGCTCAGGAGGTCCTAGCCCACTAGAGAAGGGTTGGTGACTCCATCTACTCTGGGGAAGGAGGCAGAAGTCAGAAGTCTGGACCAGCACAGCAGTAAAGGGAAAACACGGATCTCTACAAGTTGGATCCCATGCAATGTATTTTCTGTATCCCAAAACTATTTAGGTGCCTTCAAAAAAATATTCAAAGCATGGCCTGGGCTGATACTGTTGCTATACTTGGAGAGACTAAATCTGTCTTAGTGGATGGTTATATGTAGAAGGAAGAAATGATATGTGTGAGAATATAATGTGGAAACAATAACCCAAGTAATATGTGCCTCCCCTTAGCTAGAGTTGGAGACCCCTAACCCTTTAGCATTCCTACAATGGGTACTTGGGAAATATGCCAGTTGGAGGCCAAGGATCTCAGGGTTCTTTCTTTTTTCTACATCAATACTTCAGAAAACAACAGCTAAAGAACAATTTCTATTTATTTCCCAGTATTTCAAAGGCCTCTTTGAAGAACTAAGGAAGCTGTGGCAAAAACTCTTAGGAGAAATGCATTTAATTAAACCTTAAGATACAAAAGACAAGCCATCATCAGCAAAAGCCCTTCTTCATAAAATTCTTCACATTTCTATTTTGTAAAGTTTCTTGTTTAATTGTTGATAAAGGTGTTGGAATAATGGACTTCAAACACAGTGCATTAGCCACTTGCAAACTGGACAGAGCTGCATGGCCTCTTTGAGAGACACTCTAATACATGGTTTTATGAGATGTCTCTACGTTTTATCAAGTTCATAGGAACAGAGATCCAGGGCAGGAAGGTACTTGAGAGGCCAGCTAGTACCTGAGGTCAAGTGACATGTCCAACATCACATGAGGATGAAGTGGCAAAGCTAAGATTTGATCAACTTTTAAAATTCCATTCTATCGGGGCAGCTAGGTGGCACAGTGGATAAAGCACTGGCCTTGGATTCAGGAGTACCTGAGTTCAAATCCGGCCTCAGACACTTGAAACTTACTAGCTGTGTGACCCTGGGCAAGTCACTTAACCCCCACTGCCCTGCAAAAAAAAAAAGAAAAAGAAAATTCTATTCTATGGTTGGTTTATCTCCCTAGTCTCTGAACCTATGCTAATAATTTTCTTTGGTAGAAAGGCTAATAGGATTACCTTTTATTTGGGGGGTGGGGCAATGAGGGTTAAGTGACTTGCCCAGGGTCACACAGCTAGTAAGTGTCAAGTGTCTGAGGCTGGATTTGAACTCAGGTCCTCCTGAATCCAGGGCCAGTGCTTTATCCACTGCACCACCTAGCTGCCCCTAATAGGATTACTTTTAAAATAAAATTAAAATTTGTAATTATTATTAGATGAGTAGGATTTGTCTCTTGGTTGATCAAAATTTATAAAGTATTCAAGAGAGCAGCTTAAATCTAGGCTCTTTAGAGCAAAATATCTGAGAACAGAAGCATTTAGAATCTAGACTTATTGTCAAAGTCATTGCAATAACAAATGTTTGCTTGGGTTTAATGGAACCATGTCATAAATAGTCAATGAACCTGAATTTCAAGTAAATCTTAAGGAAATGTTTCCTAGAGCAGGGAAAATGAAGTTTGACTTTTTGAGACTTCCTCAACTGTCTGTTTTCCCACTGAATTCCAGGACAGGTACTTCTTACCTGGAAGAGAGTTAACATGTTTTGTCTGTTAATAAAGCTCTTGGTATACCTGTTTTCATTATCACATGAGTGGTTCCTTCAGTAATTTGATTAGATAGAGTGCTTTGGGTTTTCCTGGCAAACTTCTGCACTAGCATCTGAAAGCAAGCAAAACACTGAATTATATCAAATTGCCTCCAATGTAATAACAGACAGCTTTGAGCATTAGAAATCCTGGCTTTGAATTCGCATCAGTCAAGGGATAAAAAGATTTGCTGTCTAACATAGCTAAAGTACCAAAATAAACCCCAATTTAATAAAAAAGTACAACTTAGGGGAAGAAATTCTGAAGTATTCCATGTCAGGAGACATGGAAAACATAACCAAGATTTCAAAATGGTATTGATTTTTGCCTTTAAATAACAGAAATCACTTGATTGCCTGAGACAGTTTCTTTGTATGGTGACACTCCACTATAGCATAATTCAGATTTATCAGCCTGCAGTTTATGAGCTTCAAGAAATCCCGCCTTCCCAGAAAGATGTGTGGTAGTTATGTCTGGCCTGAAACCAAGATTCAAGCCTCTGATGGTTACAAAATATTAGTCACAGTGATGCTAAAGGTCAGTGTCACAACCATCAGTTCCAATACATTTAAAGAAAAGGACTGAAGGAAGAATTTCATCCTTTTCCCGAAAGAAAACTAGCACCAATTCTCCATCAATCATAATAGACAATAAATCGGCAGTTTAAGAAATGAACCAGATTCATTTAAAGCACAGTTGACATAAATGTTAACTCCTGCTTGGTAAATAACTTTGTTCATCAAGCACCATTATTTACTAGCCAAGGCCACAAACACTACCATTTATGCACTGAATGATACTGCAATTGAGATCAGCTTATCTTCCTCCAACCTGTCAGACCATGCCCACTGCCTGAGGGCTCAGAGAAAGGCTGACTTACAGAAGCTAATGATATCCTCCCTCCCATTACCATAGCCCTCTGCCAGAATCATTAGCAATTCTGAACTGATTATTTGCTGAAATCCCCAGCTTGAAAGTATTCAGTTAGAGCAGTAACTGGTAAAAAGATCATTTTAATGTGAGCTTCAGAATTAATCATGTGTAATACAGTCAGCTGCTTCATCATAAATTTGCCACACTTCAGCAACGACGAATAGTGCTTAAAAGTTTTCTTCTTTTCTTTTTTAAAGACAACATGTACCCAAGCCACTTGTGCACTCATCTGCAGCTCAGAGCTGCCAGTGGCAAGAAAAATTAGACAGTTTAAAAAAATGTCTGAAATGCTTGGCCCTTAAAACAAAAGTAACCGGGGCAGCTAGGTGGCGCAGTAGATAGAGCACTGGCCCTGGAGTCAGGAGTACCTGGGTTCAAATCCGGCCTCAGACACTTAACACTTACTAGCTGTGTGACCCTGGGCAAGTCACTTAACCCCAATTGCCTCACTAAAAAAAAAAAAATTAACAAACAAACAAAACAAAACAAAACAAAAGGAACCCTGGTATTTATCCAATGGGTTCTGGGCAGGGTGGGAAAGTGAGAGACCTAAATAAACACAAATGCCCAGGTATGAGCTTTCAAAACAAATGTTTGTTGCATATGCTTAAAGACAGTCCAGTGCTAGATAGTAAGGAAGTTGTCACAAAGACATCAGCCAACTGCTTAATGGATTGCTGTTCCTAGGGTTGGAGCCAGTTCTTGAAGCAGGGCTTTCTAGCCACATACAAAGCCATATGCTGAGTCACTGGCTACCTCAAGGAAGGTTAGAGTTAGGGATGGGGAAGGATGCTATTAAGAGACAGAAGAATTACCGAGCATTTTCATTCAGTTTGCAATAAACATTGCTTATCCCTAAAGCCCATTTGACACTCTGTAGTTGTTGGGGGCTTAAAGAAATATTTACTAAGTTCTTTTAATTATATGAAGTGATATCAAGTATGCTAAGTTATAGGCAAGGTGAATGGCTTTCATGTGTCTGAATTTCATCCCCAGGCCAAGTAGAAACAGGTTGACTCCAGCCTTCATATTTCAGTGGGTATTTTTCCACGATAGGAAACCATTCTTGGCTTTGGCAAGATAAGCCAGAGGAGAGGCCAGATTCCTAATAGTAGTGGGTGTTGCAGGGCAGAAATGACAGGGCAGGCTGCTGAATGACTGTGTTACAAGGCAGAGGAAAGACAAATAAACATTGGACAAATGCCACTGTCTGGCACTGTTTGGAACTGGGCTAGATTCAGTCAATTTATGCTGGGGAGCAGCAAGTACACTGAGATGTGGAGGGGAAAAAAAGGACTACCTCCCAGAGAGAGAAGAGACACACCTATTTTCTGTTTAAGATGAAAAGGGAAAAAAAATCCCAACTAAATAACTTTTAATAGCCCTGGATCATGCCCGTAACAAAGTCTAGTTGCTTTCTGTTAGCATCTGAAAAAGTGACTTGTCAAATAATGAACAGAGATAGAAGCAAGAATCAGGAAAACAAAGCTGTCTAGCAGCAATTTTTCAGAAATCAACAACAGAAATGACATTGTTGGCTTCCCAGGGCCATCCTGACAAAGGCTACCCTTTACCCAGGGCCCCATTCTAATGCACTGTGAGAAGAATGTAACGGTACGGTTACCAGGAAGGCAGCAAAGCACCTGGTCAGATACACACGGACACACTCACATGTTCTTTGGGAGTCAAACCGGACGCCACAAGGGACATTTTGGAGCTGCCCGTCCCTCCTTTTTTGACCCTCTCAGAGGCAGAAGCTTCCTCCGGCTGACCCCTCACATTGCAAGCAGGAACGTTGGTGGTTTCTACAGTCTGAAGCTGGGCTGGCCTCAGTGCATAAGTTGAAGTGGACACGTTGAGGATATCTCTTAGGGCAGTGTCCTTATTTTCCTGGGGGCTGGATTTGGTATTCTTAGTGTCCACTTTGGCTTTAGATTCTGGCTCAGGGTCTGTTTCTAAAAGAGAGAGAAAAAAGTCTTATTCAGGGGGTCATTATAACCTGGAGTTTGTATACTTTTTTTTGGGGGGGGGGCAGGGCAATGAGGGTTAAGTGACTTGCCCAGGGTCACACAGCTAGTAAGTGTCAAGTGTTTGAAGCCATATTTGAACTCAGGTCCTCCTGAATCTAGGGCCAGTGCTTTATCCACTGCACCACCTAGCTGCCCTCTGTATACTTGTTTTTTTGGGGGCGGGGCAATGAGGGTCACACAGGTAGTTAGTGTCAAGTGTCTGAGGTCACATTTGAACTCAGGTCCTCCTGAATCCAGGGCCAGTGCTTTATCCACTGTGTCACATAGCTGCCTCCCGTACACTTGTTTTAAAAAATATTTTGAGGGGGCGGCTAGGTGGCGTAGTGGATAAAGCACCGGCCCTGGATTCAGGAGGACCTGAGTTCAAATCCGGCCTCAGATACTTGATATTTACTAGCTGTGTGACTCTGGGCAAGTCACGTAACCCCCATTGCCCTGCAAAAAAAAAAAAAATTGAAAACTCTATTTGAACATAATTGGTTTCCTTTGTAATCCTACGGATTTTATTTTATGAACTTAAACACATTCTCCTGAGAAGGGGATCATTGGCTTGCCTGGATGGCCTGAGGGGTCCAGGACACCAAAAAGGTTAAGAACCTCTGGTCTAATCTATTCAACAGTAAATTGTTAACTGCGCAAAGTAGGAAAAAAGGGCAGGTTATATTAGGTTAAGAGGATATTGCCATCTTTTTTTGCTTTTTTATTCACCAAAACACAATTAGTTTGTGCATTAGAGTCATCAGGCCTCGTTACCAAATTAAAAACAAAACAGAACATCTCTAAAACCTTTTAAGAAAATGCTACTCCATCAGGAAATAAGTGTAAAAACAGGAAATTTATGATAGCCCTAAAAAGACACTAATGAACATGGCCAAATGTGGGATTTTTATGCCAAATTGCACCTTTTGTGCTAATGTGCTTTTTAGAATTAATTTAAAACTTTTTTTTTTGACTGATTCAAACTCTGATTTACAAGTCATAAAACTTGCACTCCATTAAAATGATTTAGAAGACAGAAAATGTGGAGTTCATTTAGTTCCTTCATCCACAGATGAGAAGGGACTGGTTTTTCAGCTGCTTTTTCTCAAGAGGACAAGCCAGCTCTCAGCAGCCTTCTTGTCTGTCAAAGTTGTAGCATTTGGGCAGCACCCCGAGTGCTGACCCCACCAGGGGAAAAGAAGGCTAGACTTAAGGCAAATTCATGTTACTTTCCTCTCATGGATCTTAAACGGTAAGACTCAGAAAAGACAGATCCACTGTGTGAATGATAATCAACTGCACTGATAGAAAAACCAAACAGAGAATCTTGGGGTGGATTACATGAAAGTTTAAAGAGGAACACCTCCCCTGACTGAGAGGTCCAGTCTGAACATTACCCAGGTTTGGTTTCAGCACACAAGACTGCTCCATCATCACACTTTGATCCTTAGGTCGCCACTGTTGTTTTTCTTTTACGGCAGCAATCCTACTGATCCCCTCTTCAGAAGGAGAGCCTACTTTCTGAAGACTCCTGGAGTGGCCAAGCAGGCTCCAGACCCCATCTGGCATTTGGGAGTCCAAAAGGGAAGACCTGGAAATAAGGATGGAGAGGGGAAAACCATCAGAACAGCTTCTGAGAGGGCTGATAATAGCTCCCTCTGGTCTTTCTAGCAGCTGTGGCAGAATCAAGCAAGAGCTGTTAATGTCAGAGTATTTGGGAATGATTGGCAACAAGAGGGCTGGTGTGTTGGCATGGAAGCAACATGCCCAGATTCATGTTGCATGCCGACACGTCAAGGATGACACGTGACATCTCCCTTTAGGGGGTTAGTCTGAGGCTCACTGCCTAACAATATGTCAGCAAGTTTCACCAAATTAACCACTACTGTCACTCACTCAAATCCCACAGACTCCGCTCAAGTCCAAATGGCTTTGTGGGAATCATCTCTCACAGGAGCACAAAACAGAGCTGAAGAGTCCTCCCAAATACTCTCCACAACTATACTTCACACTCAGCAGCCAAGTTTACACCATCATTCCTGCTCACTGCCTCTTATTTGTCTCTGGAAGCCTGCTGTGAAAGGGTCAGTTGAGAAACCATAGCCTACCAGTAGGTTTTTCTATTATTCTAGGCCTTTGGGCCTGAATCATGATTCAGTGGCAATCAAGACTGAAAAGGTTAACGAAGCTGTGAAAGAGCTTCAGTATCTTGGGATGCTAACTTCCTCCACTACCTGGGGGAAAATGTTGGCTAATAATTCTAACAGTAGGCCCCTTGGTTCCTGTGTATTAATTAGTCTCTAGCTGGCTAGCTCAACTGCTTAAGCAATGGTAGTAAGGCTTGGTCCCCACATAGGCCAGACAGCATTGCTCTATGCCATGGTCATAAAACCTCTGTCCCTAGCTTTAAAAATGTGTATCAACAGTCATAGGGATTTGAGGGTGCAGCTGGATCAAAGCTAACCCATCATTACTCTAAGATCCATGATCCAGAGCATTAGCTGCATTGTTACAGGTACAGTGCAAAGGGCAAAAGACTAGGGGTCATGATCACCAGCTCTGCCATTAATTAGATGCAACCTTGAGAAGGCAGTGTGCTTCTATTTCCTCTACACGTTGGGGATGTTGTTTATTATTATTCATAACGTGTAATTATCACCCCCACTGTATAGAAGAAACAATATCTTTCCTATCTATCTCATAATCACTGGTCCTGAGGTGATGTTCAGAAATCTCCCCCACAGCGCACTGTCCCTAGGACTTGTCTATGTTCCCTCCCTTGGCTGAAATGATCATCCCCGTGCAGAGGATAATCTTATTTCTATATCCAGCTCCAGTTTGCCACTGAGGTTTATTTTTGAATTTCTCACTACTCTCTCCACCTAAATGTCCCAATGGTATCGGACACTCACGATATCCAAAACTGAGCTCCTCTTTCCCCTAAATGTGTGTGCCCCATAGCTTCCCTATGCTTGTTGCTGGCAACACCCTCTGTCTGGGGCAGCTCGGTTAAACTTCAGAGTCCTCTCCTTCCCAGGGAATCAGGCGCCAGATTCTGTGGAACGCAGCTCTACCACCTCTCATGTCTGCCTCAGAACCCCCATTGTTCTCGTTCGCATCTCTGTCATCTATTTTAACTGGCTCCTCTGCTTCCAGTACCACCTTTATTCAATTGTCTTCCCAACCCCCAAGTCCAGCCATGTTGTCCCCCTGCTTGAAACCCTTTGGCAGCTGCCTACTTCCTCCAGGATAAACTGCAAAATGACCCCTTGCTGTGGCCCTCGAGGCCGCCCCAAAACTCTTTCTGGTCCTATTCTATCCTACCCCCTTTACAAACCAAACTGGATGACTAAACTGTGCCCCAATCTCATCTTCCCCTGTCCTGACTAAAATAAATGCCCTCCACATCTGTTCAAAACATTTTCTTTCCTGAAGACCAAGGCTGAAAGGAAAGGCAATAAGTATTTATAAAACCACCTACTATGTGTCAGGCACTGTATTGTGTTTTTTTTTCCCATCAAAATTATCTCATTTGATCCTCACAATGACCCTACCAGGTAGGTGCTATTATTATCCCCATTATACAGTTGAAGAAACTGAGTCAAATAGTGGTTAAGTGATTTGCCCAGGGTCACACAGTAAATGTTTGAGGTTTTCCTGACTACAGGCCCAGTACTCTATCTACTGTGCCACCAGCAGCCTTCCAGCTATTCCCTCTGGGTCTGAACCTCTAGACAGCTAAAAAAGTGGCTCCTCACTCCTTTCTCCACCAATTTTTCTAGAACCCTTGGATAAAGTTTCTCTGTTACCACAATCACTGCTCTCTCTCATATTGTGTTCATTTGTGCACAGTAGACATCACATCACCCATCAGCCACTGTTTGGCCCCTATGCCCTCTTCCATCAGACCCTAAGTTCCTCGAGGGCAGGGACTGTTTCTTTATTTTCATATCCCCAGGGACCTCACACATAGGAGGCGCTTAATGAGTATTTGCTGACTTGAATTGAGGGAAGTTGGCATCTAAACTTATTTCTGGAAAACAGGAACTACAAGTAGGGTGTGGGCTGATCCGTGAGGGGAGCCATGTCCCATACTGCATTAGCACTGTTCAAAATCTTAGTTTAGCTATATTTTATTCTATTCTAGAAAAGGGACAGGTCATCTAACTCCATCTGGCCCATGGCCTCAGGTACAGCATAAGATTCTTTCCTGCGCAGTAGCTTATATTGTTTAAGACTAAAGCAAAAGGGGCAGCTAGGTGGTGCAGTGGATAAAGCACTGGCCCTGGATTCAGGAGGACCTGAGTTCAGATCTTGCCTCAGACACTTGACACTTACTGGCTGTGTGACCCTGGGCAAGTCACTTAACTGTCATTGCCCCGCTCCCCCAAAAAAGAAAAAAAAAAAGATAAAGCAAGAATAAGATTAAAAGCCTATAGGTGATTAAATAAGATGGATATTTTAAAGGAACAAGAAGCTATAGGTCTACATACATAAAACCAGGGACTTTGTGGAGAAAAATAACGAATACTCACCCTGAGACAAAGAATCAAGAAATCACAGCTTTCTACTCACAGCAGCACTCTCTCTCTCCCCCCCTCCCCTCTCTCTATCTCACCCTAACCCCTGCCCCCACCATAGGCTTTTACCCTTCAACTCCTGGTTCTTCACTTTTACTGCTGGAATCCTCTGGAAATGCTTGGGACTTGTCTGCTGAAAGGCTCTGTGCATTTTGGCTCTTGTGATATTCAACAGTTTTCTCTGTTCCTAAAAATGGAGATGAAAAGAAAACACAAAGATACAATTTGCTTAGTAGCCTTGTTCTTGCTGGTGATAATTCAGGTGAAGACATCGATTTTTAAAAAAAGCAGCAGCCTGTGACAATCAAATCGGTTTTTAAACAAGCGTATCAGAAGGAGAAAATTAAAGTGTATAAACATTAACAAGTGATGCGACAGACAGATGCTAACACCAAATGGAGGAGAACTATTAAAAAATAACGATAATGGGCTTAGGCTGAGGCTGCTAAGTGAAGACATCCAGCTGAGCCATAGCTACTTAACCCATCTTTTTCTCTCCCTGAGGAAGATGTGAGATTAGGGAAGTATTTGTGATCAGTGACTTGGCCAAAGATGTAGCAATCAGGCTGGAGGGAACAGGAGAGAAACAGTTACTTTGATAAAAGCATAATAGCAATTCCCTTTCCATTTTTACTCCTCTTCCTTCAAAACTATATAGAATATGGGTTTGGAGGGATTGGGGATGGGTTAGGGTGGAGGACTGGTGGAAAGAAACAGCGACATTTCACTTTAGTTGTTCAATTATTTAAAAAGACAGGGAGCCTTGAAGTAATGGAACTAAAGATGAAATATCGAAAAAAAGGATAAATACAAAACAGACCTAAGGCAAAGTTCTGGCATGTTGGGATACACTTTTGATTTACGAATTCTCAAAAGAATTGAATATGCTACTACTGCCTTCTAAGAAGTGATTTAAAGGCAGAAATGCCTAGAAAGCAGAAATGAAAAACATAAATACCACATTTTCTCCTTTTCTATTAGCAAACCACTAATGATTAAAATAAAATTTCAAGCTTACATTAGGAAGGCAGAAGCCCATACATATTGTAAGAGGAAGATGCAAAAAAAGGGCTGTATTAATTAAATTGTTTTAAAGATACTGTGGGGGCAGCTAGGTGGCACAGTGGATAAAGCACTGGCCCTGGATTCAGGAGGACCTGAGTTCAAATCCAGCCTCAGACACTTGCTAGCTGTGACCCAGGGAAAGTCACTTAACCCTCATTGCCCCACAAAATAAATAAATAAAATTAAAAAGATATTGTGTACCCTGGAGGAAAATAGTCATTGATTTCTTGAGCTAATCCTCAAATACATTACTTATAGCTCCCCTTACTGCTTGGTCTCTCTGGTGGTATGAGTGTATATGTTTTTCAGGAACACAAGAGGCCTGACTAGAGTCAGCAGCTGTTCACAACAGGCCGGGCCCAAGAATGAACCAAGACATTTTTTCCCTTTCAGCTGGGTATAGAAAGCCTTTCAATATAGTTGTCATTTTCCTAAAAATACAGGGTGGTCATTGATAGAATAATGTGTAGCCACCCAAGGACCTATATGAAGTCGAATTAATCACTCACTGAAAAGGAAAATAAGAAAAGCTTCATGAAAACCAGAAACCCAGCTATTAACAAGTCATTACATAACTGGAACATTTAGCTTATGAATTACTCTTTTCATTACAATGGGCCTCAAGCCACAGAGAAAGAACAAAAGCTAATCTAAGTTATGAGGCAATCACACAGTGGTACCTCAAGGATATGCCACCAGGTTTTTTTGTTCTCTTTTTGCCTCAATCCTCCATCTCCTTCTAGGAGAGCCCCAATTATTCCAGCCTTGTGGGAAAGCTGTTTGAGTTCTGATGTGGGGGCCAGATTGGAGATCTCAAGTATTATCATGGCAATCTAAAGCCCAGAGGGGTTCTCCAGCCACGGTGCTCCCTTGTCTCCCAGAGTCTTCTGATGTAGAGGACTTGGGCCAGACAGAAGCTTCTAGAGATAAGTAGATAATGACAACGGATACTGAAATGCTGCGTGGTTACCGGACTCTATATAGGTATTGCTTCATTTCCCCCTCAACACTTCTGTAAGATGGGCCGTGCAAGGACTATTACCTCCATTTTACAGATGAGGAAAATGAAGCTCAGAGAGGTTTAATGACTTGAAAAATTCATTTGGCCAGTAGCAGAGCTGAGACTCAGATTTCTAAGGTCCAGATCTCTTTCCATTCTTTACAATTTATAGATTTAGAGCTGGAAGGGACTATAACGGTCCTCTAGGTTTAACCCCCTCACTTTATAGAGGAGGAGCTGAGGCCAAGAGAGATGAAGGGATTTGCTCAAGGTCACCAGGGTAGTGAAAGTCAGAATTTAAACTACTTCTGTATAATTACATATCTACACATACATCATATACATAAGACAGTCAAACTACTTCTGTATTGACACATATCTATATGCATATCATATACAAAGGACAGTCAGAATTTAAACTACTTCTGTATCGATACATATCTACACACAGACACACACATATACGCAGGACAGTTGGAATTTAAACGATAGACATATAGTTTACATATACACACAGTTTAAATTCTAACTTTGTTACATGTATATTGCCATATAATTCTGACTGTCATATATATGTATACATACACACATATGCCAGTATGTGTGACCCGGGGGGTGGAGTGGGAGATAGCCCCCAGGTAAAAGCTAGCAAACACTTCTGCGTTAAAGACATTATGGGGCAAAAGTGCTGCAGTCATCCTTAGGATCACCCCTAAAGGGGGCAGCTAGGTGGTACAGTGGATAAAGCACCATCCCTGGATTCAGGAGGACCCGAGTTCAAATCCAGCCTCAGACACTTGCTAGCTGTGACCCAGGGAAAGTCACTTAACCCTCATTACCCTGCCCCCCACCCCCCCAAAGGGAGCCAGGGTGTGGCTTCATAGGTCATACACTGAGGCAAACAGGTCTGTCTTTCCTAGTGAGTGTGACGCTTGGCTTCTAGTCCCTTAGGCTCACATGAACCCAAGGGGGGATGATAGCTCATGATTGGAGTTAGCATTCAGTTGCAACCACAAACACTTAAGAAATAGTGACACAAAGGGAACTGTTTTTCTCCAGACCTCCAGGAACATACAAAACCCAAGATGAGCTAGTATATTATGCAGATATTCCAAGTCAGACAATAACATTTTATTTCTTGCACACTTGGATTTTAAAAGTCTAGTCAGTATTTAGACTAGAGACAGTGAAAGCGCCCCAAAGAGAAGCATTGTGCTGGGGATCGTGACAGGACTTTGGGCTTCATTATTTGGGAGATGAACTAAATGGAGATAGTTACAAAGAATGCATTTAAGGAAATACATTTTGAACCACTGCCATAGCAACAGAGTTCCCAGCTTCTCATGCATGAGCTACTGTTCTCTCTGAACACAAAAAATACATCGAGGAGGAACCAGGGCCTCAGATTTGAATAGCTAATGAATGGTCTTGGGTTCCTAGAAAGACCCAAAGAAGAAAATAAAGTCCCAACACCCCTAAAAGAAACGACAGTATTTGAGAAGAAAAATGATGAACGATTTGGGAAAAGGATCAAAGGAGAAGGGAATCTGGATCTCTAGTTAGTTTGGTAGACCCACATGGAGAGGGCAATGAAAAGAACTCTGGGAGATCTTAGGAGGAATAGGTCACTGTACAAAAGCTACGAGTACAATTTGGCTCAGCAGCTAGTATCTGCCCCACCCCCCCCTCCCCTTTGGGCACACACCTTTCTGCTTGTCCTCCCACCTTTGGTGAAGTTTTTCCCCCCAGTTAAAATCTAACATCTTTGCCTCACCTTCCCCCATCCACTCTTTTATGTCAATACACAGGTGCAAATGATTCCCAGGATCATCTTTTAACACCTAGCTCAAGACTGCCCCTTGAACAGCCCCATTTGGCTCTCCTTCACCTTTAGTACTCATGTACTTGAGTTATGCTTTAATTAATTTGGCCTCATCAATATAGGAAAACCCCGTGATAAAGCACTTTGCTGTCCACCACAGAATTCAGCACACTATGGATCAAGTCATACCTCCTAAACACTGGGCATCTTTCAGTCTGATATAGAAAGCCTGGTAGTTTGGAGAGTTTCTCCCCTCTTACCAATGTTAAAGGAACAGAATTTTGGAATCTCAGAGTTGAAAGGAACTTGAGATGCCTTGTCTGATTTTACGTCTCTAAACCAAGAGGTGTCAAACTCATAGGCAGCCTGAGATCCCAAACCCGTGGGAGGCACAAACCACATGAAAACATAACTGGGAAATGTTTAACAAAATAAATAAAAATATAATACAACACAGATAATGTTAATTTGTAGTTTTTAAGTCAATATGCCACCACAGGGGTCTGTTTCTATTTGACTTTGATACAACTGCTGTAAATGACCCTCAATAAGTAGTCACCTAGCCCCTGCTTGAACACCTTCAGTAACAGGGAACTCACTAACTTAAGGGCAGTTGGACAATGATTAAAATTGCTATAAAGTCAAAATCTGCCTCCCTGTCTGTAACTTCCATTTACTATTCCAGGTAATTAATAACAACGGTAATGATGATGGTGATAAAAATAACGAACACCTATATAGTACCTACTATGTGCCAGGTAGTGCTGAGTGCTTTACAAATATTATCTCATTTGATCCTCACATCAAACCCTGAGAGGAAGGTCTTATTGTTATCTCCATTTCATAGATCACAAAACTAAGGCAGATAAAGTTTAATTGACTTGCCCAGGGTCACACAGCTAGCAAGTGTATGGGGCCGAATTTGAACTCGGGTCTTCCAGACTATAGGCCCCTTACTCTATCCATTGCACCACCCAGCTGCCCTACAGTATGTTCTACCATACAGAATAAAAACATAATCCCTCTTCCATATGACAGCCCTTCGAATTGAAGACAGCTATCCTACAACTCTAGAGTCTTGTCTTTAGTGGGCTTAGCACTCCTAGCTCCTTTCACCACATCTCATGTGAATGGTCCAGGTCTCCTTGCCTTTCTTAGCTGCATCTCTCAGGCTGATCTCTAGCTCATCAGGGTCCCTCTTTAGTGCAGAATATGCTAATACAGACTAACACTGCATACTGCTTCACAAGTGTTATGTCATTTTCTTGTGGGTGCTTTGTCTCCCTCCTCAGATTCCTAACCATACAAAGACAGAGGATCATTTTCTCTTTTAAATCTCGGCATATTATTCAATACATAGATGGTGATCCCACGATGACCCTGGATGACCTTTCTCTTGGCTTCTCTGTGGAAAGGCCTTTGAAGGCAAGTATCTTATTTCATTTATGCTCTAAATTTCCCAGCACACCTCACAAGGGGCCATTTACCAAACGGCTCAATAATGTCTGCTGACAAAAATGTATTTACCTTTTTCTGATTTGGTCTGTTTTAAGTCTGGCTGCTCTGGGGAAGGACATAGCCCGGATTCCTGGGAAGCAGGACTGTTGGAGGTCTGACTACCATGTTGTTCCAAGACTGCCTCTAAGACGGCCATTTCCTGTTGGAGTTTTTTCAGGTTGTCTTGCATGGTGTCCCTTTGCTACAACAAAGAAACGACCCTGTCAGAAGATTATGTTTCTCTCAAAGAGGAAAAATGCCAGCATTAAAATTAATTACAAAGACATATTTTACGAAGAGAACACAAGTTGCCCAGTATTGAATGACTAAATCTGGCCAAACACTTATAATCTAAGATTCACATAAGACAAATTCTGGGTAGAAATGGGGAGGAGGGAAAGGGAACTGTAAAACCAATGACCTATTGTAAGGTGGTTATTCTGGTTTAAAGGTCAAAGGAACAGAAAAACAAAAAAAAACAACCTTGAGAAATCTAATACTTTTAAGATATTCAATTAACTTGATTTTAATACTTTGTATAGGCTTTGTTTTGTCCAACTTATATTTTAAAGATACAGAAAAGAATTAACTTTGCTCTGTAAGCTCAGAGAAGATTTAGGTTAGACAATAGAAAAGTTGCCAATTATCAAGGCGATTAAACACTTAAAAAGGCTCCTTAGAGGTCCTTAATCTTGCTTTGAGCCTAAAATTGACTTGAGAGAATTCCCTTCTAGCTCCAGGATTCCCTGATTCTCTGGCTTTAGTCAGAAGGAATAAAGAGCAAATGCTAATGAAGTGCTTAGAGATCACCACAGAAAAGGAGGAGAGAAACATTAACAGGCTGGAGGGTTCCCATAGAAAGATTACAAAAAAATAATGTAAATGGGGAAGAACAGGCATTGTTTTGTATAAGGACATTCAACTAATGCCACTGTTAGGGCACAATTGACACAGAAAATACTCAGCCAGGTACTCCAGGTGGAGAGAGAGAGAATTTATTATTCGAGGACCCAAAGGGGGTTTCAATCCTCCAACAATGGGCAGTGACTCTTGTAGTCCACCTGGTTATATACAAAAAGAGTAGGCGTGGTATAGTGGCAAGTTTATCAAATGAAGATGAGATCAGTTATTCACTGAATAAAGGATGCATAGTGGCGCCTACTGGTTAGGGGAGGCTTGTCGTTGCAGCTGGGGTACCTGAAGGCTAGAGCCTGTCTGAGACAGGCAAGGTCAGAAGGCAGAGATTACAGGCCTGCAGCTGTAGCTGGAACACAGCAAGGCCAGGGTCTGTTTGAGACAGACAAGGTCAGAAACTACGTGTGATTTTCTACACCATCACCACAGGTGCAGTTTCTTTCTGTCTTTTTTTTTGCGGGGCAATGAGGGTTAAATGACTTGCCTAGGGTCACACAGCTAGTGTCAAGTGTCTGAGGTCATATTTGAACTCAGGTCCTCCTGAATCCAGGACTGGTGCTTTAACCACTGCGCCACCTAGCTGCCCCTCAGTGCAGTTTCTTAGAGTAGAAGGAATGCTGGGTTTGAAATCTCAATTCTGATATTTACTATTTGTGAGACCATGGACAACTGAATTAATCTATCTTGAGTCTCCATTTAGTCAGCTGTAAAATGGAGATAATAATAACTGTAAGTACCCACCTCACAAAATTGCTGAGTTTCAAATGAGACAATATATAAAGCATTCTGCAAACCATAACAGCCTCTATAAATACTAGCTATTAGTATTACACCTTTAAGTTTATACTTCCACACTACTCATCATTTCTTTTTTTTTTCTTTTGCAGGGCAATGAGGGTTAAGTGACTTGCCCAGGGTCACACAGGTAGTAAGTGTCAAGTGTCTGAGGTCGGATTTGAACTCAGGTCCTCCTGAATCCAGAGCCGGTGCTCTAGCCATTGTGCCACCTAGCTACCCTCATCACTTCATTTCAAGAAAAAGCCATTTCAGATAAGGCTTTTGGAAGGCAAAGGGTTAAGTGGTCCAACTAGACTTCAACTGAAGTAAGGACTTTCTAAAATAGACACTTCTCTACATGCATCAGGAACTCTAACTGGTTGCAAAAATCTGGGGAGAAGAATTGGTTCTCTTATCTCTTACTACTTATAATTCTTGAAAACATCTTTGCCCTTCCCTAAAAACAAGCCATCTTCCTTCTCCTGCCACACTGAATTCAGAGCTTTAGCAGGAGGGGTTTTTTCATGAGTGGAAAATGTATTCTGAGCTTGACAAAGGTTTCCACTGCCACACTGAGAATGCATTGCTGCCAATTACTTTTGTAGCAACAGCACTGCCACCATGTGGAGCCTGGTTGTGCCTACATCTCTGATCAGGAAATGGACTGGGCTTGTCCTCAGCAACCCCTGCTACGTTACAAGAAAAAGGCCACTGATGAATGCTTCCAGAAGGTTATTCTGGTTGCTATATCGCATGATTACCATATCCTGCCTCAATGTAGCTAATATAATAAAGCAGCTTAGGAAGGCAGCAAGAATAGCAAGAAGACTATGACTATATTACTGTACTCGGAGGGCTACAGGCTATAGGGACCCTTCCATTCGTACCAACTAAATCTTCACAGTACTGTTTTCTGACTGGACAGCTCTGAGGCATCCTGGAGGGGTTTGGCCAGCCACATTTTAGATATCCCAGATCTGTGATGTAGTTAAGGTCTTAGTTAACCAGGGAACAGCTTAGATAGGTCATTCATTTCCATTGATGGGGCAGCTAGGTGGCGCAGTGGATAAAGCACTGGCCCTGGATTCAGGAGTACCTGAGTTCAAATCCGGCCTCAGACACTTGACACTTACTAGCTGTGTGACCCTGGGAAGTCACTTAACCCCCATTGCCCCACCAAAAAAAAAAAAAAAATTCCATTGCTGCCAGACATCTTCCTCATGAATGCACTTGGCTATATTATTTCTCTGCTCAGAACCTTCCAATGGCCCTCTGCTAACTACCAGGAAAATCCAAATTTCCCTGCCTGGCATTCAAGGCTCTCTCCAATCTAGCGCCAGCCTACTTTGTCTGTCTTATCTAATACTACTCTCTTCCATCCAATTCTGTTTAGATAGATACACAGATGGAAAAAGCATTCACTAAACACTTATTATGTGCCCATCACTATTCTAAGTGCAGGGAATACAAATACAAATACAAATGAGCAAGACAGTCCCTGCCCACAAGGAGCTGACATTTCTTCAGGGTGAGACAACACATAAGGGAAGGGGGGGGGGCTGGGAAACAGGAGGGGAGGGAGGGTGTGGCAGCAGCATGGTCTAGAGGTGGCTAGGAAGAGAGGTGAAGGTCTGGCTCTGGACAAGACAAGGCAACAAGGCCCACCTCTCAAGACTAGATCGATTCCAGAAACAGAATGCATGTTTCTAGCAGGAAGGAGGTTGTGCTGAAGCCTGCAGTGGGGTTGGCATGATCCGGTGACATTTGGAAGTGTGTTTCAATCAGTCTAGACAAGTTGCTGTCCCCATTCACGTGCTGTGCAATTCTCCCTCAGTGCCTTTATTTGCATTGTTTCTTATGCTAGAAATGCTCATTTTTCTACTTCCAATTTATGAATTAAATTGTACTATCATTATTTCAAGTATTTTTTTTTTTGGCAGAGCAATGAGGGTTAAGTGACTTGCCCAGGGTCACACAGCTAGTAAGTGTCAAGTGTCTGAGGCCGGATTTGAACTCAGGTCCTTCTGAATCCAGGGCCGGTGCTTTATCCACTGTGCCACCTAGTTGTCCCCTATAGCGCTTATAACTAATAGGGACCATTTATAGTTAGAAATATCGATAGTGGGGGCAGCTAGGTGACACAGTGGATAAAGCACCAGCCCTGGATTCAGAAGGACCCGAGTTCAAATCCGGCCTCAGACACTTGACACTTACTAGCTGTGTGACCCTGGGCAAGTCACTTTAAGTTATAAGTACTATAAGGGCAAGGGTCATGACATTTAAATTCTGTATCATCCCCAGCATCTGCCCTAGACCGCCAAACCTAATAAGTGCTAAATAAAAGTTTTGGTGAATTGTCTTCTCTACAGTTCTATTCTTAGTCTATGTGTACTAAGACACATTATGCTAATCTGTGCTCTCTGACACCAGGACTTTGGGGCAAATGTTTACTACAACACTTTGCAAAAAAAAAAAACAAAACAAGTCTCCAAATCTTAAAAAGTAACAAAAGATCCCTTTAATTAATACCTATGACATTTCTGAAAACAACTAGGAATATTATCTCCCACAATGGAAACTGGAGCAAATAATGGAGTGAGGATACTTCATCAGAATCACAGACAGGGTTCAAGTACAAAATGTGACAGGATCAGAAACTAGATCCCTAGAGTTTCCAATTTCAGAATAGAAGGAATAAAATATCATTCTGAGATGGTGAAAGCATCCTTTCCCACCCTCCCCCAGATCCAGAAAGAATCATGAATCAGAGAGAGAGAGAGAAAAAGCCCCACAGGTCTCTTTATCTGTCTAGTCACCATGGCAATCCTGCATAAATGAGGAGAATGCTTTGTACCTCAGCTCAGGTACAAAACAGGCAGAAACCACACAAACCTCCTCTGTAGTCCAATAGGCCTTCAGTTTCAGGAAACTTTCTTTCCACAAAAAATGAACAGAACACTTTTTTTTTGTTGTTGGAGTGGAGGATCATGGAAAGGGACCATTACATATTCTGTCAGATTCACTGATGTGTTGGTTAGTTTTGCTGAACTGTTTTTTGTATTCTTTGTTATAAGGGCTTACTAGGTAAAGGAGGAAAGATGAATATATATATTTGGAAGTGAAGGTGATAAAAGAACAGATAACAATTAAAAACTTGAAAAAAGAAAACAAACTGATAAGGCTTCTCTCACAGTCCCTGAAGCAGACTAAGGATTTGGGAAGTTGTTCTGATAAAAGCCAGCCAAACATTCCACCACTTCAAATACCAAGGACTTCAGTGGTGTGGCTATACTTCCCACCACCATGATGGAAACTGACCTAATAGGTTTTCATCCTACATTTCAGCCTGGTGTCTAAGACATTATGTTCTATAATTCTTCCCAGCATGGCTTGGGATAACATTGGAGTACAGAGAGGGAACCACTTCTCCAGGAACAAATTCAGCAGTAGATTCTAAGAATCATAATGAGCATACCTTGAACTTTAATGTCCCATTTAACCCTGAGGCCTTATTTGTTTCTGGAACTGGAAGCGGCTCATGGAATGCTCAATAATACAGTTCACTACAAACTGCTACAGTACTTAGGCCTCTCAAGGAACGGATTCTAGTGCTGAAAAACCAGCAAGGAAAGCTGTTACTCTCCCAGGTGTCCCTGATCAGTCTTGCACTACAAAGAATTATGAAAGGAAAAGAACAAGTACCCATTTGGCTTTTGCTTCTTATTCACTTGTTGACAGCCAGAGGCAGGCTTAGGATGTAAATTGGGGGTGGGGAGGAGAGGTGGGGTAGAAATCTGAAAAGAGATGCAGGGAGTGGTGGAACGATTCTTCTTTTAGGGATGGGGAAACTAAGGTCCTGAGTAATTCACTTACAGAATTAGATCTCATGGAGGATGGAACATATTGCTGGGGTGTTTTCTTTGAGAGGCAGGATAGCATAGTGGAAAGATTTCTGGGAGTGTCAGGAATCAAATCCCACATCCCTGGTGATTAGTGGTGTGACCTCGAAGAAGTCATATAACCTCTCTGAGCCTCAGTTTCCTTATTTATAAAAGGGCAATAATCCTGTCAATCATACCTATCTGCACAGGATTGTTGGCAGGATCAAATAACTGTTGGTACATAAAGTGCCCTTCAAACTTTACAGTATATTTATAAAAAAAGGGTGAGCTAGATATAATTCTTATTCTCCAGCAGGTTATTCTACCTCCAAGTTTGGGAGCACCCATTCCAAAAGATTCTTTTAAATGATAAGAGAGATTCTTCAATACTGTCTATACCAGATATCTTCAGGATAGAACACTGGTATTTGAAAAAAAAAATTGCAATTGCCTATAAAACAAGGAAGAACACAGGTCCTGGACAGAAAAGCCAGTGAATGTTTTAAAAATTGAAAGGTAAGATGCTTATAAATAGGGAGAAAACCACACAGGTCCCAGTTTAGTATTGTGAGCTAATCAATGTCTCTCTATAGAAGTGTTTGAAAAAAGGTGAGAGTAACTAATACCTTCCCCAGGTTGTGCCTTCGCCCTGGAGAGGGTGTTCCTGTCTCATCTTTCTCCAGGGGTGGGTTCAAGCACCACCTTCCGTGAAACCTTCCCTGATGCCTGCAGCTCAAAGAATTCTCTCTGTCCTCATATTTCTCTGGAGCCTGGTCTGGGTCTTTGTTCTTTTTTATCTCGATTTCTACTTAGGTGGGAGCATTTTCTATCTGTCCCAGCAGGAGATGAGCTCCTTAAAGGTCACAGTAAGTGTCCTTCCTTTTGTCTCTATCACCTGAACAACTTCTCGGTCATTTCTTTGCATCATCTAGCAGAAGGTCCACACATATGAAATGCTTAACAAACATTTGTCAAAACCAATTTGTTTGCCACGTGATCCACCACAAAGGACAATGATAAGACTAATTGATGCTTAATGAATGAATGAATGAATGAATAAAGTGTCCGCTACAGCCCTAGTGTGTTCTATAGGGGGAAACAAAAGATATGGTCAGAACTCCTGCTAATTAAAACTCTTCCATATTTTAGAACAGAACTTACTTGTGTGTGTGTGTGTGTGTGTGTGTGTGTGTGTGTGTGTGTGTAAAGAGAGAGAGGGAGGGAGTCAGTCTGGTGAAGTCCAGGGAACCCTTTTCAGATTTTCTTAATGCATAAAATCAAATACATAGGGAACAAATTATAGTGAAATACAGCTATCAAAATATTTTAAAAGAAACAAGTTCACAGACCTCAGGGCCCTGTTTTAAAAGATGGTCTATATGAGCTGCTGTTGCTGGGGGAAAAAATCATCACACAGTAGCCAACCCTTTGATGATATGCTTCTTAGTGCTAAATAGGACTAGACCTTGGAAAACAGACATGAAGTCTATCACTGGGAGTACTTGTACACTATGTGTTTCCAACCTGATTGTAGCAGACTGAGTCTATACCTATGGCATAAGCTTTGAGAACCCAAGATCACCTTTATGCTACAATGAGATATTAGGGTAGAAGGATAGTGGAAGATTTCATACATATGAGAAATGATTAAAGAGCTATATTTTTCTTGGTTCCTGGACCTAAAACTGAACCAGCTGACAACAAACACTGTTACTCATTGTGGCAGCCATCAGGTTTCTCAAGTAAAGGACAAATGATATGTAAATTAAATATGAAATGCATGACATATATCGTATAGATGAATGCTGACGATACACGTGGATAATGGATACACACACACAAATACAACAGAGATATACAAATAATTTTTCATACCTGAGTGGTTAAAATATCACTCTGAGAGGATAGCTGTGAAATGTCTCCAGGATGGCTTGTTTCACTGTCATACCCAGATGCAGATTCACCTTAAATAATTTTTAGAAAAAAAGAAAATAGATGTAAATTGTAAAACAAGATAACAACATAGGAGAGCACAATGTTTTTTTCTTTAAGTTCCCCAAATGATTTTGGGGGGGAGGCCAATATCATTTTGGAATTTTAATTTTGTACAACGAAACCGAATTTACATTTAAAAACTAAACTTTAAAAGGGATTGTTGCCTTCACCATTTTCTTTCCAATGACATAATGCACACATGCACACAGAGACAACTCCCCTCCCCTTTCTTTTCAGATTCTAAGGCAGGCACCTAAAAGATACTTTTTACAAAAATAGGTCATGATCTCAAGAAATTCTACTACATCTCACTCAAACAGAGATCTGTCCTCTAACTCCACAGTCATTCATTCAAAAATTCTTTCTGCCTTAGGAGAAAGTAGGGCTGAAAGTTTGAAGTTGCTTATCCAAAAAGAAAAAAAGGTGCTTATCCACAGTCATTAAATACAAACATTTAGGTCAGTAGTACAAACTAGACTTCTGCAAACACAAAAGCTTGGGGCCAATACCTAAATTTGAGTCCACACCCCGATCCCTGAGGTGATGATCTTCATCTAGGTCAGTTTCCCTTTCTTCTTCATCTTGGGAAACCCTGGGCATTTCACCGTCACTCTGGACTTCATCGGCTCCAGGCTGACCTCTCCCTTGTTTGGAAGAACCAAACACCAAGGCAGAATCCTTGTCGTTTGCTTTTCCAGTTAAGTCTTCTAATGAATTAGAGTGTGAAGAAAATAAGCTACCAGAACATTCAGATTCTTGGCTGGAATTCTCATCCTGGGATGCCTCCCCAGATAATATCTGAAGACTGTTAGCACCGCTATTTTTGTTTAGGAAGGCTAGATTCTCCTCTGCCTTGTTTGCTGAAAGCTCTATGGCAATAGCTTTATTTTTGGTGGGCTGAGAGGGTGTACTTGCAGCTTTGCCAAATATTAAGTCTTGAAAGTTTGGAAGTTCTTCCTCCTCACTGGAGGCATCCTCTTCTTCTGAGGACTCCAATTTCCGGGCCTGTCTTCGGGATTTCCAAGTCAAATTGGGATTTCTATGTGCTAAAGGACTCAGGCTTTTCCTAGACTGTCTTACCTGAAATTTTTTACCAAAAATAGCAGATTGTTCTTTGATGTCACTTTCAGCAAAGCTGCTGTCTTCTTTGATTTCGCCATCATTGTCCAACAAGTCAGGAGTCTCAGACCAAATCTGAGAAGAATGTTCTAAACATGGAGATGAATCTGTACTGATGGCCTGAGTTAATTTTCCAGTTCCTTCCTTCCCTTTTCTGTTAGACTCTTTGCAATTATCCTGAGGAAAGCTTTGTTGACAGACGTGGGGTTGCACAAGCTTTAATTTGGTTGGTGTATTTAATTCAGATTCTTTGTTTTCACCTTTTTCTGCCTGACTGCCTTCTCCACTACAGCCTATGCCAATAAATCTTTTTAAGTCAGTTGCTTCAGAAATAAATTCTCGGCTGTTACTTTGGCTAACTGGGCTTATGCTGCTTTGGACGAAGCTCTCATTTCCCATAGCTGTTTCAGGGCATGTAGTCTGTTCATCAAGCATTTCTTCCTGGAGGTTTTTTGTATACGTATTTTTACTAGCAGATGACCTTCCTGGAGAAACTGATTGTTTTTGATCAGGAACTTGTGAAATTCCCAGGTTGTTTCCAGCAATGTGTTCACAGTCATTGCCACTACGTAATGGAGCAGCTATGTGACAAAGCCTAGAGATTCCTGCGGTGCTACTTTTGGCATAATCACCTGGCTTCCTCTCCACTGTCTGACAAGCTGTGACTAAGCTCATGACTGCAGACACTGGCTGCACAGGCTTGTTTGAATCTCTGTTTCCCTGATTTTCTTTATCCTGGTCCCCACAATCTGTGGCATTATCTGGACTGTGCTGACTTACAAGCCTGGGGACAGTGCAGGGTTTCATACGTTCCTGCCTTGGGCTGGAACACAGAGCAAATGACTGGCGCTTTGAACGTTTAAAGGTATTCTGCAAAAACTGAGTATCGAGTTCACTATCCTCCATTTCTGTGGCTGTCTCGGAGGCATTTTTAACTTCTTGTCTCACTGGGCTCCTTAAATCTTCTCTGCCACTTTCGGTGTTTTTGGATGAATAACTATCTAAGAGTTCCTTGGAGGTTTCCCCTACTTCACAGTGACTTATAGGAGGACTGGGTCCTGCTTTTGAATGTTGGGGAGGATCAGCTGGAAACAACGAGGCACTGTCCTGAGTATCCCAATAAGAATCAGCAACTTCCAAAGCCTCCGAGCTTCTGTGGGCTCTTTCACCTTGCAGCCCCTCCCTTCCACTTAATGCTACATCTTGGTCTTGGTGTTTGCTGCTTGGGATTGCTTCCAGGCTCCTTTCATCATCTTCTGTGAAACTGCAGCTAGCTAATACCTGATCCCTATCCGTAGTGAGACTGTCAGTAGCACAAGCGGGCACATTTCCTATTTTTAGTTCTGGGAAAACTTCACCGACACAACTTTTTTCTGTTTGGTCATCTTGGGCATTCTTGGCTTTAACTGCAATTTCTTCTGATAGCAGCTGAAGCCTTCTGCTGCGTCTGACTTGCTTCTGTTCGGAACGATTTGCTTTCCTTATCTCTTCACTGCTGGGATAGCTATCGATCTGTAGTTCAGTCTCATTAGAAGAGCTTGGGTTCCTATCAGCTACAAGCTCCAGAGCATGGACAATCCTGGCTGAAGGCTTCTTCCTCAGTCTGTCTTTTTTTGTCATTTTGGCATCTCTACTATTTAATTTGAGCTCCCCGTGGTTCGTACTGCCAGCCACAGGCTCTGTTCCAGTTCTGAAAGTGGATTCTTTCTCTGCAGAGAACTCTGACGCCTGAGCATTTTTCAGGTCCCCTACACGACCATCTAGTGTTTTCTGTTCAGGATGACCATGAGCTGTGTTTATCACTTGGTCATTTTGTTTGCTTTCAAGAATTTGGTCAACAGCATGATTTTTCTTTTCAGGAGCTGTGTGAATAGTTGGAATGTCTGTCTTCCTGATAAAATCCTCAGGCTGTAGGTCAGATATGGTCTTTCTTTTACGCTTTAGTCTGGTTGTTTTGAGAGGCTCTGGAGGGATCAAAGAATCAGGAGCAACAGCTTCAACAAACAAGTTTTCAGTTATGTAACTCAAATGAGAATGGCCTGACTTTCTCCGATAGGTTTTTCCAAATATTTTATCTTCAATATTGTTGCTTTCTGCTGGCCTGGGGCAGCTTCTTTCAGACTCAGGCACGCAGGTAGCATCAGTAGTGTCAGCCACTAGATCAGTCTTCTCAGAAATGCTAGAATTTCCATCTGCAGCATCTGAATGCCCGTCTTCTAAGGCACTAGTCATCTCGGTATCCTGTTTACTGCTCTGATCACAGGAGTAATCAGGGGCTAAAATGTCATCACTTCTGGAGAGCCACTCATTAACTTTCTGAATACTGCTTTTCACTTTGGTTCCAGACAGGCAGTTCTGAGGATTACCTCTGGGGCTGTCAGGATGCTGTGGCTTCTCCTTTAGTTCTTGCCTCTCACACAGATGATGGGCATTCAGTTTATGCTGCTCCTCTGCATCTGGGGTCTTCCCAGAGCTACATATTTCCTTACTTTCATCCAGACTGCTCTCTTGGCTCCTTGCTAAGCCAGGCTGTTTGCTTTCATTACAGAGTTCAGCCTTTTCTACATTCGTTCTGTCTGTGTTGGGCAATAAACTGGTGGTTTCAGGCAGTAATGAGCTGGCACGAGTGTCTGTGCCACATGGTTCCATATTCAAGTTTGAGGAAGAAATACCCTGAGACTCCTCTGGATGTCCCTCAGTGGCATTTTCCTTGTTGATGTGCACATCCTTGGTGTTAGGCTGATGCTGTTGAAGGTTCTTTATGGTCTCCTCAGGTAACTCATACTCAGCTGAAAAAAAAAATACAAAAACAACAAAACACTTAAAGGCTTATGCTTCACTTATTTTAAAAGGACTTTAAAAATCATGCAAATGGCTATCTTCATGGAAAATGGCCTAGAAAGATTAATAAGTCTAATGGAATTGTACATAACATATATAATTAAGTTTGTTTATAGTTTCATTTATTCCCTATTTATTAAGATTCTCATTCCTTTCATTTAAAAAGAGTTAAAATTTAATCCCAGAATTTCTTTATTCCTAAATTGTCAAAGGCAGAGAGAAGCATTTTGGTAAAGAGGGAAGAGGGGCCCAGAGGAGCAGTAGCACTTTTGGTTACAAGGGATTAGGGATCCTGAGGAAACGTATCACTTGTAATCCTAAGAGATCAAGGGTCCTTCCATGGTAAGGACTAGAGTGCAGACCGACAGAGCAGTAAGTACACCTCTCTCCAGCATCTTAAAACTTGAAAACTTCTAACTCCCCAGAACTAGCTCTGAAAACAGCAATGCAAAAAAAGCCTGAAGTTTAGGACAGTGGCCCCTTCCCCTTTCAAAGCTGGAAACAGAGCTCAACTTTAACATATATTCAAAGCTAAGAAATAGATTAGAAAAATGAGCAAACAACAAAAAAGGAATCTGACTGTGAAAAGCTACAAGAGTGATAGGGAAGATCAAGACACAAACTCAGAAGAAGACAATGAAGTCAAAACAGCTACTGAGCAAAGCCTCAAAGGAAAAAAAAAATGTGAAATGAGCTTAGAATTCCTGGAAGGGTTAAAAAATGATTTTGAAAAATCAAATAAGCATGGCAGAAGAAAAAATCAGAGGGAAGAAAATTATGAAAAGGCAATTAACAGGTCAGTAAAAGAGGCACTATGAGACATCAAGAAACAATAAGACGAAGTCAAAAGAATGAAAAACGTAGAAGAAAATGTGAACTATCTCAACAGAAAAACCACTGATCTGGAAAATAGATTAAAGAGAAATAATTTAAGAATTATTAGTCTACTTGAAAGCTATGATTAAAGAAAGAGCCTGGAAATTAAATTTCAAGAAATCATAAAGGAAAGCTGCCCTATTACCCTAGAACCAGAGGATAAAATGGAAATGGAAAGAATCCACTGATCATCACCTTAAAGAGATCCCAAAATGAAAATTCCCAGGAATACTATAACCAGATTCCAGAGCTTCTAGAGAAAATATTTCAGGTAGCTAGAAAGAAACCTTTCAAATATTGTGGAGCCACAGTCAGGATCACATAAGATTTAGCAGCAACCACATTAAAGGAGCAGAGGTCTTGGAATATGATATTCCAGAAGGCAAAAGAACTGGGATTACAACCAAGAATAACCTATCAAGCAAGCAAAACTGAGTATAATCTTTCAAAGGAAAACCAGATATTTAGTAAAAATAGAGAACTTTCAAACCCAGAGCTGAAGTGAAAATTTTACTTCAAGAGAAGAATAAAAAGATGAATATGAAAGAGAAATTATAAGGGACTCAATAAGATTAAACTAGTTATATTTCTATTTGGGAAGATGATATACGTAACTTCTAAGAACTTTCTCATTATTAGAGCAGTTAGAAGGATTCTACATAGAGAGAGGGAGTGGGCCATAAGTCAATTATGTTAGGATGAAAAGAAAATGGATAGGTGAGAAAGAGATGTCCTGGGAAAAGGTAGAAAGGAGAGAAAGAATGGGGAAAATTATCTCACATAAAAGAGGCATGCAAGGAAGAAATTTTACAGTAGAGGGGAAAATTGTAGGGGGTAGGCAATGTCTGAACATCACTCTCATCTAAATTGGTTCAAAAGACGGAAGTAGATACACATACTCAACTGAGTATAGAAATTTATCTTACCCAACAGGGAAGTAGGAAAGGAAGAGAATAAGAGAAAAGGAGTGGTGGGGGTGATAAAACGGAGGGCAAATAAAGGAAGGCTGTAGTCAGAAGCAAAACAAACATTAGAGGGGGAGACAGGATAAAAAAAGAGAGAGACAGGATAATCAGAAGAAAATAGGAAGGAGGGAAATATACAATTAGTAATCATAACTATGAATGTGATAAATTCACCCATAAAATGGAAACATATAACAAAATGGATTAGAAACCAGAATCTAACAATATGTTGTACAAAAACCACATTTGAAACAAACAAACACACATAGAGTTAAAAATAAGGAGCTGGAGCAGAATCTATTATGCTTTAGCTGAAATAAAAAAGGCAGGGGTAACATCTATGATTTCAAAGTCAAAGCAAAAAGAGACCTAATAAAAAGATATAAGCAGGGAAACGACATCTTGCTAAAAAAGGAACCATAGACAATGAAGCAATATCAATACTAAATATATATGTACCAACTGGCACAGCATACAAATTTATAAAGGAAAAGTTAAATGAAGTACAGGAGGAAATAGACAGTAAAACTATACTAGTGGGAGACCTCAACTTTACTCTCTCAGAGTAAAGAAGTAAAGGGGATAAATAAAATCTTATGATAGACCTCTGAAGCAAATTGAATAGGAATAGAAAGGAGTATACTTTGTTCTCAGCTGCACGAAGCACCTTCACAAAAACTGACCAAGTATTAGGGCATAAAAGCCTTACAATGAAATGCAAAAAAGTAGAATTATTAAATGCATTCTTTTCAGATCATAATACAATAAAATTATATTCAATAAAGGTCTGTGAAAGGATATATTAAAATTTAATTGGAAACTAAATAATCTACCTAGGTTACCATACCAATCAAACTACCACAGAATTATTTGATAGAACTACAGAAAAATAACAAAATTCATCTGGAAGAACAAAAGATTAAAAACATCAAGGGAATCAAAGGGAAAAAATGAAGGAAAACAGCCTACCATACATTCTAGATTTCAAACTATATTACAAAGTAGTAAACATGAAAATAATCTAGTAGTGGCTAAGAAATTGAGTGGTGGATCAATGGAGATTAGGTACATAACACATAGTAGTAAATGACTTTAGTAATCTAGTGTTTGATAAACCCAAAGATCTAAGCTTTGGGGTAAAAACTTATCATTTGACAAAACCTGCTAGGAAAACTGGAAAGGAGTTTGGGAGAAAGTAGGCATAGACCAACATTTCATACTGCATACCAAGATACAATCAAAATAGATAAATGATTTAGATATAAAGGGTGATACTATAAAGGTTAAGGAAGCACCAAAAAAAAAAGTACTCATCAGATCTATGGAGAAGGAAAGTTTATGACCACATAAGAGATAAAAAGAATCACAGGAAATAAAACGGATAATTTTGATTACATTAAATTAAGAGGGTTTTATACAAACAAAATTAATGCAGCCAAACACAGCTAGAAGGAAAATAGGAAACTGGGGAAAACACTTTTATATCATGTTTCTCTGATAAAGGCCTCATTTCTCATATATATAGGAAATGGAACCAAATTTACAAAAATATGAGCCATTCCCCAATTGATATGAACAGGCAGTTTTTAGAAGAAATCAAAGGTATCAATAGTCATGAAAAATTGCTCCAAATCACAATTGATTAGAGAAATGCAAATCGAAATGACTCTGAGATACTACCTTCACTCATCAGATTGTCTAACATGTCAGAAAAAGAAAATGATAAATGCCGGAAGGAATGTGGAAAAATTGGGACACTAAATGCATGTGGGGAGAGGGGTCAGACATCTGAGCAGGTTGGAAGACCTTCTTATGCCTAGAGATGTCAGGCCAGTTGAAGGTGAGAAGGAACTAGCACACATCCAGTGAGTGCAGAAGTAGTAGGAAGGAATGCTACTGGCTGGAGAGCTGAGTTTCTGGTTTTGGTTCCAGGCCATAGGGGAGAACTGAAGATTACAGCCACGGAGGGTCCTCAGGGAACAATAGCATTTCCAGCATAATGTGGCTGGGGGCCCTAGCTGTGACTTGGAGGGGGAGAAGAGTGCCAAGGTTGGGCCCTGGATGAAACTTAGAAAATAACAGTAAGAAGGACCTGAGGCCAGAGGAAACATCCCTCATGCTCTTTAGTCATAGACGTGATTCTAATAACAAGCTGCTAAAAGAAAAAAAAAAAATGAGTAAGCAAAGGAGAAAGAATCCAACCACAGACCACAATATGGTGATACAGAATACCTGGGTTCATACACAGAAGAGGACACTGAAGCAAAAAAAAAAAAAAAAAGCCCCTCTTATCTCAAAGAGCAATGCCAAATGGTCACATGCCCCAAAAGAGTTCCTGGAAGAACTTTAAAAAATCAAGTATGAGAGACTAAGGAAAAATCAGAAGGGGAAAAAAAGAACAATCCAAGAAAACCAAGAAAATCAACTGATTAGAAAAAGGGATCCAGAAACTTAAGGAAGAAAACAACTCCTTGAATTGGGCAAGGGGGAGTGAATGATGTCATGATACCAAGAAATAATAAAACAAAGTCAAAAGAATGAAAAAATAGAAAAGAATGTGAAATATCTCATAGGAAAAACAACTGATCTGGAGAACAGATATAATATAAGAATAGTTGGACTACCTGAGAACTATGATCGAAAAAATTATCTTGATACAATGTAACAAGAAATAATTAAAGAAAATTGCCTTGAAATTTTAGAACAAGAGGAAAGAAGAAATAGAAAAAACATACTGATCAGCACCTGAAAGAGAGCCCAAGGAATAACATAGCCAAGTTTCAAAACCCCCAGGTTAAGAAGAAAATATTATGATCAATAAGAAAAAAATTCCAAATATCACGGAGCCACAATCAGAATTACATAAGACCTAGTAGCTGCTACACTAAAAGATAACAGGTCTTGGAACACTACATATCAAAAGGCAAAAGAACTGGGGTTGCAGCCAAAACTAACTTACCCAGCAAAGTTAAGTATAATCCTGAATGAAAAAAAAAAGGGCATTCAATGAATTGACAGACTTTCAGATTTTTGTCATAAAAAGACCAGAACTTAGTGGAAAATTTGACACACATGGTTTAGGAGAACTATAAGGTAAACATCAAAGACCAATTATAAGGGATTCAATAAGGTCAAACTATTTTTTATATGTGGAAATGTTATCAGTATTCTTAAGACTGTCATTAGTACTTGGGTAGATCAAAAGAAAGGTTGGGGCTGAGCTAAGTATAATGGGGTGATTCTAAAAAGCAAAACTGTGTAGGAAAAGGTAAAAAGAGCAATTATCTCATAGAAATGAGGCACAAGAGAAAGACCTGATACAGAGGAAATAGGTGGGGGTAGAGGGCTGGTAGTGCTAGATCCCTACCCTCATCAGATCTAGGTTAAAGAGAGAACAACATAGCTATATCTATAAATCTAGATATCTAGAAGGATATATATTTAGAAAGAAATTAAGAGGGTGACGGAACAGGATAAGGGAGAGGAATTTTAGAAGGGTCTGTAGATTAAGATTTAGGAGGCTGAGAAAAGAGGAAAAGGGAGGAACCCTTAGGGGAGTTGGTATAATAAGGAAAAGGAAGATTAGGGGAGAAGATAAGGGAGAAAAGTCTTTGAAAGGGTATGGATTAGGGAGGTAATAGTTATAAGTAGACTAGAAGATGGATAGGGTAAAAAGAGAGGCTGCTATGACTCTGAATGTGAACGGGATGAATTCAACCACAAAATGGAAACAGATAGCAGAATGGATTAAAAATCAGAATCTGACAATATGCTATTTATAAGAAACACATTTAAAAATGAGAGTTACAGGGCAGCTAGATGGCGCAGTGGATAAAGCACCGGCCCTGGATTCAGGAGTACCTGAGTTCAAATCCGTGCTCCGACACTTAACACTTACTAGCTGTGTGACCCTGGGCAAGTCACTTAACCCCAATTGCCTCACCAAAAAAAAAAAAAAAAAAAAAAAGAGTTACACAGAATTAAAATAAAGGCTGGAGTTGAATGTATTATGCCTCAGCTAATGCAAAAAACACAGAGGTAGCAATCATGTTATCAGACAAAGTCAAAGCTAAAATAGATTTAATTAAAAGAGATAAATAGGGAAACTACATTATTATAAAAGGCACCGTGGATAATGAAGCAATATCAATAAAAAACTTATATGCACCAAATACCATAGCATCTATATTCTTTAAAAAGTTAAATGAATTACAGGTGGAAATAGATAATAGTACTATGATAGTGGGGGACTTTAATCTTCCCCTTTCAAAACGAGATAAATCTAACCAAAAAAGAAATAAGAAAGAAGGAAGTGAATAAAATTCTAGACAAGCTAGATATGATAGATATCTGGGAAGAACTGAATGAAAATAGAAAGGAATATACCTTTCCCTCAACAATACATGGTACCTGCAAAGCCTGGCCAATATTAGCTAGTACTTTATTTAGACTTTTTGTATCCATATTCATTAATAAAATTGGTCTATAATTTTATTTGTTTTCACTTTTCCTGGCTTAAGTATCAGTATCATTTATTTCATAAAAGGAATTTGGTGTATGAGCCCTTCTTTGCCTATTATTCTATGGTCCCTTATTAAATATAATTTTATTACATTGTGGTCTATAAAGGAAACATTCCATCAACATTTAAAGACTAAGTAACTTCAATATTAAATAAACTATTTGGAATAATAGGCAATAAGAGAAGAAAAAGAAATAGGAGGAATAAGAATAGGAAATGAGGTAATATAACTATCTCTTTTTGCAGATGACATACTCGGAAAATCCTAAAGACTCAACTAAAAAGTGAAATAATAATTTCAGCAAAGTAGCAGGATATAAAGTAAATCCTCATAAGCCATCAGCATTCCTCTATCAGCAACAGGATTCTGCAGGAAGAGAAAGCTAGAGATCCCCCATTTAAAATAACTTTAGAGGGGCAGCTAGGTGGCGCCGTGGATAATGCACCGGCCCTGGATTTAGGAGGACCTGAGTTCAAATCTGACCTCAGACACTTGACACTTACTAGCTGTGTGATCCTGGGAAAGTCACTTAACCCCCATTGCCCCGCAAACAAAACAAAACAAAACAAAACAAAACAAAACAAACAAAAAAAATAAAATAAAACAACTTTAGATATTATAAAATGCCCAGGAATACACCTACCAAAACAAACCCAGGATCTATATGAACAAAACTATAAAAAACTTTGTACACAAATAAAATTAGATTTAAATAAATGGAGAAATATCAATTGTTCATGGCTAGGCATGGCCAATATAACAAAAATGAGAATCTTACAAAAAAATTTTTTTTTTTTGCGGGGCAATGAGAGTTAAGTGACTTGTCCAGGGTCACACAGCTAGTGCCAAGTGTCTGAGGCTGGATTTGAACTCAGGTCCTCTTGAATCCAAGGCCAGTGCTTTATCCACTGCACCACCCAGCTACCCCCAAAATTAATCTACATATTTAATGCCACCCCAATTAAATTACCAAAAAATTATTTTACTCAGCTAAAAAAAATTATAAAAAATTTCATTTGGAAGAACAAAAGGTCAAGAATATCAAAGAAACTAATGGAAAAAATGTAAAGGAAGGAGGTTTAGCAGTACCAGATCTTAAACTATATTAAAAAGACAGTAATTATCAAAACTATCTGGTACTGCCTAAGAAATAGGAAAGTGGATCACTGGTACAGAGTAGACATACAATCTACACCAGCAAACAAATACAGTAACCTAGTGTTTGACAAATGTAAAGACTTGAGTTTTTGTGATAAGAATTCATTATTTGGTAAAGTTGGGAAAGTTAGAAAGCAGTTTGGTAGAAATTGGGCAAAGACAAATCAATATCTTACACCATTTACCAAGATAAGGTCAAAATGGATACATGACTTAGATATAAAGGGAGATATTAAAAGAAAGTTTAAAGAACATGGAACATATTACCTATCAGACTTATGGATAGGTGAACAATTTATGAACAAGAGATAGAGAGCATTGTGAGATATAAAATGGAAAATTGATTACATTAAATTAAAAAGGTTTTGTACAAATAAAACAAATGTAGCTAAGATCAGAAGAAAAGCAGAAAACTAGGGGAAAATTTTAAAGACAGTTCCTCAGATACCTCAAATACATAAAAGAACTGTCAAATCTATAAGCAATGTGAGTCATTCCCCAATTCATAAATGATCAAAAGACATGAACAGGCAGTTTTCCAATGAAAAAAATAAAAACGTATAGTCATATAAAAATGCTCTAAAACATTGATTGGAGAAATATGAATTAAAATAACCATGAGATATCATTTTATACCTATAAGATTGGCTAAAATGATAGAAGGGTAAAGTGACAAATGTTGGAGGGGATGTGGAAGAACTGGGACCTTAATTCATTGTTGGATCTGTGAGCTGATCCAACCATTTTGGAGTAAGACTTGGAATTATGTCCAAAGGATTATTAAATTGACTATACCCTTTGACCCAGCTATTAAATCTGTCCCAAAATGATTAGGGAAAAAGGAAAAGAACCTATATATTCTAAAATATTTATAATAGCTCTCTTTGTGGTGGCAAAGAACTGGAAACTGCAGGGATGCTGGTCAACTGGGGAATGGCTAAACAAATTGCAGCATATGTTCATGCTGGAATATTACTCTGCTATAAGAAATGATGAGCTCAATGACTAGAAAAGCATGACGAGACCTCCATGAAATAATGAAAAGTGAAATGAGGAGAACCAAGAGAACATTGTATACAGTATCAACAGTATTGTTTTAAGAACTTTGAACAACCAAGCTATTCTATTATAAACACCTAAACAGGATCAAAGATCCTATGAAGGAAGATGTATTTGCATCCAGGAAAAAAACCCAAACAAGTTGGTACTGCTATAATAATATTAGATTATTTGGGGCAACTTCATGCAGAATGTGGATGAAAAATAGGAATCACAATCAATTCATGACATATTAATGGAATAACAATGTAGAAATTCCCCAACCAACTGATAAAACTCATAGTGGAAAGTAAGAAGATATACCAAATGTTACAAGGGCATGGTAACAACTACTTGTCCTTAGATAAGAGACACTGGCAGTCTGGTCTAAAAGCACTTCTTTCACAATTGCAAAAGTATTTGGTCACCTCCCCTTAAACAGAGAATGTTTTCTTATTCTGATAATAAATCCTGCTATTTACATTACAAATATTCCTCTTTTCTCCTCTGGCTTGTTACCCTGCCCCCCCCCCCCCCGAAATGCTTTATTTATCTATCTTAAGTTGCCAGAAAATGATGCTGATTGGCTGATTGGTTATGTACTCTAATCGGACCTGAAAGGTTATAAAAAACGAAATATAAATCTTAGGAAGCAGAAGGTGCTATCAGCAGTTTTTCTTAGCATGCTAATAGACTTTTTTGCTTTCAGTTTTTGGCCTTTGATCTTTGGCCTCATGCCTCTCCATGGAGAGAATTCCCTAGCAAGGGATATTACTACAAACACATGAGATCATATTATATATTCGAGACTACTATTCTATGCAAGGCAAAAGATGCTATGGATTATAAAAAGTCTATTGTTCTTCAGTACCATTTGCATCTACCCATACTTTCTTCTGAGCTCAACAAGTCAGGAAATACGAATAAAGATTGTCATTACCTTTTTTCCTGGACTTTAATCTGACTTTAGGTCTGGTTCCTTGTGGTGAGGTTTGGCACAATTCTTGGTCTTCCACACTATGGGAAAGAAGGCAGAGGTTCTGATGAGAAAGGGGAGTCATGTCTTCTTAGAACTAAATAGGTCTTCTCCTAGGATTTACAATTTTAAGGAGTCTTATAAATAATTTAGTACAGTCACCTCTCTACACATAAGAAAACTTAGGGACAAAGAAGTGATTTGCCCAAGCTCACCTGGGTAATGAGTAGATAGCATCTGAATTAAGGTAATTAACAATGACGAAGATGATAACTAACATTTATATAAGTGCTTACTTAGTATGTGCTAATTTTAAAGCTAAGCACTTTACAATTCCTCACAACCACCTGGGAAGTTACTGCTATTATTAACCCCATTTTACAGCTGAGAAAACTGAGGCAAACAGGGGTTAAATGACTTGCCCAGGGTTGTACTGCTAGTAAGCTGCCTGAGGTTGCATTTGAATGCAGGTCTTCCTGAGTCCAGATTTGCACTCTACCCACTGTGCCCTCTAGCTGCCCATACTGAATCTAAATCCAGTGCTTTTTTCCTATCATACTATTATTGCTAAGCTCCTGCTGCCAATTTCAGTCAGAAGAGAGTCAAAGGTTGAAGGTCTCAAAGGGCAAAGTAGTAGAGACCACTGATGCTTTAAGTCTGTGAAATTCCTAACAAACTAGTCAGAACTAATGATATGAATATCTCACGATAAAAGCACCATTCAGAGAATGGTAGGGTCCCTCTCAAGAAGGCAGAGTCATCAGTCCGCATGAGACTCTGTGAAGGACATAAAGCTGTGAGAACCATTACACAATATCCAGAAACACTCTAGCAGGATACAAGTCACCTCTTTACTGCCTTGTGCCCATTACTGTCTTCAGGAAGTTCCCAAATCTCCCCCAGTCCTACCACTAGGGAAAATGGATCAACTATTAAGTACTGTTAAGGGACCCCCTGAACTGGTCTTCTTGAGTTGCTATATTTTCCATCCTATCTTCAGGGGTCTAGCAGTTCCCAAGGGAAAAGAATGATGCTTTTGCCATCACAAATTAGTCCTTCCCTCCTCTTCTATGACTTCCCCTTTTCCTTGTAACTTAAATACCCAATGCTTTCCCTGCACTGCTAGGCTCTTTAGTATAAGGAATTCCCACATGCGTGGACCTTTCTCTTGTAATAAATCCAGATGCAACGCATGTCTCATGGACTCATGATATTATTTTTTTTTGGGGGGGGGGGGAGATTTAACAGTACTGATTATATCCAGATTTCTCAGTGATATCATCACCCAACCCAGCCAGGCAGGATTGTAGAAAAGACTCAATCTGGGCTATGTTTTCTCTAACAACTTGTGGCCACTTACTTAACATTATAAGTTAGGACAACAGATTAAGTTGGGTACGGCTTCCTTTTCTGAGGAGAGAAGAAGGGATATAGCATGGAAATTTTTGTTTGTCCTCCATTCTCCCTTTGTCACCTTGGCCTTCTTAAGCTAAGGTCTTTCCCAAATCTCAGTTTGTCAGAGGCAATGCCCATTCAGTAATTAAAGACTAGGTAAGAATTAAAGCAAAAGACGGCCTAGTTTTCCTTCAAAAAAGAATCAATCTGGGAGAGGAAGACCTTCAGTTTCTGGCCAGAACACAAACAGTTGCTATTTACTCAAACTCTGAGCCATCAAAACCCAAATGATGTGCTTAAGTAAGGCTTGGGCTGAGACCTATTATGGCCCAGTCAGTGAAAGGGGGTTGGGGGGCGTGTAGGGGGTGGTGAGGATAGGTTAAGATAACTAGGGATAGCCCAAGATGCAGTGGGGGACCCAGCATGGAAATGGGGAGGGCTCATCCTAAATGTTCAGCAACTCACATAAATGTACATGGATTTCATCTACATTTATAGCTATACCAACTTCAGCCCTTCTCAGGCTCCCTCTATTTCTTGTCTCCCCCCCCCCCCCGGGCAATGGGGGTTAAGTGACTTGCCCAGGGTCACACAGGTAGTAAGCGTCAAGTGTCTGAGGCCAGATTTGAACTCAGGTCTTCCTGAATCCAGGGCTGGTGCTTTATCCACTGAGCCACCTAGCCGCCCTCTATTTCTTAGCTAGGAAACACAAATCTCTCTCAGCCACATCCATTCTCAGAATTCTCTGGCTAATACAGATTCTTATGAAAGCCAACGATAAAATAAAAAAAGGTGCAAACTCTCAGGCATAATGCTTGACCTTCTTTAGAATCAGAGTAGCTGGACTCAGGTTAATCCATTTGTGAAATGATGGGGCTGGCTTAGATCTTGAACGTTCCTTCCAGGCCTGGAAACTCTGAGCATCAACACTCCCCTAATATGAAAATACTACTTATCTACTCTCTTATGTACACGAAAAGAAGCATGGTATAGCAGGAAAAAACCCTGGACTTGGAGTAAGAAAAATGTAGAGTTGAACCCACTTATCCATCCTTACTAACTGGGTGACCCTGAATAAACTACATGGCCTCTTCTAGCCTCTTTCCTCATTAGAACACCTGCTTTGAAGGGTTGCTGAGGATCAAATGAAATCATTTACTTCATGTACATATCAGATAATCAATACACAGAAAGAGTTTTCTCTTGTATTTGTATTCCCTGAAGCTGGTACATGGTAGGTGCTTAATAAATGTTTGTTGATTCATCTTCAGCTTACCTGTTACAAACTGCATTTTTTACACCATCTTCAGAAGAATCAGATCCTAAAAAATTCCCCCAACACCCCAAAACACAAGTTAGAAGAAGATTTTCCAGTTGAGGTGAATAAAGTGTTTATAAGGTTGTTTTCTCTTTCAAACCCTCCATTCTAAAAAGAGGAAGGGAATAAGCATTTATTAAGTGCTAGCACTGTGCTTAGCACTTTACAAATATTATTTCATTTGAAGATAAAGCCACCAGCAGACTGAGCACTAAGCTCACTTTGCCATTAAGCTTTCCAGATCTGCCCCATCTGTTCCTGCCTCCTCAAAATACCCACTAGTCCTATGTTCCCACTTCATGTCTCTCCAGGAAAACTTATTCAGTCAGTTGGGGAAATATATGAGGATTTCTGGTTCCATCACTTCTTTAGATTGTAAGCCCCCTTAAGGCAGGAACTGTTTTACTTAATTATCCCTCCCTTCCTATTGTATTTGTACAGTACCAAGTGTACAACGGGTATTTCAGTAATGTCACTACATTGACAGACTCTGCTTCTCTGTAGTTATACTACACACAATATACTTGAAGCTTTAAAATTACTGACCAAATACTGCAATTTTTTTCTTTCTAAAGTCCTCTGCTACATACAAAATGTCAGTGGCTTTAAGTAAAAACATTCTTTCCTCTTTCCAATTCTAATATGTAACATATAATTTGTCTGTGAAGACCATTACCTAACTCAACGTAGAAAGCATTATTTTTAATGCATTTCTTTTGCTTCTGCCTCAGGGAACCTTTTCTGATGCCAAGGTCAAAGAGCTGGACACCGAGACTGGATTCCTGACAACAAATGCAGAGAACAGTCATCTACTTAAAAGGAAAAAAAGTCTGTTTAATCTGTCACAGGATTTCTGTGGCTACTGGCTAAGTTTGTGTACTATACTGGAAGAGAAACTTGTAGAAAATTCTCAGAACTGACTGATTATAATCAATTAGTTAAAATTCAACCAGCTATCTTGTAGCCAACATTTTTAAGTGTAACAGAAAATAGAAACTGGATTCATTTAGTGCTGTTTCCCAATGCTCCAGTACCCCAATGATATATTCCAATTAGTCCTGATAACTTCCTCTATATCTTCTATGAATTGTGTGAAGAATAAGGGTATTAGACTGAAAGATCCCCAAGGGCAGAAATAAGTCCAATCTATTTTTTTGTTTCGTTGTTTTTTGGTGAGGCAATTGGGATTAAGTGATTTGCCCCGGGTCACACAGCTAGTAAGCGTTAAGTGTCTGAGGTCAAATTTGAACTCAGGTCCTCCTGAATCCAGGGCTGGTGCTCTATCCACTACGCCACCTAGCTGCCCCCAATCTATTTTTGAATCTCCCCCTAGGTACCTACCAGAGTGCTCTGCATATGGCAGACACTGAAAGTATATGTGTAGTTACCTAACAAAAACTTTTCACTGATCTGAGGATCAGAGGTTAAGAGAAAAATACTTGGAAGATTCTGCTATTACTTTTATCCAGCTTTTTTCTTTTCTTGCTTCTCAATCTTTTTGCACTAACTGAAAAATTGCTACTGGCCACTGTTATGTTTAATACAGATTTGTTAAGTTCTCCATCGTTACAGGACCAAAAAAGTTCCTAACTTTATTATTTTCACAAGAAAGCAAGGAAATAAAAAAACATTCTACTTTATGGCTGGTGAACTGAAATAGAATATTTTTCTTTTAAACCAGCAAGATTTGTTGAACACTGAAGACCCTGGGGTTGTTTTAAATAAACTACAAGAAAGTAGTAACATAGAAGAAAGGCTCAAGGGGCCTTCTTTTGTCACACCAACCCATAAATCGTATAATAAGGTTGGAAGGGATCTCACAAGTCTAACCTGGATCCTATATGAGTAATGATACTTTCTACAACATGCCTAACCAGCCACCAAATCTCCACAAACAGTGCCCTAGTGACAGAAGGCTCACTACCTTCCCAAATAGCTTTCTGGGCTCTGTAACGCCTCACCATCCACTCAAAGCTTTCTTTCTCTATGCTAAATAAACATTTTCATTGCCTTCAACTTATTTTTTTTTTATCATTATTGAATGATTTCCTCATGCAATTAGCTCCCCATACCACCAGGGTGACTCTACAACCTGCATTCTGGGTACTGTTGTTATACTACTAAGATTGAAACATCGATGTAGACTGACTTTAATTCCTCATTAGGGCATGGGGATGATCGTGCACTTTCAAAGTTTATGCCAGCAAAGTGTAAACTGTTGTTAACAGTGGTGACAGAAAGACATTGTGTATAGGCAGATAAATCTTTCAGTCATAGCAACTCTCAGAAAGTTGCATTTTGCACTGCTGGCGGAAAGAACTATACTGATGAAACTACAAGTCCTTAAAGTACTGAAGTCTAAGATTATGTTAGTTTTGGGGGTTAGAAACAGAATTAGGTTCAGCTTTTTGGCTTGCTACTTCATACTACTGATTCATATTGAATTTAGCAATGCAATACATAAAAGAATAAGGACTGAATATAGGTCAGAAATTAGAACTCTCAATGTAAAATTAGAAAACACAATTAGCAGATAAGGAAAAACTGAATCTGCGATAGACTCTAAAAAAGTAAAAGAGCTGAAACAAAAATGCTGAAATAGAGGACAATTTGACATGAAAGAAACAAAAGGCAACAACATTAAAAATCACATGAATTCCATACAGGCTAAAGTGATTGACTTTAAACATAGGATAGGCAAAAATAATTTGAGGTTCATAGGTGTTGCAGAAGAACATGTCTGACCCTAGAACCTGAATATTGTAACCTAGAACATAACAAGGAAAGAGTCTGGAACTTTTAAAACTCCTCTTCTTTTTTCCCCCCACCCAAAATGCTGCTTAGCCCTTATTCCCTTTATTACACTTGGGCAACTGATTTTAAAAATCAAAATGCAAAATTTCCTATTTAATCTCTATTCAATTTCACCTGATTAGAATTGGCCCATTAATTGCTCTCGTCTGTTTGGCATGTTTTTGGATCTGGATTCTGTCATCTTACATATTAGCTACTCTTCTCCCATTTCATAAACTTTTAAGAATGTGACTGACCACTTTACTCAAATGACTGAAAAAAGCATTGAAGAGGATGATACCGTTTCTGCCTCTGGGCCTGTCTTTCAACAGCTATTGTTTCTCACAGGAGTTTGTTTTGACCCTTTCCCTTGTCTGGCAGTTGCTTGGACAAGCCAGGGCCTGCACATGGCTGGAAGAACTTGGCTTTCTTAATGGATGCCATTCTTTCTTTCCCTCTTCCTCAAATTCCTATAACACAAGGTGGAGCACTGGCCATGGAGTCAGGGAGATCTGAAGTAAAATCTGGCTGTAGGTGTTTACTAGCTGTGTGACCCTGGGAAAGTCACTTAATCCCAGTTGCCTCCCCCACAATATTCCTATAGCACTTATTGTCTAATACCGTGTTGTCATTAGGGCATTTAATTATGCACTGTCTTGCATTCTACTTGGTTCTGACATATGTATATGTCTTGCCTTTCTAACTAAATTAATCAGCCCTTTTTGCATTCTCTCATAATGCCTGGCACACAGTGATACAAGCAGAAGACAAGTTAAAGGACAGAAGGGGCTTTACCAAGCTTGGGTTTTCTGGTTCACTGGCTCGGAATCTTTTTGTGCGGTTTCTGTAGCCCACACTTTGAACGACAGCCGCTTCCTTCTTTAAGGGCTCAGGACTCCTCTTCTCCCATTTTGAAAAATCCTGACTATTTGAAACTGTTAAATTATAACAGAGAAAACCACAAAGGAAACACTGGCAAAGTGATTAGAGGAAGTTATCTACAATAAAAAAACCTAGTTATACATGTCTATTCCTACTAGAAAACCTGAAAAACAATTGGCCAGCACAGTGTGATTCAAACAGTGCTGGGCTGAGAAGCAGGAAAGACCCATTAGCTGAGGAAATTTGAGTAAGCTACTTATTAACTTCTTGCTAAGACTGTTTCCTCACCTGTAAAATGGGAATAATATTACTTTTGTCACTGGCATCACAGGTGTTGTAAAGAAAGATCTTTGCAAGCCTTAAGGCACTAGAGAAATGTGAATTGTTATAAGATCACAGATTTTGAGTTAGGCTAACTTCATTTTACAGATGTGGAAACTGAGGGACAGAAAAGTTAAATCACTCGCCCAAGGTTATATAGAAAGTAAGTTGCAGAGCTGTGATTCAAACCTAGACCTTCTACCCCTAAATCCAGTTCCCTTTCCACTTGGGTGAAGTGAATACTATCTCCATGTCTCTCCAAGACCAGGCTGTTGGGATCCTGAGACTGTGCTGAGCCTCCATCTCTGAATACCTTCTCTAGCCCACTTCCCAGCAATAGCATCAGCATCATTATTTTGGTCCTTTCCATCACCCAAGGCCAGTTAATCCTTTGATAACACCAAGTCAGTAGGAAAGCTGACTTAGTAATTATGTTAAGGAAATGAAAACGAACTTATCACAGGGCCACAGCAAGCAAGGGCCCATGTTTTTGGGCTACTGTCCCTGGAGACAGCCGGCACTTACATTGGAATCCGGTGTCAAGCTCAAAAGCACGAATGGTTTTTAGCAATCCTTCTACAAGCTGACTGAATCTTGTACTTTCTCGTAGGCTTCTGGAACAAAAGCATTTGATGGATTCTTTTAAAACGGAGTCATTGTCCACGGTTTCAGAGATGTTCAAAGAAAATAAATAAAGGCAAGGAACAGAACTATTGTACAAGGGGAAAAAACCAGCCACAGTAACTATAGAAATTGTTTTCTAGGGACAGAGGATTAATTCTTCTAGATGTTCCAGACATTACACTATAATTAAAACATTATTCACATCAGAATAAACTAAGGGACAGCACACATTCTTTTTATAACTTGGTCTCTAAAGAATCTAATACAACCCAAAGCACTAAAGCTGCCTGAACTCAGGGTGCCCTGAATCTATAAGGGGCAAACAACACTGGTGTAAGTCAAGGTCATCAGGGAGTTCGTTGCTCTCTCCATCCAAAGCCCAGCGCCACTATTTCAAATGACATAATTTGGACTACCAGATGAAGTCCCTAGAGAAAAGTTAAGAATTAATTAAGAAAAGGGGCGGCTAGGTGGCGCAGTGGATAGAGCACCAGCCCTGCATTCAGGAGAACCTGAGTTCAAATCTGGCCTCAGACACTTGACACTAGCTGTGTGACCCTGGGCAAGTCACTTAACCCCCATTGCCCCACAAAAAAAAAAAAAAAAAGAATTAATTAAGAAAGGTCTCAAAATAAAGAGTGACTCAAAGGATAGGCTCAAAGTTTCTACACTTGTGTGGGGGAAACAGAAGGAAGGAGGGAGGGCAGTGGATTGGCATAAGCACCGTACTGGAAGTTGGGAAATGCAGGTCTGTCACTAACCAGTTGTTACATTTACTGAGTTAAGTCAATAGAATGAGGGGCTGGAGCTATTCCCCAGGGTTCCTTCCAGTGTTTCAAACATTCTATAATTCTGCGATTCTACAGATAAACTGTAGATGTTAACAAAACACAGAACTCATAAAACTTTCCAAACATTTTTTTTTGGGGGTGGGGCAATGAGGGTTAAGTGACTTGTCCAGGGTCACACAGCTAGTAAGCGTCAAGTATCTGAAGCCAGATTTGAACTCAGGTCCTCTTGAATCCAGGGCCGGTGCTTTATCCACCATGCCACCTAGCTGCCCCCTTTCCAAACATTTTTAGAAATAACTCATTGCACCTATTAAAACATACTTTCCTAAATCTGATGGTTAGGAATGGCAAGACAATCAATCATGCTGTTGAACAATTCCACCTCCTGTGGTGTTGGGCTTTCTTATCACCCAGCAACACTTCAATTATATACCTTTTGGTTATATTGTTCTTGCACAGTGGACACAGAGAGGGCCCTTTCTTCTTGCTGAGAAGCTTCAACATACAAAATCTATAAAAAGAAACGAAAAACAAAGCAAGTTACTTTTTTGTGGCTGGGGCACCCTATGGGTAGGGGGCCATCCATGGCAAGATAATCCTACATCTATGTTAAAGGTGAATTACAATAAATCATCCCCAGAATTAATCAGATGATCTCACTAGAGTTAGAAGGGATTTCATGAGTCATCTATTCTGACTCAGAGTCGCACTGAGATCCCCTCTAGAACACCCCAGCAAGTGGTCTTTGCTTGAGTAAGGGGGAGATCTGCCCCCTTCCTGGTATCCTATTCCACTTTCAGAGAGTTCTAATGGTTATGAAGTTGTTTCTTACATCAAGACAAAGTCTTCCTCTGTGCCTTCTACCCTTTGTTCTCAGGTTTGCCCTTTGGGGCTGACATAGGGCTAAATTAGGACATCATGATAACTCAGAAGAAGCTTCTCCTTTGAGAAGCAAAGCCAAAGGTGACCAGATAACAGGACAGACATATTGAGGAATCATGGGATTATTAAAGTTTAGCTTGGCCAAGTACATATCAGGACTGACACACCTGAGAAGTAAGAGGAGATAAAATTCTTTAACAGGAAAGTCAATTAGGCGTGGCTACTACCCCAGCTAGGAGACAAAGATAACTCCCAAGATCAGGGCTATCATTACAAAAGAAAAATCCCCCTGACTCTCTGGAAGCTTTCCCCACCATTCCCAAAAGGAACTTTCCATTGTCAGATAGTCACCCCATCTATCCTCTACAAAAGCTTTTGCCTTCCTTCTGTTCAGGGAGGAAGATGTTCTTAAGCCATCTCCTCCCCTCACTTTCTCTAGCACCCAATAAAGAACCATTTTAATTCTAACTGGACTGTGTATGAGAATGTAATTCTTTATAGAATTTACCTAAGGACATCCACTACCTTTCCCCCGTGACAGGGCCAAGCAGATCAAGTCTAACCATTCCTTCTTCCACATGAAATGCCTTCAAATACATAAAGAAAACAATTCCTGTCTTCTCTCAATATTTTCTTCCTCAGACTAAACTTCCAAATGTCACCATTTGCAGTCTCTTCAATACGCTCTTTTGGACTTGGTCCAATGGGTCAGCAGACAGTGCTGTTGCACAAGAGGATGTCGGTGCTATGTGAGCAATGACCTATGAAGACTGACCATGTAAAAAATGTACAGCTGTAACCAAATGAAGTTTACAAGCCATTTAGTTTGGGTCCTGTTTAAAGACAGTGCTGATTTGTCAGAATTAGAATGTACTTCACATAACTGACTATATGTGTATTAAAATAAAAATTGAACTATTTGGAATCCAGACCTCCAGAATTTTTAGGTTAATGCAATCAGTCAATGACTCCAGTTTGGACAGAGATGGCAAACACGTCACCATTCTGGGGAGAAGACAGCAGCCCCTGAGCACCCAGAAATAAATGAAGAAAGCTGAAAAGAACTGAAGACCCAGAGATTACAGTTCAGGAGTTATGATGGATTGTTCTGCTGAATATGAGAAGAACCATACCCTGCTAGGCTGGTGAAGTCTATAAAAGCCTTGTCTTTTCCCCTGGAGAAATGACAAGAATAGGCAAGGGGAAAAGAAAAAGGCAGAAAGAGGTTAAGAAAACATGAAAGGCCAGAAGGAACAGCAGTGATTCCTGGCAGTGATGGAGTCTCACAGCATATAACAGATTACCTACTAGTGGAAAAAGAATTCTCTAGCACATTAGTTTGAAGGAGACAAGTTACCTGGGTCAAATCTGAATAGCCCCCTGAAGGTGTCAGTGTACCACCATGAAAACACATCGACCAGTACAGTCCTGCAGTTCTGGGGAGGAAGCTTATTGTATTGAGAATGACAAGCTCTGGGCATACAAGCTGAAGGTAGAACTGGGTACCTGGCAGGAGGTAAGTGATGATGTAGATCCTAAGCTCCCTCTTGTGAAAGGTTATGAGAAGAACTATGAAGCTTTCACCACAGTTACAGGACATCTTGTCCAGCACATTACCTACCTTTTCAAAGATTGCATCCATTCCCTGTTGCCTACTCAGGAAACTATCAACTGCTTACCCTAAGATTCAAGGTTATTCATAAACTGGCTCCAGACCACCATCCCGGCCTCATTTTACCTAATTCTCTTTCCCACCAGATTCTATGTTTTGGTCAAGCAAGCTGCCTTCCATACTTCATTCTTTTTTTTTTTTTTAGTGAGGCAATTAGGGCTAAGTGACTTGCCCAGGGTCATACAGCTAGTAAGTGCTAAGTGTCTGAGGTCGGATTTGAACTCAGGTACTCCTGACTCCAGGGCCAGTGCTCTATCCACTGCGCCACCTAGCTGCCCCTCATACTTCATTCTTGTCCTGTCTCCAAGTAGTTGATCATTCCTGGAATGGGCTACTCCCCTAATCTCCATTTCTAGAACTCCTTCCCTGTCTTCCAAGGCCCAAGTCAAGACCTTTCTCTATGAAGTTTATCCTAATCACCTGTGCTCTGGTCCCCAACAAAGTGATCTCTCTAGTCTCTTCTTCACATTTATCTCACTCTCCCATTTATCATTTCTAGTTGTGTACATCTCTCCCCTCATTAGATGGCAAGTTCCCTGACAGGAGGGTCTGTATTGTATTATCTTCATATCTCAAGCATGTAGCACAGTGCACTGCATATGTTAGGAATTTAATGTGGTTGCTAAATTGAAATCTATTTGGTGTTTCAAACCAAGAAGTATCTGAAGCTAGTGAAAAAAATCGCAGGCAAATAATAACATCATAGAAGAATTTGGGGGCTTTTTCCAGAGAACATGTTTCTGAGTATATCAATTTCCTGAAGAATTTTTAAATTTGGAGGAAATTGCTCCATCCCAGCATGTGTCAGCGAATTAAGTACAAGGTCCTGAAAAATACAACCTTTGGTGATTGAAAAATGTCATTATCCTAGCATTTCCCAGGGTGGCACGCATTGCCTGATACTCAGAATGTGTAAGTTAATGAATATATGGTGAAAGACATTTTTTCTGAAATTTTTTTTTCCTTAACCTTCAGGGAAAGATCATTTCAGAACTGTAAGCTTGCCTGTGGCTAGAAAAATGCTTCCATTATTAGACAACTGTAGAACACAATTCAAGTAAGGTTAGAGTGTGGGAATATTCTTATTCTCTATCTCCCAGTATTACCTCATTAGTTCAACTTACAGATGAGGGTATTCAGAATATGAAATGTTATCATAGAAGAAATGTCATAAGGAAGCTGATCATGTGAGCATTCTGTAAGACTTTCAATTTCATTATTACACTAAAGATATACTTAATATTGTTTTTGCCTAGAATTCTGCTTTTAAAAAAATCAAACATTATGGTAAGTTTCAAGGAAAGTAGCCTAGGATCATATCCACAGAAGTATATTTTTATTATGAAATTTTGTAGCCTTTAGAGTAGGGGGTTCTTTTTTTTTTTTTAAGTGACACAATTGGGGTTAAGTGACTTGCCCAGGGTCACACAGCTATTAAATGTTAAGTGTCTGAGGCCGGATTTGAACTCAGGTACTCCTGACTCCAGGGCCGGTGCTCTATTCACTGCGCCACCTAGCTGCCAGAGCAGGGGTTCTTAACCCAAAGTCTTTGAACTTAAAATTTTTTTGATAACTATTTCAATAACTGGTGTCCTCTGTAATGTTGTCTATTTTATTTTGTGCACTTAAAAGCATGACTCTGAGGAGGGGTTCCTAGGCTTTACCAGACTGCCCAAGAACCCAGGCTTAAATACAGCATCTAGGTCCAAAACACCCAGGCAACAAATTCTTGAAGTTGTGAAGTGTGCTCTGCTTCATGCCCCATCAACAAACAGCGTAGCTGTAGAAGATTGGGTACAAGCTGAAAAGGAGATGCATGTGCTCCACTAGGTTAATAATGCAGAGATTAAAAAAAAAATCTCGTGAATGTTGCTGACAAGTCAAAGAACTCAGATCAATAGTAAAGATGGTGACAGTTTTCTAAAGAGTAAGAAAGTCAGTTGGGAGAAAGGTGCATAGGCCCGAATCCCTAATTAATTTTGGAGAAAGGCAGTCTGGGCAGTTATATTTCTCTTGTTCCGCCTTGATAAGAAAGGCAAAAAAAAAAAAAAATTGACAACAGAGACTTTTCAACAAGGCAAATTCTTGGGCCAGTGCAAAGTTCCACACCCATTAAGCTCCATGTCACATAACATCTGCATCGATTCTACATGTGTGTGTGTGTGTATGTATGTATGTATAAAAATGTGTGTATGTGCATATCTGAAAAGGTTAAACATCATCAGACTTTCAGAACTCATCTGCATTGTTTTTTTTAATCTCTGGAAGATAATAACAGTATAAGCCATGTTTTAGGAGTAACTAATCATTTTACCAGAGAGGCACAAGCCTATTTTACTATCTTTGAAGATTTTCTCCCCTCTTTTCACTTCTTTAAAGTTCTCCAACACCGAGACTCGGTGTCAGTTGTTTTCCCTGATATGTATGAAGCCTCTTTAATCATTACTATCTTCAGATATTCACATCCAAGGAAAAAGGTCCTGGATCAAACTCTCTTAACAACTGGGCTGTTGTGACATCTTCCTTCCAAATAAATGAGTAGTCCTCAAGTAGTTTATCCTGAAGCTGAAGTCAACAGAAGCTCGGGGCCATAATGCTTTGACCCGGAGATTAAAAGTCTAATGCTCATTTTTTTTATTTTTTAAGTGAGGCAATTGGGGTTAAGTGACTTGCCCAGGGTCACACAGCTAGTAAGTATTAAGTGTCTGAGGCCAGATTTGAACTCAGGTACTCCTGACTCAAGGGCCCGTGCTCTATCCACTGCGCCATCTAGCTGCCCGTGCTCATTTTTGTTTTTTTAGACACAGGGGAGTTAGAAAACCTGGGGTGGGGGTGGGGGGGGCCAGGAGCAGAGAGGTGAGAGGGTGTAATAAATGGGTTCTGAATCACTAGATCAGTAAATGAACCTTAGAAAAGTATAACAAAGGAGGGCTCAAAGATAAGGGAAAGGGAGCTATGTAGAACAGTACTGAGCAGCTACTAAGGAAGCAGAGTGCTACAGGAGAAATAGTATTGGATTTAAGAGTCAGAGGTCCTGGGTTCAAACCCAGGCTTTGCACTTACCACCTGGGGGACCCTAGATACTTACGCCATCTGGAGTCACTTAGCCAATCTGTGAAATGAAGGGGTTATACTGGAAGACCTGCAAGGGTCCTTCCAATTTTCAGCCCTCTAATAACTTATACAGCTCAGGGTTATCATTCTAGGAGTAGACATGGAACATCATTGTCCCTTTTGGATAAAGTACTTGAAAATACTAAAGCAGATTTACCTTCAGGGGCAGGTTTAGATGTTGATTTCAAGAACGATGAGGGGGCAGCTAGATGGTGCAGTGGTTAAAGCACTGGCCCTGGAGTCAGGAGTACCTGAGTTCAAATCCGGCCTTAAGACACTTAACACTTACTAGCTGTGTGACCCTGGGCAAGTCACTTAACCCCAATTGCCTCACTAAAAAAAAAAAAAAAAAAAAAAAAAAAGAACGATGAGAAGCTCTCCTAGTCCTACCTCCAAAAGACACTGCCCACACCATTCCTATATATGAAATATAAATTGCTTGAAAATATCAAGAGTTAACTCGAAACATCAAAGTTTCCACCTAAGTGCAGTATAAATGTCTGATATAATATTCTTTCTTGTTTTTAAAAAGATTAGAAAGCAAGGAGGTTGTGGGCATGAGGGATACTGTTAATTGGGGGGGGGTGGGAGAAAGTAAACCAAAAGAAGTGTCTGAGAATAATCAGAACAAATACCGACTTGTCACACAATTTTGACTTCTCTTTTTCTGTTCTTGTACAAATAGAAATGTGTGTAAAGACTGGGTCATACAGTCATTTGTGCCCCGACAAAGAGTTAAATATGCTAGTACCTTTAATAGAAATTATGATTCCTATGTGTATGGCAAAATGGGTTCATTAAAACTTTTCCAAAACAAACTATGACAGATCCAGGTTGGGTTTTTCTTCTTAATTTAATTTAAAAGGTTAGGAGAAAATGCTAGAATTAGACAAGTCCTGTTATAAAATTTTAGGGAATCTTGACACCTACTTGCAAAATATGTGGTCACAGGTTGTAGAAACAGGCTCTTTGATCAGCTCCAGACTAAAAGGATAGAAAAGAAAAAAATATTTATTTTTATTGCAAAGTCAATAAACACCATTTTTAAAAAAGCGGGCATATCCTTTGTAAAGGCCAAATTAATGTAGAACTAGAACTTTTGGTGTTTTACAATTAGTTTGAGGTAGAGATTTAATTGTTCCAGTGACTTTGATCATTCTTTTTCTTTTCTTTTTTTGTGGGACAATGAGGGTTAAGTGACTTGCCCAGGGTCACACAGCTAGTAAATGTCAAGTGTCTGAGGTTGGAATTGAACTCAGGCCTTCCTAAATCCAGGGCCGGTGCTTTATCCACTGCGCCATCTAGTTGCCCCAGATCATTCTTTTTCTCTGCATTCCCTGGACACTTAAAGACTTAGCACTGCTGTAGAGTAATTTACACTCACTGGTATATTGTTAAATGCCAGTAAAGGCATTTTGCAAATATGTGTATGTATGTGTTTGTTCATCCCATCTCTCCAATTAACCTGTAAGTGATGTTGTTTCTCTTCTGTTGCCTTTATATTCGCTTATAATGCATAGTCATCAGCACAGAACCAGTGCCTGATAAATGGATTACTATTCACTAAGAGCTGTAGCTGTCTACCCCCAAAGCCTTCACCTATTCACCATGATCCGATGTTTCAGCCTCATTTTCCAGTGCTTCTTTCTTTTTTTTTTTTTTGCGGGGCAATGAGGGTTAAGTGACTTGCCCAGGGTCACACAGCTAGTAAGTGTTAAGTGTCTAAGACTGGATTTGAACTCAGGTCCTCCTGAATCCAGGGCCAGTGATTTATCCACTGCACCACCTAGCTGCCTCAGTGCTTCTCTTTTGACACTGCTCTTTCCAAAGACCAGAACAAAAAAAAAGATATTCTAGTACTGGGATGGAAAAATGGTTCCTTTCGAATAAAAGGACCTTCTTTGTGGAGAGATTGGTAACAGTCCTACAGAAGCCATCAAGTCAGACCCTCTCACTTTACAGATGAGAAAACTAAGTCTGAGAGAGGTTAAGTGACTTGCCCAGGATCCCATAGCAAGTAGTATCTGAGGCAGGATCTGAATTGAGGTCTTCCTGACTGTAAGAACAGGACTTTATTCATTTGCTGGCTAGTTGTCTATTAGGAATTCTGATGAGGAAACTGAGGGTCACGAGAGGACAAGTGCCTTATCTAAGGCCACAGAGGCCATACATAAGTAGCAAAACTGGATTTGAACCCAGGTCCTCTGAATCCAAATCCAGTGTTCTGTCCACTGTACTACACTGTCCCTGTTAATAAGCAATATTCTGACAACTTCAGTGTTGTATAGTGACAGTACAGTGCAAACTGCACTATTTGGACTAAAATAACCAACCAGGGAGTGGAGAAGACTCCAATTTGTTATTATACTTCTACTACATGTCTTAGTAACTGGTAAAAGAGAGACCAGATTTAGCAATGATATCAGATGGTTTTCAGTCTCATCCAATGACTCAATTTGGAAAGAGTTACATTCCACTATGGTAATTATAACTCAAACTACCCAAACACACCACAGACAGAAACTTTAAGATGAAAACTCCAATATGTAACTGTGTGTACCCCCATATGGGAGGCTGGGATACATGTTGATGAACATTCAGATGGGGGACAGAGAAAAAAAATCAGGCAAAATCTGTTCTCCTGGGTACTGAGAGAGTCAATGTTTATCATAAAGACAGGAAAAGATCCACATTTAAATATTTACCAAAATAGACCCACTGCATGTTTATATGTGATTGGTAAGAAAGTGAGAACAGCTCAGGAAAGGAAAAGAATACTCCATTCAACAAGAATTCTTAGTGTTCAGAATTTTTTTAAAATCTAGGTATGAAAGCAAAGGCATCAGGACATAGTGGAGAGATAGCCGACTCTAGACTTAGGATCCGGTAGTAGAGTAGAAAGAGCCCTGGCTATGAGGTCAAAGGACCTGGATTCAAATCCTGCCTCTGATGCCTAAACTACCTGTGTGGCCTTAGGTAAGTGCCTTAATTTCACCAGGAGTCAATTTACTCATTTGTAAATAACCAGGTTAGGTTAGATGATCTCTGAGATCCATTCCCTTTCTGCTTTAAACATATGAACTTAAAATTAAGTCACACTTGTGACACACACTGGCTGTGACTGGGCAAATCACACAACTTCTAGGTGCCCTAGGCAATTTTCTACAACTTTAATAAGTTATGGCCCAGTTATGGATCTGTAGGAAGAATTCCCTACACTAATTAAATCACAGTTCTGAACTAATAATAATAGATGAAAGAAAGAGAAAGAAGAATCCTCAGAAAAAAGTGGCAAATATTTTTATTTTGGCAAACAAATCTCTTTTTTTAGATGTTAACAAAAATAAGCACTTGCCTGCCCTATGCTAGACACAGTACAAGCATCATTATTCCCTATTTTACAGATGAGGAAATTGAGGCTCTGCTAGTGGAAATGATTTGTCTGGGGTCACCTAGATCATATCTCTCAAGTTCAATGCCCTGTCTAGTGCTACCCCTTGGAAGCAGAAGGAATTTAGTATTATAAGAATTAGGGCTGGAAGAAACCTTAAAGACAACCTTGAGCCCCCCTACCTGCCCTTTTATAAATGAGAAAACTGAGGTTGGTAAGAGAGGTGATGGGACTTGATGAAGGTCCTACAAGAAGTGAGGTGGCCAAAATTTATTAGAGATAGACCTTCCAACCCCTTGAGACCTAGTGTTCCTTCTACTATACCAACAGTTTCCAATAATCATCAAAAGGCATTTTTTAAGCACTTAATTACACATGGTGCTTATAAATATGGCATAAGCAAGTGAAATAGATATGGTCCCTGTCCTAAAGGAACTTTCATTCAAAGAAGCAAAAGATTCAACAATCATCAGAATGAGTAAACCTATATACACTTCTTCTTCTTCTTTTCTGGGTAAGTCAACATGGATTAAGTGACTTGCCCAGGGTCAAACAGCTAGTAAGTGTCAAGTGTCTGAAGCCAGATTTGAACTCAGGTCCTCCTGAATCTGGAGCCGGTGCTCTATCCACTGCGTCACCTAGCTGCCCCGCTATATACACTTCTAAGGAAAAAGCTTAAGTAGTAACAGTTATAAGATATAAAGCAATTGTGGACCAAAAAGGAAAAACTAGCATTAGCTCCCATTTTTGCATCTTTAATTTTTATGTATGAGTGTTTTTAATTGATGGTTTAATTTGCCAGAGTAATGGTAAAGGCACATTATATTTTTATGACTTAAATACAAAATAAATGGAGCCAACTGCCACACTACTCAGGACATTTGATCACTATAGGAAAATACCACGGGGAGTCTACCCTAAGTTTTGTGCTTTTCCAATAGCAATTTTCTCCTCCATGTCGTCATTTCTTTCTTCCCTGGCTGTGAGACTTCACAAATTAGATCATAAATTTCTTTGGGTCCTTGTGGCTTGTCGCTTAGCTAAAATGTGGGAGGATTTTTGCTTTCTAAATCTTGCCTGTATTTGACTTAAACTTGGAACACAAATTCACCCTATTTTTATTTCCCTGATATGAAATTTGGAACACTCAACACTTTCACATGGTAGAAAGAAAAATGCTTGTTGGCCTCAAGTCACCTTCCTTTTAAATCATAAGGAACAATGAAAAGAAATCCATATTCTCATATTCTTTATACTCATTAAATTTTTATATTATATTTGTTCACTTATATTCATTCTTTATATTCTATAAATCTATATTTTCAGTGTTAAACATCACTGACAGTACAATTATAGAAGAAACAATACTCAAGGGCCCATTTGTTTTTTAATTCCTATAGTTCTGGTTTCATTTTTAAATCCAGATTTTCTCCATTATGGCATAGATGGAATACAGGATTTTTTTTCATGTGGAAGGTTACTTTGTGGTCAGAGGTCCTATCTGCCATTTGGCCTTTCACAGACACCAATCAGTCACAACTTTTTTTTTTAATAACCATTTTTAACCCTATCCACTCTTTAAAAAAAAAAAAAGATTTATTATTTTTTTTTTGTGTGTTTTTTTTTGGCGGGGCAATTGGGGTTAAGTGACTTGCCCAGGGTCACAAAGATAGTGTTAACTGTCTGAAGCCATATTTGAACTCAGGTCCTCCTGAATCCAGGGCCAGTGCTCTAGCCACTGCGCCACCTAGCTGCCCCCCCACCCCCATCCATTCTTAAAATCAAGTAAAGTCAAATTCAGGAGCAGGACCAACAAGGGATGTTTGACAATCACTATAAGCCAGGCCTTTACACATACCTTTGCTAAAAACTAATTGAGACTTCTGGATGACTGACTGTCAGTGGGGACTACTGCATTTGGCACTTAGGATGACCTCTTGTAGGAGATTCTTTCTAGAACCCTGAATTGAGCAGAAGCTGTCCTCTGGGGACCAGCCTGCCAATTGAGCACAAGTTGGGGAATCCTTTCTTTCTTCCTCCTTCCCTCCCCACATATGCTCCATATGATTATAATGTTTGGTCACTCATTTCGTAAGATATTTTGGGGCGAGGGGGCTCGATGTCAAAAATCTAAACAATCTTTATTCATTCTTTTTATTCCCCCCCCCAGAAGCTAGGACCATTTTATTTTTTGTTCTGTGCAGTTTTCATTTATGATTTCTTGAAATACAGCTCTGAAAAAACCATGGCTTTAAAAAAACCCATTGTGTTTCAAATGGAGCTACCTGACTACCCTTAAAGCCCAAATCACTCTTTTTTTTTTTTTTTTTGGAATGGCCAATAATAGCCCCAGCCCAAGCCTCTCTGGCTCAGTTTTGGTTCTGATGGCTTAGAATGAGTGTAAATAGCATTTTTCAGTTACATAAAAACTTTGAAGGTCTTCCACTCCCAGACTAATTATTTTTGTGATGGGAAATTAGGCCATCTTTTGTGTCAATTTTTACCTAGAACTTAGTAACTGAAAAGGAGTGGCCTCAGACAAACTGAGACCTGGGAAAGACCTTAATTTAGAAAGACCAAGATCACCCACTGCATCCTGGCCCATCACCAGTTGTCCTGACTTCTGTCCAGCCACGGGACTTAGATGACTCTAGGACAGTGAGGCTGATGACTTTTTGCAGCTCTGCCTCACTTAAATCCAATTCACAAGCAAGTGAAGACTCACTCTAGTGATGTGATCATCTTCTTTGAGAACAAAGGACAAACAACAACAAAAATCCTAGTCCCTGCCTTAAATGTCTGACTTGACACATAAATTTGATTGAGAAATTAAAATAGATATTAGGAAATTACTTCACCAGCACAGCAGATAGCTTAGCAGAGAAGTACAGACTGCTGTCTTACAAACCATAATAAATTCATCAGACTTGGCAGTATTGCTCAGTTGAAAGAAAGGAGAAAGGGTTTTGTTTCAGCTCGAGCTACCTCTCAGATTAGTTTACTATACTAGATTTCTGAAGTGCCCTTTCAAGGACAAAGGAACATATGGATACTTTCCATCACTAAACAAATTCCCTCCACATTTCTGCCTATTATACTTCTCTTCCTTTAAGGTCCAGTTTAGGTTCAAGGCTCCTCCAGGAAGCCTTACCTGATGTCTTCCAGATGAAAGGAATCTCTTCTTCCTTTCTCAGGGTAAGAAAGATTCCATTTTTGCAAGCTCTGGCTGAAATGAAAGCAGGGGGTCTATTCTTAAAAAGCACAGTGAGGTTCTTACAATGGAGAATTAGGACGATGTAAGGAGATTCCATAGCATGATTTCTGATATTGAACACTATGAACCTCTTCTTTGTTATTACCTTTTACTAGGTATCATACCTTTTTGTATTCATGTCTTTTTTCCCACCTTGCTAGATTGTAAGCTCTTTTGGGGCTTATTGCTTGTTGAACTGAATCCAGAAAGAAATGTACCTATACTAAACGAAACAGAAAGAGTGTTGGGTGAGTGGTAGCGGTAGGGAGGCACCTCTATTTTTAAAAAAATCCCCAAAGAAGGAAAAGCTGAAATGTATGAAACCTGACATGGGGAAGGTGTATCCTGTCACCTCTATGGCCCCAACCTTGAACTTTGTTATAAAGGAAAGATCCTTTATGTGGTTTGCAGACTGGCATTTTATTGATAGAGCCAGGTTAGACTGTGTGTTCCTTTGAATGGGGCCAGGAGATGTGGCTCAGAAGATCAGTGCTGCTATTGGTAGAGGGCCTTGAAAGAAATGCTGGCTGCCATGTCCTTTGCCACTATAATCATCATTTGAGTTGGGCCTATTACTCATGGCATAATGCCATCCTAAATAGATTAGCAAAGGCCAGAGAGACCGACCACTAAGGTTAAGGTGAATTTGACTGTTTTGGAGTTAGAAGAAACACTTTGACTAGATCTGGTAATTGTTGACGGTAAGAGCCTCACTGTGCCTTTTGAGAATAGATCCTTGGCTTTCATCAGTCAGAGCTGGCAAAACTGCAAAATATCAAATAGTATGCCAGCATCTGGCCCCACCAAGGCTTTAGGATATATAGTAACCCAGCGATTGTGGACACTGTGGGACCCGAGCAATGACTATGTTATCTGAAATAAAAATAAACAGAGGTATGGCGATCTTATGATTGAGATTTGATCAAGTGGCATAGAGTATATTACTGGTTTGAGACAATATATAAAACGAATATAAATGAAGGATAAAAGGGGGCAGCTAGGTGGCGCAGTGGATAAAGCACCAGCCCTGGATTCAGGAGGACCTGAGTTTAAATCCAGCCTCAGACACTTGACACTCAGTAGCTGTGTGACCCTGGACAAGTCACTTAACCCTCATTGTCCGGCCCCCCCCCTCTTCCCCCCCCCAACTATGCTATTTTAGCAGGACATAATTTTCTTTCTTTTTTAATCTGAGAAGCAATTAGCTGTTTTCCTTGTACTGGACTGTTATAAATATCTTTTTTCCCCCTTTCCTTTTTTATAAAGATATATATGTACTTTATATGCATATGATTTTAAAGTACATAACCTATTGTACTTTATCATTATTATTACCTATTCGTTCAGAAGGATAATTCTGATGGGAATCATAATGTTGTGAAAATGATTTTGCATTTGTTCTTTTAAATATTATTCAAATAACGTAAAACTATCAGTGGTTCTAAGCCTTTTTTAGTTTATGACCACAGTATTATTCTTTACCATGAGGAACCACTAAGGGAGAACCTGGAGGCATGTGAATGTAATTGCAAGGGTAAGTTCCACACAATTTGTGGGAGACCTGCACAAGTGCTTGCAAGAGTGAATGCCATACAGTTTTCAGCATACTGAAAGCAATGCTGAAATACATCCTTTGAGAACCACTAAATAATAGTGTACTTTCACCTCTAATAACACTCACTGTAAATTCTTCTAATGATTAAAGCCATTTTCCCCTTTGTGCTGGTATAGGCTTGGGAAGGGGTCACAAATAAATGATGCCTGGCCTACAAACTTACCAGATAGGACATTCCAAGATTTTCTGCATCCCCATGAGGACATTTTTTACTTCTTCAATAGGGACTGTAGATAAATCCATTTCTTTTCTCTCTCACTGAACCTTAAGAGACACAAGGTAAACATTCAGAAACAAATATCTTACACGAGACATTTTTGAGTCTGTTTTTTAAACACAAGGTCTTAAGACTGGAAAGCTTCAGCTACAGCTTTAGATAAACCAATGATAAGGCCTCTATTAAAAGCAAAGACAAATTTAGTACTTTTTCCTGTATTTAGATTTATTTAAGTCTTTCTCTCTCTCTCCTCTTCACTCTTTTGTCCCTGGATGCTCTTTTCCTTCTATATTTTTACCTTCTACAGGAACAGTGTAAAAAAAAAAACCCTGTGTTATGACAAATTGAACAAGCCTCAGTTTGTTTTCCGCTGTCTAAAAAAGTAGGCATACTAATAAAGAATTTGTCCATGTTGCTTTTTTCTTTTAAGCTGTTCCTCCTCATATATTGGTAGGTCTCCTCTCTCTTTAGTCCTCACTTCTTTTACTGTTCCCTATGCATACTTCCTACTCCTTAATCTCCTTTAATGTTACCTTATGCTCCTCTACCACTGAACCCCCCCCAAAATCTCCAATCCTAGCCTCCTACATACACACACTGTATATTGACAATGACGGATCTATCTATCGATCTATTGATCTATCGATGGATCTATCTATCTCACCTGGCTACCACTCTTGCTCAGGCCCTTATCACCTGTCACCTGGCCTATTACAACAGCCTAAATTAGCCTCCTGACCTACCTCTCTTTTCCAATCCATTTGCCACCCAACTGCCAAAATGATATTGCTAAAGCACAGATCTCACTATGTCTTTCCCTTACTCACGAAGTTTCGGTGCTTCCTACTGCTTTTAGGATAAAACATATCCCTATTTGGCATGTAGGGCACTCTATAATGTGGTTTAATTCTATCTTTCCTGATACAGCTCTGAAAGAGCCCCTCAAGCGCTTCCTGTTTCTATCAAACTTGTTTATTTGCGGCGTCTCATACAGGGCCACTCATTCTCCCTTCTCCAAGCCTGATCCCCCCGATACTTGGAATCTTAGACTACCACTGGAGGCCAAGATTGTTCATCTTGGTTAGTACAGCTTTCTCCCAAACCCGAAATCTCTATCTATCTTGTATTTACTTATCTCTATTCATGTGGTTTCCTCCCAATAGAATGTAGGCTCCTTGAAAGCTTCATTTTTTGGTTTTGTAACCTCAACACACTTTGCATCTAGTGGGCGCCTAATAAATGCTTGCAAAATTGAACCAAACCTTTCCGCTTTTTTTACAGACTTCCCTCTAACCTCACTTTAGCCCTCTCCCCTACATACGCCCTCCTCCCCTCCGCCCAGGCAACACACCCAAGTTACCTGGCCTAGTAAATGCTTTCCTCCTTCCACGATCTTCTCCGCGGTTTAGCGCGCAGTCTCAGTTTCAATTTATGCTGATTTCCCGCGCTTTTCTGTCGTCATGGTAACGGAACTCCGCCGACTGCCTCGAAGCCAATCACAACGCCCGCTCGTTCAAGTAAACAGGAAGGGAAGACTAGGTTTGGCTCCTCTTGGGTCCTGTGATTGGTCCTCCTTACTTTCCACGTAAGACGGAAATGGAAGGAGCCGGAAAAGGAAGAGGTTACGTACTGTGTCGGGAATGTTAGGCTCCGCCCCCTTCTTTTCTACTCTCTCAATCACTGGGTTATTGCGTCACAGTAATTGCTCTCTGAGAGTCGGAATCACCACCGGGAGCCACACTGTCCTTAGCAGAGCAGCAAGAGAAGTCTCGAGTCTTCCAACCCCTTCCGCCGAGATGGGAATCTCGCCAGGTAAAGCAAATGACTGAGACTACAATACCCAAGGCGCATTGCGACAAGGTCGTATTGGAGGTGGGAGGGGAACGGGTCGCTGACACGCATAGTCGGGGGTGTGTATGTGGGGGGGAGGAGAAATGAGGCGCAGTGCATCTTGGAAACCGTAGTCTCCAGAAGAGGCTGCATCGTGGATTTTCGTGGGACTTGGTGACGGTAGAAAACAAGTCGGAGAGTGTTCGTGGTACACAGCAGATACAAATCCGTAGCGTTTCTGGGGATCTGTACTGGGAGAGTAATGGTCAGGGAGAGAAAACCTGGGAGTAAGGGATAAACTACAGGTTCCATCATGTCCGAAGTGGCCTGTAGCTGGCCAAGGCCAACTGTCCAGGGAATCAGTAGAAGGAAAGCCACTCCGGTCCGCTTCCGCTCCGCCTTCTTTCTCCGTGTTTGTTATTGTTGTGCTTCTCTGCTCGCCGCCCCGCCCCTGGCTTAGCCTAAACCAATCAGAGACATATCTGTTCAGAGGGACAGGGACCGGAACCAATCATCCCTCCGTGGGCTCGGATGACCCGAGTCTAGTTTCCATCCGCCATGTTAGAGTCTCCCCAGAGGGGCACCAGCTGAGCCGGCCCCGAGCGGTCCTTGCACCGGTGTCGGGCAGGCGCCCCCCGGGGGCGGGAAGCGCGTAAAGAGACAAAAGGTCCCCCCAGGAGGTGGTGTCAGACTGCCTTGGGGCAGAGCTTTCGGAGGGCCGTGGACGGGTCGCCCGCAGACAGCTGTGAGTGGGTCAGGAGTCTCCCGGAACCCGAGGGGGCGAGGCCCAGCCAGGCCTCTGAGGTGAGGAGGCTCCGAGGAGGGGACGAAGAGGAGGCCGATGATCCCAGCGAGAGGAGGGAGGGCTCCCGTTCAGCACGGTCTAGGAGGGAGGGGAAACTCCTCGTCACTGGCCCCAGCCCTGGCCGGGGAGGCATTCAGTGAATCCACATTTATTAAGCGCCTACTGTGTGCTCTGCACTATGCCAAGCCTTGGGGCTGTAGTTGTCTTCGCTGGCCCTTTAGACTTGGGCTCCTCATTAACACTCCACCCTCTCATGGCTACCCACGCAGCCCCTTTCGTATCAAAGAAGACAAAAATAGTGAGTGAATAAAGGGGTGAGTTTTCAGAACTAAGACCCAAGTTCAAGTCCTCCTGCGGGCCACCACCGCCTCCTGACTTCCCTGAAGGCCCAGCTAAAATCCCGTCTTCTACTGGAAGCCTTTCCTCTATTAATTCATGCTAGTGCCTTCCCCCGAAGATCACCCTCCGTTTATCTCCTCTTTCCCTTGTTTGTACCTAGTTCTTTGTGTGTTGTCTCTCCTATTAGATTGTGAACTCCTTGAGGGCAGGAACTGTTTTTGCTTTTCCTTGTATTCCCCAGCGCTTAGCAGAATCCTTGGCACGTTGTAGAAGCTAATAAATGTTTATTGCCTGACTGATTTCACCCCAGATAACTCTCTAGGATTATCCACGGGATTTTAACTTGGGGTTCATGAACTCCTGCAGGGCCTTAGGATGGATTCCAGGGAGTCGGTGAACTTGAATGGGGGAAAAACGCAATTGTAGCTACATTTTCCACCTTTTGGTTCTTTCATAATCCTCTACATTTTTTGTATTATTTAAAAACGTTTTGAGAAATGCTCCATAGTCTTCACCAGCCTGCCAAAGAGGGGTCCGCAGCACCAAACAAACAGATTAAGAACCTCTTCTATAAATTATAGGGGTGTTGAGTATCTTCTTTAGGAGAGGGAGCTCCTATGCCAATGAATCACAGTTCTAGTGCAGGAAAAAAAAAATATTACTTGGGTTCTCTTGTCATCTGCCAACCTAGTTTTGAAACAGAGAGGAAATGCGGTTTACCCCAACTAGTGGTGAGTCAGTGCTCTTGACATAGAATGATGTACTGCTAGATAGAAGAGGAATAGGATGGTTGGCTACATTGGCTCTTAATTTAGGCCTGATCTGCATATAGATCTGAGATTACTATTTTGTTTGTTTGCTTGTTTATTTTTTAGTTTTTTGTTGGGTTTTTGGGGGGCAATGGGGGTTAAGTGACTTGCCCAGGGTCACACAACTAGAAAGTGTCATGTTTTAGGCTGGATTTGAACTCAGGTCTTCCTGAATCCAGGGCCAGTGCTTTATCCGCTGCGCCACCTAGCTGCCCCCTGAGATTACTACTAAAATGAGATTGCTGATTACTGATTGATGCTTCTGGAAGAGAAACAGATAAAAACTAAAGTACTAGAAATGGGCAAGAACTCTCCCTTCTCCTTACCTCTCTTTTCAGCACACTCTCGCTTCCTCTTTTTTAATCCCATCAGTAAAATTATCCTATTAGTAAATATCCTAGACTGTTGTGTACATTTCTATTTGTGTGAGATGAGAAACAGGGAAGGTTAGTTCCCCAGTATGAAAACTCATTTGAAACTTGGAAGTAGGTATGGAACATCAGGCTATGCATTTCTTGTAGATGACCCAAACTTAATTTTTTCCCTTGTTTATTTTTTTGACATTTATTTTTTAAAAATTGAGTTCCAGATTCTCTCCCTTTCACACCCTTCAGCAAGCAATGGGATGCCCATATACATGTGAAGTCATGCACAACATATTTCTGCATTAGTAATGCTGCAAAGAAAGAAAAGGGCAAGAAAAATAAAGTGAAAAATAAATCATGCTTGGAGTTCAAGGAAGATAGCCTTTTTTGTCAGGAGTCCTGGCTCTTTCTAAAATTCCTGGGACATCATGAAGGAGTGTACTGGATTTTTCAAGGGTTGAACCTACATGTTTGTACTTGAATGAATTATGTGTGTCAACAAGGTTGGAGCTAGAAATATGGCAATATTTTGTTAATGAAATTGAGCCTAGGTTGGGGAAAATTTTGCTTTGGTAAATTATCTTTAGGTCAAAAGAAACCTCTCAAATTCAAGCAGCATGGGGTCTTGAATGAGAGTATTCTTTCTACTGTGTTGCTTTATAAAGCTTTATCTGCTGTGGAAAAGAAAGACGACTGGTTTTTAATAATAATAACATGTTTATATTGCCCTATGAGATTGATAATGTGCTTTCTTTAAAACAACAAAGAAAGGTAGGGAATAAGTGGAGCATTGTCCCTATTTTGCAGATGAGAGAACTTAGGCCAAAAGAAATTAAATTACTTGCTTATAGTCAGCATAGTGTGTTATGGAGCTGGGGTTCAAACCTGGTTCAAAGCCTGGTCTCTCCTGATTCCAAGTCTGATGCTCTTTCCTCCATACCTAGTTTCCACATAAATTATGTTATTTATCGTCACAACAAGCCTAGGGTCTGTCTAATGTATCAGACCCCCAACCTTATGAGACCTACTAATTCTGAATCCTAGCCCCCATATCTAACCCTAAATCATTGGGCAGATGAAGATCTGCCTCTTTAAATGAAGGAAATTAAGTACTAGAATCTACTATTACTGAATCTTAGTCTAGTGTTCTTACAGCTCTTCACAATCTATATTTAATTTTAAGCCACTTAAATTATTTCATAGAGGCCAAAGAAATTTTCCAAGTCACCTATGATGCCCCACTTCATAAAAATTCTGTTTATGAAAACACAAAGTTAGTCAGGTTAACTGTCCTCTTGAAGTAATATTTTAATGCTACATGCCTGCCTAGAAGATAATAAATTCCTTTACCTGTTGGAGACCAGTTTCTAATAGAAATCAATTATTAATGATCAGTGGATGGAAAAATTCTATTCAGGATGATGTTGGTGCCCCTAAGAAGGTATAGAATTGAATTTCAAATTAATGATTATGAAAGGTCTAAAAACATTTTTTTTAAGTGTGGGGTTTTTTTATACATGCTAAATAACTTCAGGTGTGATAAAAAAATTAAGGCTTTAAAAAGTCATTTATTTCTTATGCAAAAATTTCTTCCTCCCCCCCTCTCCTCCATGTAAGTCACTTTCTAAAGTAGAGGGTTTTGTGCTATAGTGTTGCCACTCATTTTTTTTTTCATTTAACATTTTTATTGACTATCTTTTGTTTTTACATCACCTTCATTTCCATAGATAGGCCTTCCCCCTCCCTACCCAAATACTCATCCTCTGGGGGGAAAAAAGAAGACTCTAAAAGAACAAGGGGGAAAAAAGCAAGTTTAGCAAAACTAACCTCTACATCAATATACACATTCTTCCATTAAATTGTAGACTCCTCCAGAGCTGGGACAATTTTTGTACCTATATTGTATCCCCAATGCTTAGAGTGCCTGGCACATAGATGGAGATTTGTAAATGCTTCTTGACTTGGTTTTCATACCCGGAATCCCCCTTCTCTACAAATAAGGGAGAGAGGAGAATTTCTCATCTTTTTTTTAAGTGCAGGCTTGGTCATTATAATTAAGGTGTCCAGTTTTTCCCCCCATTTACAACATTAGAGTCATTATGTGTGTTATCTTCCTGATTCTGCTTTCTTCTATGAGTTTCTATAAGTCCTCCTGTACTTTTGATTCTTTACATATTTTCTTGCAGTGCAGTAATACTTTCCATTTGTTTGTCATGGGCATCTACTTTGTTTCCATTCCAGTTTTTTGCTACTACAAAAAGGGCTGCTCTAAATAATTTGATGTATATAGGACCTTTCTGACTTTGATTTCCTTCAGGTTTATGCCTAACAGTAGGCTCTTAGCAACACTTTTTGTATGCACATGTTATTCACTTTCATATTACTTTCCAGAATGATTGCAACAATTTCCGAATTCACCAACACCTACAATTTTCATCTTTGCTAATTTGCTGGACATGATATGAAGCCATAGAGATGTTTTGATTTACATTCTTCTTATTCGTGATTTGGAATAATCTTTCATATGGTTGTTACTATTTTGCAATGTTTCTTTTAGAGCTTTTTGTTTATATCCTTTAACCACTAATCATTGTGGAATGGATGCTTTATAGAGAAACATGTTCTTGTTAGGAATTTGAGTGAAACTATATCCTCATCTTCACAAGTTAGCATTCATTTCTTTTGTAAAGCCTTTTCTGATTTTTTTCCCCCCTTTAGCCCCAAAGCATGGAGCCGCAGGTTAATCTAAATGTGACTTTTAAAAATGAAACACAAAGCTTCCTGGTTTCAGACTCAGAAAATACAACCTGGGCTGATGTAGAAGCAATGGTGAGTGTTTTTATTTTGTTTCCCCTTTACCTAAATGAAAATTTTTCCAAAGACAACTCTTTTTTAATAGTATAACCTCATAGGTTGTTTATTTTTATTTTTTTTTGTTAAATATTTTTTGTGTGGGGCAATAAGGGTTAAGTGACTTACTCAAGGTCACACAGCTAGTAAGTGTCGAGTGTCTGGGGTTAGATTTGAGCTCAGGTCCTCCTGAATCCAGGGCCGGTGCTTTATCCACTGCGCCACCTAGCTGCCCCCAACTTCATAGGTTTTTAAAGTTGTTATATTTACCAATTCTAGCCCTTATGAAAAATTTTCTTTGTAAGTAGGTCACTGCTTCCTTTTCTTATATTAAATGTTTTAGTTGGGAAGTAGAAAATAGATTCTTTTTTAAAAGAGATGCTTTGCAGAATAGTAATTATTTTGGGAGAGAAAAGGCTTAGTGAGTGATTTTTTTTTAATATGGGAGGGATTTGAAGAACTTATAAAAAGTTTTTAAAAATGAATAGTATGTAGAAAGAATTGGTATGGAGTTCATCTTGCTTAAGTTCTGATAGAATGTTCCTGGGCTTGAGAACAGATATGTCATTGTTCATTGTGAACTGCAAAAGGGGTAGGTTGCATTTTTTAAGAACCAATCGATTATTTATTGCTAACTCATAGGTGTCTTGTTCCAAAGTTAAACAGGAATATCCCTGCTTTAGGTATTTACATGGTAGGCTACCTGCTCTTTTCTGTTTGGTAATGCTTTTCCCATTCTTGGTTTGACCTTTGTACTTACCATGTTTGTCTGGGTTTCAGTAGTAAATGTTTTACTTCCTGTGTAGCAGACTTTATCTAACAGGAATCTTAGCTTAATTAAGATTCTGTTTTCAAGCATAGTATCATATGGAGTCAGCTTAAAGGAATCATAAAACTATAAAAGACTTTCATAGATCGTGTAATCCAGTCCCTTTCCTTCAGTCAGTTAAGTGTGTTAAAACAGTTACCTGGAGGGGCAGCTAGGTGGCGCAGTGGATAGAGCACTGGCCCTGGATTCAGACGGACCTGCGTTCAAAGCCAGCCTCAGACACTTAACACTTACTAGCTGTGTGACCCTGGGCAAGTCACTTAACCCCATTGCCTCACAAAAAAAAAACAACAAAAAAAAACCAGTTACCTGGAGAGATGATTGCCTATAAATTGGATCTTGTTTTTTTGAAATGTGATGTTTCTTGTTTTTCCTGTAATGGGTAAAGTTGAAAGTTATTTTGATTCTCTAATTGCATAATCTGTGTTTTCTCACTTGCAGGTAAAAGTTTCATTTGATCTGAACACCATTCAGATAAAATACCTGGATGAGGATAGTGAAGAGGTAAAGTATATTATCATACTCAGTGCTGATTTTCTAGGACAGCGATTTTATCTTATTTCCCAGGGGTACAACAGGGCTCAACAGCTTCAGAAAAATAGTTGGTCAAGTGTGTTGGTTGGGTAAAGTGCTGATTGACCACAGTCATTCATGAGAAGGGACTTGGGGAAAATGACGTAGGGTTGAGAGAGAAGGAAGTAAAATAAAAGAAGAAAAATGAATATAGCTACTGTTTTATAGTCTGCTAAATTATCTTAAGCCTAAATATATAGCACAGTGTAGATGGGGGAAGGAAGTGGTATTGGAATAAGTGTATATAAAGAGTGCCTCCTATGTACAAAGCCCTGTGCTAAATTCTTTACATTATTTTATTTGTTCCTCACAACAAGCCCACAAGGTAAATGCTGTTATTATTCCCATCTTATTGTTGAGGAAACTGAAGTAAACAGGTATGAGTGAGATTCTTCCCTACCCTTTAGATTTAAGTGATTTGACTATGGTAATTATCAGTATAAAGACTACAAACTCTGATTTAACATATTTAGGTATTCCTTAGTGGCTTAAGGTTATCATAAGGAAGTAAGATATTGGTAGAACTAATATACATGTCCTATTGTAATCTGGTTTTGGATAACTCAGAGTCCATCGGCTCTTCGTCAACTCAATTCCAATTGTGGTTGGGCATCCACCAATCAGCTTAAAGGTCAGATAACAAAAAAATCGTAACTCCTGACCTAGAACAGACCAATCAAAGCTTAGAAGAGAAGTCATCTGATAGAAATAGATTGAGTCCTCCATCTGTCATTAGATATCCAAATAGTGGCATTTGCTAATGCCAAATAATGGACAAACCCAAATCCAAGGGGTTAGCAAGTTGGATGACTCATTGTATAAAAAAACTTGCCTACTGTATGTTTTGGTGGATTGTAAAGTGGGAGGAGTTTGTCTAAAAATAATATGTATAAATACCTTTGAACCCTAATTGCAAATAAAAACTCTTGGGACCTGTGGCTCAGGGTCTTTGGGTCCTAGACCTGAGACTGGCTTTATCGTGAGACAGGTATCCTCTCTCAATAAACCTATTTTCTATGGCTTGGAGACTGGTTTTTCTTTGTCTGACCCTTCGACTTAGAAATTTTCTTGACACAGGGGTTAAGTGACTTGCCCAGGGTCATACAGTAAGTGCCTAAGGCTGGCTTTTAACTCAGATCAGATCTTCCTTACTCCAGACTCAGGGCTCTATTTCTTTTGTTTTATTTTGTTTTTGTGAGGCAGTTGGGGTTGTGACTTACCTAGGGTCACACAGCTAGTAAGCATTAAGTGTCTGAGGTCAGATTTGAACTCAGGTCCTCCTGAATCCAGGGCCAGTACTCTATCCACTGCACCACAAAAAGCTCTAAAATTAAACCTAGCTGCCCCCTCAGGGCTCTATTTCTTGTACCACTTAGCTGCTTCTGATGTTGTATGTGAATTTATACATAAATGAAAGAAAGGTTAGAATATGGGAAAATATTGTTGCTCAGTCATTTCAATAATGTCCTGCTTTCTGTGACCCCAATTTGGGATTTTCTTGGCAAAGATACTAGAGTGGTTTGCTGTTTCCTTCTCCAGCTTTTTTTTTAATGGGGCAATTGGAGTTAAGTGACTTGCCCAGGGTCACACAACTAGTAAGTATCAAGTGTCTGAGGCCAGATTTGAACTCAGGTCCTCCTGAATCCAGGGCTAGTGCTCTATCTACTGTGCTACCTAGCTGCCCCTCCAGCTCATTTTACAGATGAGGAAACTGAGGCAAACAGGGTTAAGTGATTTGTTCTGGGTCACACAGCTACTAAGTGTCTGAGACTAGATTTGAACTCAGGAAGTTGAGTCTTGCTGACTTCAGGCCAGATAGTCCATCCACTATGCCAGTTAGCTGCCCAGGGGAAATACTAATATCATTGAAAAAAATTGGAGTCTCTTTAAAATTTTGCCTTTGTATTATGTGGTAATGATATGCTTCTGTTTCATTGTTCTTCACTTTTATAGGTCTCCATCAATAGCCAAGGTGAGTCTTGTCTTTTACTATCTGGGGAAATCATTATGTTCATCAGTTCATACTTGGGAGACCTGGTTCTCCCTCATTTAAAAGCATTGGGGAAGATTATTGGTTCACATGTTTTCATTTGCACTAGTGCCTTGCTACAGCATTATTCACTACAATAGTGGTATATATAGTCTGAGAAAATCAAATTGATTCCATTTTCGTAATTGATTCTATTCTGTACCAACCATTGTCATTTTATATAACTGCTAAGGTCACACTTTTCGTTTCTGAGTTAAATTCAGAAATTTGTACATTCAGAAGTTCAGCCTTCCTCTCAGAGTTAAGTTTGAATGTTCAGTTTCCCTATAAATGATTTTAGTTAAAAGAAACCTATTATCTCTAAACTAGCTGTCCTTGACCAATTAGAAGAACTCGGTTATCTATATACTTTTAGTTATTTTTGAGGTGGACTACCCCAATCAATTTCTTAAAGAAAGATGAGATGGAAGGGAGAGGTTGTTGGTCCCACCTTCCCAGTTTTCATCCAGTCATATTATCCCCCACATCTATGATGTTTTGGGTTTTGTAACTAGTCATAATGTGTTCCTCATCTATGATGCTGCTTTCTCTTATTTTGGATGCTCCTCCTTTTGTTTGTAAAAATAATACATCAGCCTTCATTGAAGTATCTTGACTTGCTAAGGAGCTAAAGATATATTTTTCATTAATAATTGATAGCCTTACCAATAAAGTGAAGGTGCTCAGGACTTTGTTTACCTTAATTTCAGTTGAGACAGGTAGAAAGTAAATCCATCTTGGATCTAATCCAAGGACATTTAGTTACTGGCACTTGAATTTACAAAGTAGGCCCTGAGCATGAATTCAGAGGTTAGTATCATGGTTAGGTTCTAGTGTGTATGCTGTAGGATCTTAGGAATTTAGCCTACTAATTTGCAATACGTTGCATTATTGCTCTAATGATCTCATATTACCTTGACTTGATATATAGGCAGTCCCCAGCTTTTCTACAACAAAAGCACCAAATTTGAACTTAGAACTAAAAGCAATGTTGTAAGTTATGATTAGGTTTCCAGACCACCCCACGAAAGCCTACTTAACTTAATGTAGCTAAAATGATAGCCCTAAGCCCCTGATCCCTGAACTCCTCTGAGCCTTAGGAAAGGGTAAAGGAGCCTTGGTGTTTAAGGGTTTATGCTAACTGCTTTACAGAATCACTAAGGTAGTAGGGCTAGGAAGGGGTCTCAGCAGAAGGCCAGCTGCTACTATATCCTTGTGTATAGGTTGTTTAGAAGTTAAATGTTCTTATTTCAAGGACTTCTTGTGCTTTCTAAAATCTTCTTTTGAGTTGTTATTTAAATACTCATACATATATATATTTTTATGTTCTTTTAGGAGAATATGAAGAAGCCCTTAAGGTAATCAGTATCGCTCTCATTTTCAAAGGAATTTTTAAACATGTATATATTGATTAGAAAATTGGATCTGAATTTCCCAATTTACTGAGAAGAGCACATGTCTAGGTATACAGTGAAATTTGTTATAGACACTCCAGTGAATAGGGCCACATACAACATAGAGGCTCCCCCAGCCAGGTACACTATTGTATTGATGATCTTGGGTTAATGTTTGGTACTACCACTCAAGAAAGAGTTAAAAGAGGGGAAATTTTTCTTCCAGAAACTTTACTTCCTTCGTCTTGTAAGACCTATTTTCACTTTGTTTTCTTCAGATTATACATAGTTTAAGTAGAGAAAATGTAGCTTGAAACTGGACACAGTTGAACTGAATAACAAGTATAGTCTCATGTTGCCCAGCACAAATTTAGAGAATTGGGAAGTTTTTCCCGTTTCCTGTTCTTCCTTTCTGATCCGTAGGGTCCCTTTTCTAGACCCTAAACCTTGGGGGTTATCTGTCTTTTGCATAGTTCTCTCTTTACATTTTCCAATCCAAGTTTTAGTTTTTTGTTTTTTGTTTTTTTCATGAGATTTAGAGCTTAGAGGTAACCGTGTGGTACTTGGTCTTGGAAGGAGCAAAATTCTTTCCTGTTTGAGTCTCAGACCCATCTTTTCTAGCTTCTGGATAGAAATACTACTTAGGTAGCTATATACCTCACCAGCTCAGCCAGTTACCCCTTAATTCTGCCCTTAGGAATCCTTGGTTAAACTTTTCCTTAGTTTCACAAGTACTATTCAGTACTTATGAGTTCTGTATGAATAGATGTGCTTTCTTTTATCCAACAATGAGAACTATGTAACCCAGCTTGTTTCCTTCTTTGCCTTAGCTGCCAGAAAGTTCAGAGCTACTGTAAATTCAGTGATGAACTTCCTCATACTAGGTGCTTTGCGTATCTGTTTTTTTAAACTCCATCCTAATTATGTCATATTGTCTGATTTTATATGTGTATTCAGTTTGCGTGCTACCCTTAAGTCCTTTTTGGAAGTATAAATTATAAAATAAATTAATCCTTTCCTTCCCATCACTTTTACTGTTATGCTGGGCAATTCCCTCAAACCTTTTAATCTTGATCAACTTGTCCTGGCCTTCTTCCCACTTTCTCTTGATCTGAAAACGAGATCTAAAAGCTTTTATGGTTCTATCTCCTTTGTTCATTGCCAACAAAATTAGTTCTCCTGGCCCAATTTGGATGTTCTAGCTACAGGGATTCTTTTTTTTTTTTTTTTTGCAAGGCAGTGGGGGTTAAGTGACTTGCCCAAGGTCACACAGCTAGTAAGTGTCAAGTGTCTGAGGCTGGATTTGAACTCAGGTACTCCTGAATCCAGGGCCGGTGCTTTATCCACTGCACCACCTAGCTGCCCCTACTGGGATTCTTAATGAACATTTCAGTGTGTTAAAGATAATGACCTTCTAGACTTGAGAATTCCCACATTGCATTCTTTTACAAATGCTTAGGACGAACTGTGAGAGCAGTTATCCAATCAACATTTCTGATAGTTTAGCTTTTAGAGTGCTTCATGATCTGGCCCCGACCTCTCTTTCCAGTCTCTTTGTTTGTCACTCCCCGTTACCTTCTGTGATCCAGTCAAACTGGATTTCTCTCTGTTCCTCATGTGTTCCGTCCTTCATGTTTGGAATGCTTTCCCTTCTCCCCTCTGACTTGCAGAATCCCTCAGTTCTTTAAGATGTAGCTCAAGCACTACCTTCTACATGAAGCATTTTTAGATCCCTTCTCCCAACTGCTAGTGTTCTTCCTCTCAAACTACCTTGTATTTAAATACTTTTCTATTTATTCTCTTTATATAATAATCATTTCCCCCATTAGAATATAAACTACTTGCAAATTGAGGAGGTTTCATTCATTTTAATTGTACAGCCTCTGCCTTGCATAATGCCTGACACACATTGTAGGCCTCTAATACATACATATCAGTTGATTGGTGTGTCCATCAGTTTCCTTATTGGTCTAGCTACCATCCTTATAACTTCCCAGATCCATACCTCTGGCCACCACTCCTCTATTTGTGTTGCCTTCCCATATTAGAATGTAATCTTTGAGGGCAGGGACTGACTTTTCTTTTTGCATTTGTATGCTCTTCATTTAGAAGTGTGCCTGGCATAGTGTAAGTTTTTGATTACTGCTTTTTCATTCATTAAGATCCTTTATTTAAACCTCTGTGCTGTAAAGGTAACCCTTTAATCTATTAATATTGCTTCAGGCTTTCCCCCCCCCCAATAGACTTTCAAGCATTTAACTGAAAAGTGACTTTTTTTGGTCATATGGTTATCAGATATAGTTTTATACAATATAAAATCTTATATAACCATGATGTAATATAAAAGTTTTGGACTTTAGTGAGGCAATCTGGATATTCTGGCTCCAATATTTCCAGTATTATTAGCATCCTTTGAATGAGAAAATGCTAACAAAAAGCTTGTAGGTTCAGTAAAGCATTTAAATTTATTTATATTTAATTAATCATAGCAGTATGATATTATATATATATTTTTTACAATTAGTGCATGTATTAACAAGTCATTCAATCTATTGAAGGCATGTTTATTGATTATTCTGAATCATTTCATGATATGAACCTTTTACGGTAACTCCAAGGGATGCCACCCTGAGGTCTAGAACCCATAGAAAGGGAACCATTGATCTTTAACATAGATTTTTTTCTAAATAACATTTTATTTTTATTACCAATTACAAGTAAAAATTTTTAACATTCTTTTTTTAAAATTTGGAGTTCTAAATTTTCTCCTCCCCCCAACTCCCTCTCTGAGACAGTAAGCAATTTTATATGGTTTATACATGTACAATCATGCAAAATATAATTCCATGTTAATCATGTTGTGAAAAAAACCCCAGACAAAGCAAAAATAAAGTGAAAAATAGCATGCTTCAATTTGCATTCAGACTCTATCAGTTTTTTCTTTGGAGGGAAATAGCATTTTTCATCATGAATCCTTTTGAATTATCATGGATCTTAGTATTATTGAGAATAGCTAAGTTATTATGCTCAAAGGGCTTTGGGAGCTTTGCATACCCTTTGGCTCAGTAATACTACTACTAGGTCTGTATCCCAAAGAGATCATAAAAAAGGGGAAAGGACCCACATGTACAAAAATATTTATAGCAGCTCTCTTTGTGGTGGCAAAGAATTGGAAATCGAGGGGATGCCCATCAATTGGGGAATGGCTGAACAAGTTGTGCTATATGATTGTGATGGAATACTATTGTGCTATAAAAAATGATGATTTCAGAATGGCAGATTTCAGAAAAACATGGAAAGACTTAAGTGGACTGATGCTGAGTGAAATGAGCAGAACCAGGAGAGCATCATACATAGTATCAGTAATATTGTACCTCTGTGATAGACTTAGCTCTTTTCCGCAATATACAATATCCAAGACAATTCCAAAGGACTTATGTATGATGGAAAATGCTCTCCATATCCAAAAAAAAGAACTGTGGAATCTAAATGCAGATTGAACCACACTATTTCTCCTTTTTTGTTTTTTCTTTTTTGAGGTTTTTCTCTTTTCTGATTCTTCTTTTACAACACGGCTAATGTGGAAATATATTTAATGTGATTGTACATATATAACAGATCAGATTGCTTTCTCTCTTGGGAACTAAAAATGTTATAAAAACAAATGTTGAAAACTATCTTAACGTGTACTTGGAAAAAAATTAAATACTATTAAGACTGCAAAAAAGAGAATAGCTAAGTTATTCACAATTCTTCATTGTACAATATTGCTATTACTGTGTATACTATTCTTCTGGTTCTACTCACTTCACTTTGCATCAGTTTATATAAGTTTTTCCAGGTTCTTCTGAAGTCATCTTGCTCAATATTTCTTATAGCACAATCATATACCACAACTTGTTCAGCCATTCCCAAATTGACGGGCATCCCCTCAATTTCCATTTTTTTTTTGCCACTGCTCTAAATACTTTTGTACAAATAACCCTTTTCCCTTTTTTTTTTTTTTAAATCTCTTTGCAACACAGACCAAGTAGTGGTATTGCTGGATCAAAGGATATACACAGTTTTATAGCCCTTTGGGCATAATCTAATATAATTTTTATTGGATTGCTTTCAATTATTTCATTTTGGATTTTTTCTGGAACCATTAATGTCATTAATGACATTAAGTGGGATGTGCTCTCAACATGATTTCTGAGAGTTCCTTGGACAGCAAGGAGGTCAGTTCTGTCAATACTTAAAAGCAATTAAAGCTACTTAATATAAGGTCAAATATTGAAGCTGAAACTGAAGCTTAAACACTTTGGCCACATAATGAGAAAATGAGACTCATGGAAAAGACCCTGATGTTGGGAAATACTGAAGGCAAAGGGAAAAGGGGATGGCAGAAGATGAGGTGGATAGATAGTGTAATGGAAACAATAAACATGAACTTGGACAGACTTGGAGGATAGAGGGTAGTCCGTGGGGTCACAAAGAATCGGACGTGACTGCATTTCTAAACAACAAGAAGCCCTAAACATCTATTACCATTACTAATACATTGTAAGCTCCCTAAGAGTAAGAATCATCTCATATATTTCTGTTACCTCTAACTTTTAGCAAGACTATTGATTGCCTATAGTGGGAGTTAAATAAATGTTTGTAATGAATGTTTTTAGTCTGAAGCAGTGGTTCTCAACCAGTAGGCTGCTGACACCTAGAGGAATGTAGAATTGTTGCAAAGAAACCATCCCATCAAATGACAGTATAATAAATATTACAAGGATTATACTTAATAAAATATAAATCGTATATTTAAGCACATACATTTTCTACTGAATTAAAATAATATACATTTGTATTATGATTTTTAACATGTAAGAGCTATATGGTGATTATTTTTTCAGTTAATAGATACTAATAGTATAATTATCATCATGTAAAGCTCTGATATGTTTTTGATATTAAAATGGAAGTTCCTTTTCCAACCTTTTTTAGTGTATTGGCTTAGAACCTTTTCTGAGAAAATGAGATCAGAGAGGTAACCACTTAAAGTACATTTTCCTTTCTAGCGTTCCTTGAGGGAAAATATCTTAGTTGCCAGGATGAAACTTCAGGTTACCTAGATTCCATTTTTCACTGATTTTTTTTCTTTTAACATTTTAATTTATTATTTACTTTTAACATTCTTTTCTTTTTAAATTTTGAGTTCCAAACTTCCCTACTCCCATCCCTTCCCATACCCACTGAGAGGGCAAGCAATATATCAGTTATACATGTGAAATCATGCAAAACATATTAGTCATATTTCCAGAAAAAGCAAGAAGTGAGATGATTATATATACTTCAATCATTTGAGTCCTTTGCAATTGTCTTGGATCATTATATCGATCAGAGTAACCAAGTCTTTTACAGTTGATCATCATTATAACCTTGCTGTTAACTCTGCACAATGATCTCCCAGGTCTTGTCACTTCACTTTGCATCAATTCATATAGTTCTTCCCATGTTTTTCTGAAACCTCATGATGGATTCTTTTTAATACAGGTTAGATTTAGGGTGGTCTTCTGGTGATTTTTAAATGTGAAAGTGCAATTCCTGTCAATGAAAACATGGTACCAGTAAATAACTATATTGGATTTTCTAAAACTTTGCAAAACTCCTGCTTTTGTATTCAGTTTTAATAGCAAGATTTTACTAATTGACATCTTTGGCAAAGAAGCAGTTAGGAGTAATTTTGTATGTGGTGTTTAATTTCCTTTAAAACAACAGACCCTGTTTTTTTTTTTTCAGTGTGAATCATTACACTTTTCTATTTGAATCTTTTTGTTGCTATTTGGGAAAACAGTGCCACTTAACATATTTTCACTCTCAAAATGTGTCTTCTCAGATTGCAGTTAAACAGGGGAACCAACTGCAGATGAATGTCTATGAAAGGCATCACACTGTAGATGAAGCCCCACAGCCTGGTTACAAGCATCCGCAGGATCCATCTGGGACTGAAAAACGGTCAGCTGTCCGGGCGGGGAAGAAGCCACTTGCACATTACTCTTCGTTGGTGAGAGTCCTGGGATCAGAGATGAAAACACAAGAGGAAGTCACAGCACAGGTGTGATGGAAATGGATCTGACTTCCTGGGACTTTTTCCTTTATTTCTGCTTCACTGTCTGTGATTTGTTCAAGGTTTGATGTATTCACATGACTTTCCTTGAATCTTTTTTTTTTTTTTTTGCGGGGCAGTGGGGGTTAAGTGACTTGCCCAGAGTCACACAGCTAGTAAGTGTCAAGTGTCTGAAGCCAGATTTGAACTCAGGTACTCCTGAATCCAGGGCCAGTGCTTTATGCACTGCGCCACCTAGCTGCCCCCTCCTTGAATCTTTATTGGGTTTGGGGGAGCTGCCTTAGATCAATCATCTTGACTTAGATGATGTAAAAGAAAAAACAACCAAAAAGCTAAGATTTTGGGATATGTTTTCTTACTACAGCTTTCACTCACTCCCTGTGAAGCTGACAAACCTCAAGATAAGCCACCAGACTGGTTTACAAGGTACTTGGAGACGGTGAGTATGTTTGCTGCAACAGTTTTCATACAAGAGTTACTTAGGAAAAAGGGAAGAGAGAAAGGGGAGGCGGGAAAAGTGATAATTTAGCTGATAAAAAGAAGAATCTCGGAGCACAAAGGAATTTCTCTCTGCTGTGTTTTTGGTTCATTTAGCCAGAAAGGTTTTGGATTAATTTGGTGTCATTCTTTCCTTTCCCATTTTATGTATTAAGATTATTTTGTTTTCTTCTGGTTTCAGTTTAGAGAGCAAGTGGTTAAAGAAACGGTTGAGAAGCTTGATGAGAAATTAAGGGAGAAGCTGATCCTCCAGAGTCCATCTTTGGAATCCTGCTCCTCAGCATTATCTATGCCTGTTTCAGAAGAAGCACTATCGTTGCCAGGAAACCAGTGTGACTGGCTTATGACGTGCAGCAACTGCCAAAGAAGAATCATCGGCATACGTTACCAGTGTAGGTGAGCAGCAGGAGGAGAGAATTGCCTCTCCGTTATTTACCTCAGGGCCAAAATACAGCAAACAGTTTTCAAACACACACTCTATTTATTTAGGGCACTTCTCTAGATGGTAAGTGAGATAAAAAAGTTTACATTTGTCACAGTTGCCATGTTTATGGGACTTGCAATTAATTAAAATACTGACCTTGGCGTCCTGCATATATGTAAAAGAAGAGGAAGTTGGGCATAATACCTCAGCTCTGAGCTTTGGATGCTGAAATCCTGACTCAGAAAATATTAGCTATGCTACATAGATAATGGAGAGTTAGCAGAACCACCAGTCAGTTCTCCATGATCTTAGGGACTGGCTACTTAGCTAATATAGGATCATGACTGCTAGCTGAGAACTCTTTCTGACTTTTGCCACATTACATAGATTATTTTGGCTAGATATGCTCTTACTCTTGGTATCACTAGGGCTAATCACAGTTTCAACTCCCAGTATTAAAAAGGAACAATAATAATAACATGGTCTTGGGCAATTTCCAAATGGTCATTTGTCAGTTTCCAATTTGTCATTCATCCTTTCCACAACCTATGAAATAGACATGAGTAGACATTGTTAGTCCTGGAAAAATGGAAGTAAGAGATGTTAGATGGCTTGTGAAAGGACTCACAAGTTGGTGACTCATTTAACACAGAAATCAAGTCGTTGCTATCTTCTGGCTCTTCCTACTGTGGCACCTTTTCTTTTGTTAAATATGTGGCATATTATTTTTTCTACAGCCTATGTCCATCTTATAATATATGTGAATTGTGTGAAGCAGGGTCGTATGCCCATGACCCTAACCATATTCTCTTGAAGCTACGGAGACCAATTATGGGTTCCTCTGAAACATATACTCACACAAAGCTCTCCCCTCCTCGTCTACCAGCTGCTTTGGAGCAAGTTAGGTAAGGCCATGGGTGTGGTGCTGGACACTCAGTATGTCAACTTGACTTTGATAGCTGTGTGTATGTTGCCTCTCCCTGGTAGAGACAAGGGTTGTTTCTCAATATGCGAAGAATCATTGTTAAGGCTTTTGTTAATCTCTTATTTTATAGGCTCCAGAAGCAGATGGACAAGAACTTTCTTAAGGCAGAAAAGCAAAGGTTGCGAGCTGAGAAGAAACAGAGAAAGGCAGAAGTTAAGGAACTTAAGAAGCAACTTAAGCTTCATAGGAAGATTCATCTGTGGAACTCTATCCATGGGCTGCAGAGCCCCAAATCGCCCCTTGGTAGGCCAGAGAGCCTCCTTCACTCAAGCACACTAATGTAAGAAGAGGCACTTAAAGGTCGTCTGAGGCTTTCTCTCTAGCTCTCCAAAATGATAGATTTTGGGGCCATAGAGAGGTCAAATTTGAAGCTTTACTTGGGGAGTGAGGGAAAGAGCTTACTTTGAAGCTTCTAGAACCCAAACCCTTCAAAAATGATCAGTCTTCTGAATAGAGCTTGATGTTGGTGTGTTGTTTATTTTATATTGTTATGATGATTGATGAAAGTATAAAGCCTTTCCCAGGAAAGCTCAAAGTCATTATGGGGCTGTTGTTCTGGTTGACTGGTCGCAATTGCTGTATGTCAGAAGAGTGCAGCAGAGAAATTATAAGTGCCTAGCTCTGTAGTGGTTTTATTTACTGTTAACTTTTATTCATCCTAACATTAGCTTTCTGTCTCAAATGTCAAATGTACCTTTTGGCTTGATTGTTTGTCTGTTTTTGAGTGAAATAAAAGAGCTGAGAGGGGCTCTCACTAAATCCCCAGAGCCAAGGATAGCCTCTTTGTTCTCTGTGCTGGGTATTCACAAGCCACCATATTAGTTAGAGAATTAATGGATAGATATTCTTATCTGTGTTCAGGCTCCCCATGCAACCTTGTGCCCCAGTTGTGCCAACTCTGAGTGCAGCATTTGTGGATGAGAATGTGCCAGATGGGACCCACCTTCAACCAGGAACCAAATTTATCAAACACTGGAGGATGAAAAATACAGGAAATGTCAAATGGAGTGCAGAAACGAAGGTATTTCCTTTACAGACATTAACATAGAATGTGAGTTTGGAGTGTCAGAGGACTTAATTGATTATTTTTCTTTATTCCACTATTTTCCTTTTTCAGCTAAAATTCATGTGGGGAAACCTAACTTTGGCTTCTACTGAGAGGAAAGATGTTTTGGTGCCCTATTTAAAGGCCGGACATGTGGGAATTGTGTCAGTTGAGTTCATAGCTCCAGCCTTGGAGGGAACCTATACCTCACACTGGCGCCTTTCTCACAAGGGGGAGCAGTTTGGGCCCAGGGTCTGGTGCAGCATCATTGTGGACCCTTTCCCTACTAGAGAAAATCTTGAAGACAGTGAAAAAGTCTCCTTCAGGACAAACAAAGTTGATGGTCTCTCCTGTCAGCAAGAGGCAAGTATTCTTGAGCTTTGGCCCTGTACCTTTTCCTGCTGGTTGCTCTCTTCTCCTGGGGCTTTCCTCCTGATATGGGTTCCATGGTGGTATGTTCTTGATCTGCTTCTCCTTCTTAGACTCCCCCTTTGTTAGTCTTGTCTCCCCTCCTCTCATGGCTTTAGCTGTGCCTCCTATGATCTCCACACCTGTGTTTCCAGCTGTCTCCCTGGGTTCCATCTTCAGTTGGGGCTTCCACTGGCAGGATCTCCCAGAGTGAGCTTATTATCAATCCCTCTGAAAGTGTTCATCCTTTTGTCCATTGTACACCACTAACCCAGCGTTCCGTGTTAGAAACTGCTCTTCCTTTGCCGCGTTCTCATCTCTCACATCTAGCCCACTGGTTATCAGGTATTCTTCCTCCTCTGTACCCTTTCCAGCATTCATCCCCTTCTCTCTTCCCACTGCCACCGATATAACATACATGTCTTTCTTACTATCTGCCTATCCGGACTCTTGTAGTGACCTAATTATAGGTCTTCCTGTGTTCATTCTTTCCTCATCTTTCATTCAAATGCCTGATTTTCCATATGTATAAATCTGATCAATCAGTTGCTTAACAAACAACTATTAAGCACCTGCTTATATGCCAAGCCCAGTGCTTATCAGTGAGTAGATTTTGTTGCTCAGTTGTTTCAGTTGTGCCTGACTCTTCATGACCCTATTTAGGGTTTTCTTGGCAAAGATACTGGAGCGGTTTGCCATCTCCTCCACTTCATTTTTACAGATGAAGAAACTGAGGTAAACAGAGTTAAGTGACTTGCTCAGGGTTTACAGAGCTAGTAAGTGTCTGAGGCTGGATTTGAACTCGGGAAGATGAACCTTCCTGACTCCAAGCTGCACTACCCAGCTTATGTCTACGTACAAGTAGATAAAAAAATACTTATAAAAATTAGTTTTGGGGGGGGGGCAGCTAGGTGGCACAGAATATAAAGCACTGGCCCTGGATTCAGGAATACCTGAGTTCAAATCCAGCTTCAGAAACTTAACACTTACTAGCTGTGTGACCCTGGGCAAGTCACTTAACCTCTATTGCCCCACAAAAAAAGAAGAAAAGAAAAGAAAAATTAGTTTGGGCCAGAGGAAAGAGGGACTAAGTAGCTGGGGAATCAAGGAAGGCCTCAGGTGAAAGGCATGGCCTAAGCTGAGCTTTGAAAGAAGCTGGGAAATAGAGGTTTGGGGGGAAGAGTATTCCAGGCATGGGGGCCAGGTCAGTGTTTGCCAAGGCACTGAGTCAAGACATGAAATGCCGTGTGTTAGCGAAATCTGGAGTATGGGAAGAGGAATAAAGTGGAAGAGTCTGGTAAGGCAGGCTTTTTAGGCGGGGTGTGACGTGGCCAGGCCTGTGCTTTGGAAACATGTCTTTGGCTGCTGTATGGAGAATGGATGGGGAAAGGGGGAACTAGAGACCACTTTTAGGAGGCTCTTGAAAGAGTTCAGTGGACAAGTTACTTAATCTCACTGGACTTATCTGTCAAATGAGGGAGTTGGTCTAGTTGAGGGGTTCTTAAAACCTTTTTTTGTGCCATGGAGCCCTTGGCTAGCTTGGTTAAACCTATGACTCTTTACAGTAATGTTTGTTGCTTACATTCATAATTGAAGAAAATGCTAAATTTTCATGAAAATAAAGATGCCATTTTTTTTTCCTTTCCAAATTCAGTCCATGGACCTTCAGAAACCACTGACTCCAGGATAAGAACTCCTGGTTTAGGTTTATTCCTAAGGTGTCTTCTTGTTCTCATTCATTCATTCCTAAGACCCTGTGTCATTCTTCTTCTAAAAAATCTTCAGGCAGTTTGCCATTGCCTACTAAGTAAATTTCAGGCTCCCTTGTTTCATATTCAAGATCGTCAGCAGTCTGGTACCACTCTACCTTTCTAGCCTTGGCTCCTATTACTCACTTTTATGTACTTAATGCTCTAGACAAACTATCCCCAAACGTAACCTGGATTTTCCAGACCCCATGCCATTGTTCACACTGTTCTCTTATTTCTGAAGTGCCCTTTCTCCTTCTTTCACATACTGAATTCTTATCCATTCTTCTTAAGCTCATCTCAAATTCCACCTCTTCCAGGAAGCCTTCCTTTATACCTATTTCTCCCATTAATAATGAACTCCTTACCCATATAGCATTTTGTTTAACCACTTTTTTCTAGAAAATTAACCCATTTTGTTGATGCATTGTAATTACATTTTACTGTATTGCATAGAAAATACTGAAAATGCAATCTACTTTGTAAAACCAAAGACAAACATCAAATCCAAAGATAAACTGTTTTACACACCGGACCTTTTTCCGATTTGCTGTTCAGTTGTGTCCAGTTCTTTGTGACTGCGTAGACAATAGCATGCCAGGCCCTTCCATCACCCATTCTCCTTTTACTATAGTTAAAGTATTAAAATATCTATGTTAAACTTTTAAAAGATCAATATTTCTTTTGTAAGAATTATTGTTTTACATATCCACTAGTAGTTCTCAGAAACTATCTGTTTCTAGAAGTTTTTCAAAGGAAGAGCACAATCAGAAAAGGGGAGAAAGCAGGAGTTTATTTTTTCTTTTTAAAAAAATCTTTTATTTAGTATTTTTGTTCCCCCGGTTACATGTAAAAACAATTTTTAAACATTTGTTTTTAAAACTTTGAGTTCCGAATTCTTTCTCTTCCCTCCCCTCCCCCGTTGAGAAGGCTAGCAATTTGATATAGGTTGTACATGTGTAGTCATACAAAATATCAAAAGCAAGAGTTTATTTATTTAATAAAGTATTTAATTTTTTTTCTCATTACATGTAAAGATAGTTCTCAACTTTTGTTTATACAAGGAAAGCAAGAGTTTAAATAGCACACAATAGGTAGCATTTCAAATACACTTAATAAAGTAGGAGTTTCATTGCAAAATCAAGGATTCAAAGCAAATAGTATTTTTCAAGCTGAATCAAAAATCACACATTCTATAAAGTTTAGCAACAAACAACCACATAGACATGTTGTACTATCCATCAGTTTTGGTTTTTTTTGTTGTTGTTTTTTAGTGAGGCAATTGGGGTTAAGTGACTTGCCCAGGGTCACACAGCTAGTAAGTGTTAAGTGTCTGAGGTCGGATCTGAACCCAGGTACTCCTGACTCCAGGGCCGGTGCTTTATCCACTGCGCCACCTAGCTGCCCCTATCCATCAGTTTTTAAAAATAAAAAAGGCCTGCAAAAATAAGTGAATGAATGAATAAATAAAGAATGAATGAATGAATGAGGGAGGGAGGGAGGGGGCAGCTAGTTGGTGCAGTGAATAAAGCATGGGCCCTGGATTCAGAAGGACCTGAGTTCAAATTCGGCCTCAGACACTTGACACTTACTAGCTGTGTCATCCTGGGCAAATCACTTAACCTTCATTGCCCCACCAAAAAAAAAAAAGAGGAAGCAGGCTTAGGCCATTCGTGTCATTGAGAGGCAATTTCATTTTATATGTTGTTGCCAAACCATCCTACCTAGTGGATTCTGCATAACAGTGATAAGTGAGATGTATTAATTATCTGCACACCTGGCTGAGGGCAGCCCTGACTTTTCTGACTAGGGACGAATAGATGGAGGCCATTGCAGAATCATGAGGACTGGCCTGGGGTGCAGTTCTCTGTCAGGGAATTCCCAAACCAGGACTAACCAAGTCACTGTTACCCCATGAAAATGCTTCAAGACAATAGTGCACTTCTCATGTAATGGTATATATTCTAGTGATGTTTTGTTTTACCCCCTTAATAGACAATAAGTTTCAAAAATTTGGGGACCCTGTCTTATCTAAACTTTGTATATTTTGTAGTTCCTAGTACAGTGCTATATGAATAATAAGTACTTTAGTAAACATTTGTCAAATTGTTGAGTTACTCAGAATAAAGGAGTTACAGTAAAGTGACTTAGAAGCCTCCCAAATGACTATGTAAAAGTATCTTTTCCTAGACATGAAGAACTAGCTTTCATACATCAGGGTAGTCACATGTTTTAAGCTGGCTTAGTTCCAGTGGCCTCAGTTTGAATGGCCATTAAATTTCTTTGCATCTCTATATAGTTAGAAGCATTAATGGAAATGCTTTAATTCTGAAATATTGAGAGGAATCCCAACCTGTGCTGACTTGTTGGGTTTATGTAGCTCTGAGAACCTTGCTCTTTGTTGGCTTCCATTAAGTTGTCATTTTCATTTCTGCTTGGTGCAGGGACTCACGAAATTACCCTACTTTAATGGCTTTCATTTTTGTTGTCTAAATTGGTAGGGTGGTGGGGGGAGTGAGGGTGAACAATTTCAGCTGATTTACAAATTTCGAGTGAGGGTCTGAGGTTTATCCTGCTTGGCTCCACAGGAAGCTTTCTCACTTGCTAAAGAGGAAATTCCGATTGATGAAGTGACTGAGTCAACAGAGGGAACAGAAATTTGCATCCCTCGAAAGGTCAAAAACGTTTCTAGTGAAAGGGAGCTCTACATCCCATCCGTCGATCTCCTCACTGCCCAGGTAGAAGAGCCAACCCTTTGAGGTGCAGGGGGCAGGGAGAGTACTGGGGAAGAAGTTTTATAGCTCTGTTGAAAGGAAGGGGACTTCCTTCGTCCTATTTGAGAAAGTCACGATTGTATCCACTCTGACCCATGTAATTTCCATAGTTAATGTTAGGATTGCCCATAGTTTAGGCTCTTTTGCGGGTCCTTATATAACCATGGCTAGTGCCTTTTCCCCTGTGTAACTGGCAGAATGCACCAGTTTCTTGTGGATTTGAGACAGTCACCCTCTACCCCTCTATAACCTTCTTTCAGTTGCTATTCTTGTCACATGGCCAGCCCTTCTCCACTACCATTGCATTTTCTTCCTCCTGCTTTTAGAACAGTTAAGAGCTCAATTTCAGTTCAGCCTTTCTCCTTCAGCCAGGGGTGCTGGGCCATGAGTTAGAGGGGAAGAGAGTCTTGGGTGATATGGTGCCAGGGTTCTGTGTGGGCTGTTGAGCAGAGAGAATTCTTGGCACCAGCATGGTGCAGTAGCCCCGCTAACATTATCCATGTTCTTTTCCAGGATCTGCTGTCATTTGAATTGTTGGACATAAACATTGTTCAAGAGCTAGAGCGAGTGCCCCACAACACCCCAGTGGGTAAGAATGCCACTAAACTCATCTTTTTTCTTTTTCATGGGCAGCTGCCAGGTACACAGGTACTGCCCCTGAGGCTTTATGAAACTTGGTGTTTTACTATAAGAAAGTACATGTTGGGACTATTGATGAAACATACTATCCACCTCCAGGGAAAGAACTGATATTGATGGAACACAGACTGAAGCATGCTATTTTTCACTTTCTTTTTTTTTCTTTCATTCGAGTTTTCTTATACAAAATTACTAATATGGTAATGTTTTACATAATCGTACATGTATAACCCATATCTGATTGCTTACCACCTCAGGGAGGGGGGAGGAAAGGGAGGGAAGGAGGGATAAAAAATGGAACCCAAAACTATAAATAAAAATGCTTATTACTTAAAAAAAATAAGCAAACAAACAAATGAATGAATAAAAAAAAAGAAAGTACATGTTAAAGATTGTTCCTCTTCTGGATCTAGCCTTATGTCAAAGAGATTTAGTTCCGAGAGATGGATCAGTGGCTATTTCACACATCTGCCTTGAATAGAAATCTACTTAATGATTCTCTCCAGATTTTTTTTGCTAAAGCCTATATCTACTTCTTCCCTTACAGTCAGATTTATAGTTAGCTACCTTTGTCATTAACATAAAGCAAGTGTTTGCTTCTAGTATTTCCTACATTGGTCTATCAGAGGGGCCTGTGCAGCTAGAGTTCTGGGCTCCTTAAACTTGAGAAGTGGCAAGAAGTTTGTGGCTATTACTCACCCTTAACAGTAAAAGGTGATACTTTTTTCTTGGTTGACCATCTTCTTGTCTCTGTTGTTCAGATATGACCCCCTGCATGTCTCCTCTACCACATGACAGCCCTTTGATAGAGAAACCAGGTTTGGGGCAGATACAAGAGGAAAGTGAAGGGACAGGATTTAAAGTGCTTCCTGGTAAGAGAATGTATATGTATATTTATATGTATTTTACCTTCTGCTACCCTTTAAACTTGTCTCAGTGCTTGAGTGGTTTTTCTGTACCATAAGAAGTGCCTTCACCTTCAGGTGACATTGGCAGCTGCTGTTTGTTGTCTGGTCTAGTATCGAAGGTAATAAGTATAAATTGGACCACAACTCCTGACTGTGTTAAGTACAAAGTGCTTACAAGGATTTGTGTTTTTTCAGATTCTACGTTGGCATCAAAGAATAAGGCTGATAGCACAGTTCCTGCAGAAGAGGGTGAAGAAGACCTGAGTGGCACCCAGTTTGTCTGTGAAACCGTAATCCGTTCCCTTACTCTGGATGCTGCCCCTGACCATAATCCACCTCGAAGACCTAAGTCCCTGCAGAGTGAGTATGTCAGCAGCTTCTGCCCACTCCCCCCTACCATTCTAGTGGTAGTGCAGGGTTAAAAGTGAAGGGAAGGGCGGCTAGGTGGCGCAGTGGATAAAACACCGGTCCTGGATTCAGGAGTACCTGAGTTCAAATCCGGCCTCAGACACTTGACATTTACTAGCTGTGTGACCCTGGGCAAGTCACTTAACCCCCACTGCCCCGCAAAAAACCAAAAAAACCCAACCAAACAAAAAAAAAAGTGAAGGGAAAGGGGACAGCTAGATGGCGCAGTGGATAGAGCACTGGCCCTGGAGTCAGGAGTACCTGAGTTCAAATACGGTCTCAGACACTTAACACTTACTAGTTGTGTGACCCTGGGCAAGTCACTTAACTCCAATTGCCTCACTTAAAATAAAAAAAAAAAAGAAAGAAAGAAAGAAAAATTGAAGGGAAAGGATTTGGTTTTGATGGAAGTCCTTTTTATTCATTAGGCTCTCTGCATATGCTGCCTGACAGCTTCAGTTACGGGATCAGGAGTGAAGAAGCTGTCCGAACTCCATTCTCTCCTTTGGAAGGAGAGTCACAGCCCCAGCTCACTGCGGAGAGGCAGCTAGTCCAGTTAGATGGCTTCAGCAAAGAGATATCCCCATGTGAGTCAATCTTTAGAGTTGTTCTTGGGGTTTGGAGGATACCTGTCCAGTTCTTCCTAAGGAGGGGCACAGAAAATTATGGCAGCAGCCACAGGCAATGAGAATTTTGGGGTGTGAGTGCACATTTTTACTCAGTTTCTAGAAGTCAGATCCCATTATGACTAAAACCATGGAGCCCAAGCCAGCAGCTGATTATTTCTAAAAGCTCTTTAAACATCTGATTTCCAGAACAGTTAAAGAATTTAGTAAGTTTATATTTGTTAAAATGAAATTTAACCTATTTTCTACTGAGTGACTTTATTGAAGACCAATTCCAGTAAATGTGGCCTTTTTTTTTTTTTTTTGGTCTAGGCAATTGGGGTTAAGTGACTTGCCCAGGGTCACATAGCTAGTAAGTGTTAAGTGTCTGAGGCCGGATTTGAACTCAGGTCCGCCTGACTCCACAGCCGGTGCTCTATCCACTGTACCACCTAGCTGCCCCCAAATGTGGCCTTCTTTAAATGGGTCACCCAGGACTCACCATCCAGAACTTTTTTCTCCAATGTTTTGATGGTTACAGTAAACCAACAGGCAGGTTTTTGTTTTGAGCCCCTGTCTCAGAGCAGTCATAGTGATTGCCCTTCTCCTTGCAGGTGGCTGCTCCTTCAGTTAAGCTCCATCTGTCATGCTTCTTTGAAGTGTTTTTGTCTTATTCTCCTGAGCTATGATGGTATTCTCTTTAGTCCTCTCCCCCCTGACTAGAACATCACCCTGATTCTGCCAGCAGGCAGTCTGCTCTTGGTCTCCCATCCCCACTTGGATTCCTATTTCCAGTCTGTGCCTCATGTTTTGCTCTGGCTAGCAATGCCACATGCTTACAGAGCAGCTAAAAGTCGGTTGCTTTCATCCTTTAGCAAATTCCATTCTTCCTGAGGAGAGACTGGTGAGTGATGAAAAAAAGGACACTGTCCAGGAAGAAGAGGAGGAGGAGGAAGAGGAGAAAGAGGAGGAGGAACTTAAAGATGAAGTCCGAAGTCAAGGCTCTTCTGCTTCTTCTGAGGATTACATCATCATCTTGCCTGAGTGCTTCGATACAAGCCGCCCCCTGGGGGAGTCCATGTATAGTTCTGCTCTTTCACAGCCAGGCCTGGAGCGGCTCATGGAGATAGAGCAGGTGGTCAAGGATGAGCAAGAACCAGCTGAGGCTTATGAAGGGCTCCCTGGAGAGGAAAACCAGCTGCAAGTGCACAGTATCAATGATATCTTGACAACATCACAGACTCTGGATGCAGTGCTTCTGACTCCAGAAGTAGTGGGGCCTCCACAACAGCCGCCCAGGTATCATTTGCCTCTCCCAGGACTCAGCTGGATGCTGGGAGAGAGGTCAGCCACATCTTGAAATATCTTTCTTCACCATGAGAACAGATTTTTTTCCTCCCACTTGGCACAGTGTGGATACAGATAGTATACTTCCCAGTACCGCTTGACCTTTAATTTTAAAAGAATAATTTTAGCCAATATTAAATTAAAGGCAAACTAGCTAGTTTCTGTATAGATTAGATATCTACTTTGGAGTTTGTTTTTACCAGCTAGCTTCCCTCTTGATACCTGGTATGCGGTTGAGCTTTCTCTCCCTTTTTTATTCGTCTCAGAGATGGAGGTAGTGAAAACAGATTAGCATGAGCAGTGTGTAATCAGGGAGTTAAATCTACTGTAGAAAAAGCATAAGGCATTTCAAAAGCAAATATATAAATTATTTATACATTATTCACCACTGATCCATTAGTGTGGAAAGTAATCAAGAATTGACAATAGGTATATCAACTCTTTCAGTGTGGTGGGAGCTAGAATTTGTCATCATTTAATTCGTATTCAGTTTAGCAGACATTCATGCATTATTTACTGTGTGCTAGACACTGGGAAGTAAAGTTATCATGAGCACTATATCTGGAAAAAAGAAGCCAGTGCTATTAGAACTTAACTCTGAATCCTGTGGTAAGAGCCAAGTTCTAGGTCCTCTTGGGGTCAGGCAGCCCAAATCAAGGTTAAAGCATTTCCTATGCATTTGTATTATGTTGATTTTTTTCTCACTACATCTGTGTGGGTATCTCACTTTTCATTTCAATGTTATTTTTTGGAAGCAGTCCTTCATCTCTTCAGAATGTTAATTCTGCAGAAACAGACTTTCCAGTTACCATTCAAGAATTTTCTCCAGTTCCTGATCAAGTAAGAGGAGGTACTGATGAACTTGGGCTTTTTCCTTCTTTACTACTTTCAATAGGAAGAGGAGATGAATGATCTTTTTATGTTACTCTTTGTGAGTCCCAGGACTTTGAATTTTTCTTTTTGTTTTGTTTCTTGTACTTTTATTTCTGTTCTTCCCAAACTTAGGTTTATTAAATTTGAAGAGGTTATGTAGTATCCTACAGATCTAAAGTATTTAGACCATTAATTTGTATGACAGTATCAGGGGTATTTTTTTTTACTGAAAGCCTACCCAATTATTAGCTGCTTTGCATTTTGGATGTTTTTTCTTTATCATTTATCTAATTCCACAGAATTTCCCAAAGATTTATTTTAGAGGGGAAAAAACACTTAGGTCCCCAAAATAGCTCCTAAGGGAAGGTGGGAAACTCATTTCCATCTTTTTTGTTACTATCTCTAACCAATAATTCTTTTCTTTTCAGAACTAAGGGCTTCAGCAGGACTTGTAAATGGTAGACAAAACAGCTATGAAAACTCAAGGTAATTGGACCTTGTGCGGTCTCCTCTTCAGAAGCAGCTGGACATAGCCCTTAGTATAGTTTTCATTTTAAGAGTGCCTATGCTAGTCTTTAGAGAGCAACAAAAGTAATCCATTATTCTTCTTGCATTTCCATTTCTCTTAAAATGGTTGTGCAATAAATTAAACTTAAAAAGCAGAAGTTATCGTGTAAGACTGTGGACCTTTCCAGACCAGAAACATTCCCTATTCACCCCCCTCCACACACACACATGTATATGTATACACACACAGTCATATCATTATGGGCAGAGTAGGGACCAAGAAGGTCTTTTGGTATAATGGCAAGTGTGGTGGATATGGAGTCAGAAGAACACTTACTACCTTTGTGACCTTTGACAAATACTTAACTTGTCTAGGCCTCAGTTTTCTTATTTGTAAAATAAGGGGTTGGATTAGATGACCTTTGAACCCCCTCCCTTCCCCTTCTCTGCACAATCTATGATTCTAAAGCAGGAAAACTGACGTTAGTTTGCTGATGGGAAACAAACCTTTTCCTCTCTTAAGCTCCACACTGTATTTTTGCCCCCACTCCCTATCCTTAAAACTTATATTAGCTGCCTACTTCATTGAGAAGATTGAGGCCATCTGATGGGTACATTCTCAACTCCTCTCTTCCACACTTCTCAACATTATCACTCATTCTTTATTCTGGCTTCCTCTTTCAGAGAACAATTATTCCCTACCCCTTACTGAAGCCATCCCTTCTATCTCTGCACTGGATCCCATCCCTTACTTCAGCAATCCTCTCCCCTTTCTCTCCTGTATCTTTGCTTTTCCCCTTCAATCTGGCTCCTTTCTATCTACAGACATATTCAGATCTCTCCAATCCAGTGATTATCCAAATTCACTCCTGCTCTTTATAGCCAAACTTAGTGAAAATTGTCTCCACTGCCCACTCTCTGTAACCCCTCACAAATCTGCCTTTCACCTTTATCATTCTACTGAAATCATTCTCTTCAAAGGTCACCAATTACCACTTAATTACAGGTCCATTGGTGCTTTCTCAGTTCACCTCCTCCTGGATTAACCTCTCTGCAGCCTTTGACACTGTTGTTGACCACTACATTCTTCTGTGGACTCTCTTCCCTTGGCTTCCAGTGCAGCAAACTTCCCCAGATTCCCTCCTGCCCCTTCTCTGCCTTTCACTGGCTTCTCTACCTTTTTATAGACTCTTAAGGCTTTTTTCCACAAGGTTTTGTCCTCAGCCTCTTGTATGCATACATGTGTGTGCATGCACATATATACATGTATGTACACATGTGTATGTGTACATATGCACTCTTTTTTCATGTGCACAGTTTCAATCATTAATCCTATTGAGATGATGCCTACTAGCTATGTGACCCTGGGCAAGTCACTTAACCCTCATTGCCCCACCAAAAAAAAAAAAAAAAAGATGCCTGCATTTATGCTTCAAGCCTGACCCCCTGCTGAGTTTCCTATTCAAACCTCCCCTGCCCATAGGACATCTCCACCTTGATCTGTCATTAGCACCCCAAACTTAATGTCTTCACAGTTTAACTCACTCCTAGAAACCTGTTCTTCATGTTTTTATCTGTGACATCACTATCCCCCTCCCCAATTTGAAACTGATATTGTCTTTGGCTTTTCTATGCCTCTCACATCCAGTTAGTCACCAAATATTGCTGATTTGGTCTTTGAAATCTTTCTCAACCCTATCCTCTAATGTCTTGTCCCACTGCCACCTAGTATAGTCTTCATTAGCAACTATAGCAATAGTTTTCTAGTACTATTATCTTTGCCCTGAAAACCATCTTTTCACACTTATTTTCTTTGTGTATAGATCTAATATGACTCTTGTGCTCAATATTCTCCCTGTTCAAGGCCCTCTACAGTTAGGGTGACAGCTGTTCTCTTCCAAGGGCTCTGTCCTCAAACCAGATTGGACTGCTTGTCATCTAAACACAGCCTGCCCTTTCTTCTCCCTAGACCGGAAATGCCCTCCCATTTTCCTTTTTCCAAATGGTTGGTTTTTTTCTGTTGAGCCTTTAAAATACTGCCAAAATACTACCTTTTTCCTTTTTGTCATAATTCCATCCTACTGTGCATACTATATTCCATTTCTGTCCATAATTCCATAAACTCCAGTCTTACTAAAACATGTTTTTCCAAAGTCCTAGCACAATACTCTTTATGCAATACATCCTTAAATATTTGTTGAATTTAATTCTCTTTGGGAATTTTATTGGTCTGTTTTGTTGATTTAGTATCAATTGGCTTTCTTTCGGTAGAGAACTGATTGAGAGATGCTTCTCTTGGATTAACTCAGAATAATTGCCTCTTGCCCTTCCTTCTCTCCTCCTCCTTTCCTTCCCACTGTATACTTGGTGTTGTGGGTATGGGGCTACTAGCCTGTAGAATCAGATTTCTTTAGTACGAATTCCTTGCAACTGTGGTATTGAACCCTAGAGTTGAACCAAAATTTGAACTTGAAAAACAAATAAGAAGCTACCTAATTGGATTTTTAAAAAAAGTGTGTGTATGTTTTGTTGTGTTTGAAGAATCCCCCCCTTTTTTTTGAGGAATCTATTTGGAGTCCAGAGTATCTTATAAGAGTAGTTGTTTTCCTTATCTGTTTGAGATCACTTTATCCTTCCTCCATAGGTACTACCATGGGAATAGCATTACTGGAGGGCTGGTGAAGGGTGCTATGTCTTTTGCTGCCTCTGCCTACAAGGCCCTATTTGCAGGGCCACCAGTCACTGCTCAGGTCAGTGTATATGTTATTTTGTTCAACTTTGCCCAGGTCCCCAGTGAATATATTGGTAATTGTCCTGATTCTATTGTGAAAAGGCATAAAAGCATCAAGAAGAAGAGATGTTCTTAAATAGTTATTGACCCAGATCTTTGGATAGCTGTCTAAATTTCCTTTGCCACATTTCCATCTCAGTCTCTCATTTTTTCTAACTTTTTGTCCTATAATCATTATCTTGAGAAGGTCTCTCCATACTCTTGCTTTTCTTCTCTCCTTCCTTCTGACTCCTTAAAGAATAACTACCAATTCATGTTACTTTCTGAATTATCCCCTCTTCTGAAATATTGAGAGACAATATGCTCTAATGGAAAGAGTACTGGACTTGGGGTCATAAGACCTGAGTTATCTGGTTCTTTCATCTGAGCAGGTCACCTAAACTCTCTGGGCTGAAGTTTCTTCATCTGAAATGTGGCAGCTGGACTAGATGAACTATCTGTTCCTTCCCTGTGGCCCCCCCCCCCCCAGTTTTCATTGCCACACACATAACATAAAAGGGGCTCGTATTGTGTTTTCAAAAGATGTTTTGAATGTGCTAGAGGTATACAGAGAATGTATGAAAGAAATGCTTGAATAAATTGTAAAGGAATTATTTTATTGTTGCCTGTGCACAGCCTATAGTTTCTGAAGATCAGACGGCAGCCCTGATGGCCCATCTCTTTGAAATGGGGTTCTGCGATAGGCAGCTGAACCTGAGGTTATTGAAGAAGCACAACCATAACATCCTGCAGGTTGTGACTGAATTACTGCAGATCAACAACAATGACTGGTACACTCACCGATACTGAGGAGCTGCCTTCGACTTGAGGGAACTGTTGTATTAAATAACTCAGCCTGCTGCTCAGAGATGACTTTATTCTGTTATTGGGGTGTGGGGTAGAAGGACTTTGCTTCTTTATTTTTTAACCCAAAGAGTCTGATATGTAGTTCATCATTGCAACTTCATCATCTGCGTCACAGTATTCTTTGGATCCAATCAAAGACCAGAACTTAAATTTTTACTTTAGACTGGATTAGTAGGAAGACAATTTAAAAATTGATTTGGAGTAATGACTCTATCTTTCCCCACTATTTCTCCCTGTTAGAGAGCATTGAAGACAATGGTTTGAACTTTATTTAGAATTAACGTTCTCTTTGTATTGAAGTTGAGTACGTTTTTCTGGTTTTGCTATTTTTGTCTGGTTGGTTTTGATGTGTTGTTTAATATGAAAGCCCTTGAAAAGAGAAGATGCTATTAAGTTAATCTCATAGCTCCTTTAACTTTCTCAGGGTAGCCTCACTCCTGGGTGTCGAGGTGACACCTAAGCCTAATACTGCTACTACCACACAAAGTATACTTGGTGAAGAAAGTCACTTCCTTGCACAGATAGCTGTCATTGGAAAATCTGTTTTCCAAAGATTCCCAGTAACATTAAAGAATAACCACCCTCTTCATTCCTGGATTTCAGTGGTGTTAGGAGGTAGGAGGAGTTAACTCACCAGCACCTACTGAGCAGCATCAAGTTGTAGTCATTTTATGTACTTTTTTTCTTTAAGGAAAATTTTTTTAAGAAAAATAGGTAGTATAAAATATTTTGCTAATATAACTAGAGGATATTGGGGAGGTCAATTTTAATGAATACCTTTTCCCCCTAAGTAATGATGATGGAGAGATCCTCTTATTTTGCAAGAGTACGGAAAAATAGGAATATTTTTAAAAGAGAGAGGCAGGGTCATATATTAATTCCAATAGAGTTTAAGATCGGTAAATGAGAGTATTGGGGCACAGGAGTGCTTTTCTTTTAGCAGAAACTGGTCAGAAGTAGCATGGGGCCCTCTCTCTATTCTTAATTGGGCGGGTAAAATATGGAGAAAGGATGGTGTACAAGTGGATTTTGAGGAGTGCCCTGGGACGGGTACAGTGATGCAATCTGTTCAGGGTGTGAAAGTAGTGGAAAGGTTTGGATTTTACCCCCTTTTGTGTAGAGGGAAAGTGTTTGGATTCCAGCTAGTCTTGGGTGTGGTCTGAGAAGGGAGAAGGAGGGTGCAATCTTTTAGAAACGTTACTGAAATATTCATAATGAGGAGAAAGAAGAGTCTGGCCTCTGGCGGGGGTATTTGATTGGAGAAGGGAGGGATGGGTTGTTAAATAGTGTTATTTACCTGGTTGGTATTTATAATTAACAGGATGATTATAATCAATCATTAGCCATGAATAAGGAAAAATTATTTACAGTATAACCCAGAATGCTATTAAATAAAGCCGTGGGGTGCAGATTGTCTGGCCAGGAAGCCTGTTTTCTTATTTAAAACGTATTTTTATAGGGGCTCCTAGGCAGAGGGAAGACGATCCGGGCACCTGGGACTTAGTTTGCTGAAGGGGCCCTTTGAGCAACTCAGCCCCAAGTGGGCTTTACGGTGGGGGTTGCAGGTGGCGCCTCGGGGCTGGACCACACATCTCTCTGCAGCTGTAATGCAACCTGTTGTTGAAACAGTCTAATAAAGGTCGCTTAAACTCAGCCTCGGCTGGTTGATGGGAGTTGGGGCGTGGGGGAGGGAAGGGCGGGCGTTCGGTGGGGGTGGGGCTGGGGCTGGAAGTGGACTCGCCGGGGGCGTGGCGGAGCTCGGGAGAAGGTCGCCCTTTCCAGGTTCAGGGTGGTTCCAGAGGGCGGGGCCCACACTCCCGGCCTTAGGCTTTGATCGGGACTGTCCGCTGGCTCCAGAGTCGGACGTTTGGGGCTACGACCTCTGCCGCTACCCCGCTGCTGGGTAAGGAGCTCGCGGGTCTCTCCAAGAGTCCTGCCCGCCCCACTTCCGCATGACCAAGTCCCAGGCCCGGCTCTGGCCTCCTTCCCTTCTACCCTTCTTCCAGCAGGTGAGCAGTGGGTGCCAGGGGGCATCTGGAGAGAGGGAGAGGGGGCGGGGCTGGAGACACCCCCTCCCCATCTGAAACTGAGTGCTAGCTGCCCCTGGCTCAAGCCGGATGAACCTGTTCCCCCTTGGGTGCATCGCCACATCCCCGAACCGAGGCATCCCGGCCCACGCGCCCCTGGCCTGGACCAGAAACTCCGCACAGGTGTCACCTCCCCCTCCCCCGATTCCCATCCCCCCCCCGTCGGAAAGCAGAGGCTTGGGGAGGGGGCCCTGATCATAGACACCGCACACCTGCGCCCCGCCCCACCCCCACGGTCTTCGGAAAGCAGTGGCTTGGGAAGGGGGCCCTGGCCTCTTCCTAGGAGCCCCCCAGGGATCCCGGGGAGCAGGCCTCTCCCGGCCAGCGCCCTGCCTCTTCCTCCGCCTGCTCCCCCAAGTTTGTGTCTTAGCTTCCTCTATGGAAGAAGAGCTTTCACTTTGGCCTTGGGATCGCCGCCAGTTTAAGATCTTTTCAACATCCCCCCCCCCCCATGTTCAGCCATCAGCTTTATCCTGAAGGAAGAAAAGGAGCTCTCTAGATCTCACCCCGTTCCCTCCTCCCCCTCTCCCCTGCATTTTTCCTGTTGCCTTTCCCTTCAAGAAATCAAAACCAACTTATTAACTGTCAAGGGAAGTCACGGCTCTGTGTTCGTTTCTCCGCGTGAAAACAACTTCTGCTTTTGTCACCTTCAGAAAAGGAAAGAAGTTGGAACGATGGGTGGTTTTTGATAAGAAGAGAAACACCGTATAAACGAATTGTTTTCATTTACTTGATAACTTTTGTGCAGGGCAGGAGGGAAAAAAGGTTAAATCCCTCTTTTCAGTAAGAGGTTGGGGGAGTACAGGTGCAGAATGTTACACCCACCTTCAGACGCCCATTTGTGGCTTGGTTTTGCTTGATTATCTTTCTTTTTACAAGAAAAGGCTCTAACGAGAAGGGTGTACTATATCCAGAAATTGCTTTTGCAAAACCAAAAAGCATCAACGAAACTTTAAAGTAAAAAGGAGAGAGAAGTTAAAGTTTCAACTGTGTAGGGTATTAAAGGCATTGAGGGAGTTTGTGGCATTACTTAATGATCTGGATAGGAAAGCGAGGGAGCTTTCAGGAAAGTAAAAAGCCAGGCAGCCTCTACAATCCTTCCAACTAAAGATGCAGGGACCAAAACTCATCATAAAACTTTATTCTTTTCCCACAAGTGAAGATCTCCTTCCTGATGGGTGAGACAGCGTCCAGGTTTGGCTCTCAGAATAGTGAGAGCAAATCTATCCTTTCCGGAGACCAAGCTGTTGCTAATGAAGCCTCCAGTTATTGTAGCATCAATGGCAGCAAGTCCATTATGTCTTGTGTGCCTTGTGCAGGCTCAGCTGACTCAAGCTTTGTGACCTGCCCCACCTGCCAGGGGACCGGGGAGATCCCAAGTGGTGAGTCTTTGTCCTTTCCTGAACTTGGAACTTAGCCTGGAAACCAGTAAGAACTTTTGTAAAGCAAACCTGACCTGAGTCGGGGTCCCTTTAGGTGTCCTCCGTCCATAGTTGTCCCTAACTTTTGGCTGTCCATTCTTCTGATGAAGTTGCCAGGAAAGCCAGTTAGTAGACTTTTTTTTTTTGGTGGGCATTGAGGGTTAAGTGACTTGCCCAGGGTCACACAGCTAGTAAGTGTTATGTGTCTGAGGCCGGATTTGAACTCAGGTACTCCTGAATCCAGGGCTGGTACTCTATCCATTAGGCCACCTAGCTGCCCAGTTAGTAGACTTTTGCAGTAGTGCAGGCAGGAAGAAGTGAGGAGGCCTGAACAAGGATGATAACCGTATGAGCAGAGAAAAGGGGGGGGGTGGATTCAAGATATGGAGGCAGAGTCGACAAGACAACTAATTGGAAGTGTGGGGTGAGGGAGAATGAAGAGCAGAAGGTTAAATTACTCTTAGGGTTTCAAACGAGGGTGTCAGCAAGTATGGTGGTACCTGGGACAGAAATAGAAAAGAAGGGGGCAGCTAGGTGTCGCAGTGGATAAAGCACTGGCCTTGGATTCAGGAGGATCTGAGTTCAAATCCAGCCTCAGACCCTTGACATTTACTAGCTGTGTGACCCTGGGCAAGTCACTTAACCCTTATTGCCCAGCCCCAAAACAACACAAAAACAAAAACAAACTAACAAAAAAAAAAAGAAAGAAAGAAAGAAATAGAAAAGACTGGAAGAGGGATGAGTTTGGGTGGAGGGGGGGGGAGTCAAAGATAAGTTATATCATGACTGCATATTGCTTATACCATAGCATGAGTTTCCAGTACATCCTAAAATCTAGTCCCCATCTGCTCATAGAGCATGGTTGATTCCCTCAGCCCCTTAAGTGTGTCTTCAGGCAGCTTCTTCATCTATCCAGGCAATATCAGTTTAGAGTAGAAAGATTTTCCCAAAGGTTTGTTTCCTTCCTCTCTTGCAAAGATCTGGAGGGGTATCTTTAATTCAGTTCAGTTTTGCAAGCATTTATTATGCATCTCCTATGTGCTGGGCACTGTGTGAGGTGTGGGGGAATGAAGACAACAATGAAATGATTTCCTTGCTGTTCAGTCATGTGCAGCTTCTTGTGACCTCTCTTGGGGTTTTCTTGACAGAGATACTGGAGTGATTTGCCATTTCTTCTCCAGTTCATTTTACAGATGAGGAAACTAATGCAAACAGGGTTAAGTGACTTACTTACCTAGGGTCCCACAGCTAGTAAATGTCTGAGACTGGATTTGAACATAATGACTCCAGGCGTGGAGCTCTATCCACTGTGCCATCTAGCTGCCCCCTAAATCAGAATTCTTAACCTGGGATTCATGAATTGTTTTTCCCCCCTCAATTGTGTTGTTATAAGCCAAAGGTGGAATCGTCCTACTCTTCTGTTATGTGGGCCTGTGGAGGTTTCCTGAGGAGCTGGGCTGTGGGGAATAGAAATAGGCATTCCCTAGGACCCCTTCCCAACTACCTTTTTATTTTTCTAAAATTTATTTAATTTTTAATTTATGGAATTAAACCAGCACTTCCAATGACATGGTATAATAGAAAAGTTGATCATAAACCTTATGTACAACTTGCTACCTTTTTCTGTCTCTGCAGAGCTAGAAAAACAGCTGGTGGCCCTCATTCCATATGGGGACCAGAGGCTGAAGCCCAGGAGAACGTAAGTGTCCCCTGTTATTCATTCCACAAACCTTTATAAAGCCCCTCCTGTGTTGCACGACTCTATGCTGGGTGCTGAGATGGCATGGGAAATAAATGAGATGGCTCCAGATATTGAGAATAACTGTCTTTAAAAACAGGTCAGCACAGGGGCAACTAGGTGGCACAGTAGTAGATAGAGCACTGGCCCTGGATTCAGGAGGACCTGAGTTCAAATTCGGCCTCAGACACTTGATACTTACTAGCTCTGTGACCCTGGGCAAGTCACTTAACCCCAATTGCCTCATCAGAAAAACCAAAACCAAACAAAACAACAACAAAAAAAACAGGTCAGCACCCTCTGAAGTTCTTCTTGGCGCTGTCCCTACTTTTAGGCAGTTCAATAGTAATAGCATAGGGCAGCTAGGTGGTACAGAGGATAGAGTGCCAGGCCTGGAGTCAGGAAGACCTGAGTTCAAATTCAACCTCAGACACTTACTAGCTGTGTGACTCTGGGCAAGTCATTTCACCCTGTTTGCCTCAGTTTCCTCATCTGTAAAATGATTTGGAGAAGGAAATGGCAAACTACTCTGGTATCTTTGCCAAGAAAACCCCAAATGGGATAGAGTCAGACACGACTGAACAACAACAAAAGAGATAGTATATGTCTTTCTTGTTCTGAAAGACTTCCCAAGGGAGAGATGCTCTGGCTACTTCTATCCTGTCAGGAAATTATTACCATCTACTCACTATCCTTTCTATTGTAATTGAAACTTGATCGTCTTGTTGTCCATGGAGATGGAAAGTAGATGCTCATTCTTCCTCTGGTAACCCTTTGGAGGCAATCATTAAGCCTTGCCACATGATGCTGCTTTCATACAACTTGAAATACATCCTATTGCAGTCCAGGCCAGTTGTCCAAAGTAGTGTTGGTGCCTGGGCTGCATCAGAGCTACTGAGATGCTTTCTGACCCTTGTTCCTACACCAGACAATGTGAGCAGACCAGGGTTTTTTATAGTATATGTGAAGCAATATCTTTTTTTTAATGAATTATTTTAAGTTACTCATGCCAAGAACAGAAATATAGGGCTTGTCATAATACAAACATGAATAATATGTACCTAATCTTTGGACTGGAGCACTTGCTTTGACTAGTAGTCATGCATCACAAACCTTTAAGGGCCTTCTGTGTGACAGAGAGATGATGGACTAATTTGTAAAATGAGAGACATTTTTGGATGTGATGTGGGATTATATTTTGCTTGATATGATGTGATATGATACAAGGGTTCATTCTTTCCTTCCTCCCTCCCTCTCCTCTTTCCTTGGTAGGTCATAAGAGAAAATTACTTTAGAAGTAGGGGAAGAAAAGACATGAGAAGTTTTTCTTTTTAAAAAATATTCATTTTGAACTTACTTAAATACAAAAAGGCCAAAAAAAACCCCACCCTAACCCATTTCCTTGTACACAGCATAACACAAAAAGAGGATTCAATATGAAACCACAAATCTCTATTTGATGCTTTATTTTAAAAAAACTATGTAATACTACACATTTTCAAAACTACCCCGCTTTTCTGTGCTTCTGAGTTTTTTATTGTTCTCTGCTCTGCGTTTTTTTCTTCCTCCCTCCCCACCCGAAATAGACAAGGCCACCATTAGACACAGATATGTGTATATGTATGAATGTATATAAATGTGTGTACACAACACACACACACACACAGATATATGTGTAAACCATACTATACATAGTTCTATTTATCAGCTCTTTCTCTGGAAATGACTAGCATCCTCCTTCACAGGTCATTTGTTGTTGATTTGAGTATTTATAATACTCAAAATAACTTAGTTGTTTCACAGTTGTTCTTCTAACAACATTGCTGTTACTGTTTACAGTGTTCTCTTGGTTCTGCTCATTTCACTCTTCATTATTTCCAGCAAGTCTTTCCATGTTTTTTCTAAAATCAACCAGCTCATCATTTATTCTAGCCCAATAGTATTCCATCATAATCATATACCACAACTTGTTTAGCTATTCCCCAATCGATGGGTATAGCCACAATTTCCAGTTCTTTGCCACTACAAAGAGAGGTGCTATGAATATTTTGGAACATATAAGTTCTTTTCCTTTTTCCCTGATCACCTTGGGAAACAGACCTAATAGCGGTATTGCTGGGTCAAAGGGTATACACAGTTTTATAACTTGTTGCGCATAATTCCATTCCATTCCAGATTGCTCTCCAAAATAGTTGGATCAGTTCACAGTTCCACCAAGAATGTATTGATGTCCCAATTTTTCCACATTCCCTCCAACATCTGTCATTTTCCCCTTATATCATTTTAGCCAGTCTGATAGGTATGAGATAATATCTCAGACATCATAATTATTAAAAGGCACTGTACTAGGGATACAGACATGAAAAAAAAATGACAGTTCCTGCCCTCAAGGAACTTACAGTCTAGTATTGGGACCACATTTTTCCAGGCTCTAAACTGAAGCATGATAAGTGTTAGTCTTATCAGGGATTTTCTTTTTTCTATTTGTATCCCTAGTGCTTAGCACACTGCCTGACATAGTCAAGGTGTATCTAACATGCTTGTTTGACTGGGAAAATGTTTTGTCTCTAATGGAACTAACTTCAACATGGATCCTGAAACTGGAAAGTCCCCTTTTCTCACAGGCTTCTTCTGTTCTCCCCACCTCTCTTGACCTTGCTTTCTCACAGGAAGCTGTACGTTTCCCTGGCAGTGATGACCTGTCTGCTAATGTCATCCCTCATCTTCTTCTTTCTGTTCCCCCGCTCTATCGAGGTACAACCAGCTGGGCTCAGCTCTTCAGTGGTGGCCTTTTCTGACAATGTTATCTTCCTCAATGTGACGGTATGTTATCTCTGGGGACCCTCTGACTAAGGCCCCAACAGGCACATATTTTCCTTATTAACAGATTTTTTCCAACCTGCTGTCCAGTACTGTTACTCTGGGTCAAGTTGGGGCTGGTTGAGTCATTGACCCTAATCCTGTGGCTAGTAAGGCCCCTTTATGTTGAGGATTGGGAACTTGGCAAAAAAGGCAAAGCTCTGATTGGTTCCAGAGTGAAGAGCATGCTCTGAATTTTAATCAGGGAAGGTGGGGAATCTTGAATCCCAAACACCTTAGAGAGAGAGTATATGACTATTGAAAGTCGGTGATGAAGCAGTTTCGCTTCTAGGGAAAGCAGCTGTGATCTTTACATCCTTTAGTGATTTAAGAGAGTTTCTTATGGACTCCTTGCTGTAAGGTCCTTTACAACTTGAGAATTGACATTTAAGGTTGTCAGAGTGTAGAGTTATTGGACTGTTGGCATTCAGGCAGAATCTGTTTCCAGTCATCTGCCCTGGAGATGGTTGGTTGGCTTCATCTCTCTCTCTCTGTCTCTGTCTCTGTTTCTCTCATTTTCTTCTTTAGAATGTCCTCAACATTACCAACAACAACTACTACCCCGTCACTGTGACCCAGCTCAGCATCGAGGTCCTCCACTTGTCACTCGTTGTGGGGCAGATGGAAGAAAGCAAACTTTTACACATCGGCCCTTTGAGCAGTGAACAGGTGACTCCCATCCCGTGCTGGCATCCCTCTCCCGTTGGCTAGCCCCGCCCACCATGTGTGTTGTGGGGAAAGGTGGAGCATGATAGCTGTGGCTGATAATACATGTTTCATTGGCAGATACTCTATTCAGTAACCAGCAAGATAGCGGATGAAAACACATAGTGAGTATTGCAAAAAACAAAACTCCTCCCAGCCTTTTCCCCTTACCCAGCAGAATGAGTTGACCATTAGGAAACATTTCTAAGGAGCAGTTTCCAATTGGAATTGGGCTTCAAATGGCATTCAAAACCAAAGCTGGACTTTTCTAACTCTGGGTACTTTAGGAACTAGTAAGCAGTTTTTTTGGTCCATGAATTTGTGCCCAACCTGTGGCAGAGCCTTGGTCTGATCAGCCACAGTTGGACACACTGTACCTTGACCCCCAAATCGTGATGTCATTTTGATCCTCTTTGGTCATGAAGGTAACCACCAAAAGAAGTTCAGGAAGACTGTCCTTTGAAGAAGAATGCTGGTGTAGGCTGGAGAGTGTTGTGCAAATGTTTTGGGGTACCTGGTATAAAGGCCTGGGGGAGGGGGAGGTTGCTATCACAAAGTCAAAGTCAGTTTCATTATTGGAGCTGGGGATAACAGATGGGAGTGGACACACACATACATCCCCTGCACCCAAGAACCTTCTCCCATCTGCCTGCTGGGATCTTCTGGACTGATGACAGGTTAATGTAGCATATGGTACGAAGGGGAAGCAGTATGAAGACTTTGAGAGGCGAGGGACACAACCATTCTCCTCTTTTGCTACTATAAATAACCAGAGCTCTGTGTGTGTCTTAATCTCTCAGCAACATCTGTACCTGGTTGAAAATCAAAGTCCATAATATACTTCAGCACATCCAGTAAGTATGTTTGGGGGCAAAGACTGTGCCTCACCTTTCCTTCTTCCTCACCCCCTCCCAGCCTCTCCCCAGTCTTCTTAGTCCTATTTTACAGATATAAAACTTTCTGGCAGAGAAGGATTTAGGGTGTAGTGGGAGGGAGGACTCTGTTGTGATTTTGTGATGCCCTTTGCATCAGAAGACCCCAGCTCCCTTTGCAGGCCTTTTTTTGCTCTTAAGAGACACACACCTACTGTGATCTTCCCAGATGCTCAAGGGCTTATTATAAGCTAGAATTGGGGAGGTGGAGTCATTGCTGTCCCAAGGTTCCCTTGAGGGCCCCCGGGGTTGGTTGGCCGGGTCCCCTGAATGGCAATGAGAGCAAAAGTTAGAGAGAGGTGGCCTCAAAAACCCAAAAGGACAGGCCAAGAAGGCCAGGCTCCTCTTGGAGGTCAAAGACTTCCTCCCCATGGTGACATAACGGCCTCATTCCTCTCTAGGGGTACCCTGACCTGCTCCTATCTGAGCCATACAGAACAACTGGCTTTCCAAAGCTACATCTACGTGGACTGTAGGGGGAACACATCGCTCCCTCACTGGCTGGTTCCTCACCCACCATGACGTTGCCTGCTTGCTCACGCTCCCTGCTCGCCTGCTGTCCTGTTACTGCCTTCATATGCCAAAGGACCCGATTCCATTGATTATTATTGGGGGGTTTCTTGTCCATGAATGGAGAACCCAGCTTTGCTTTTCCTTCCCCACCCCCTGATGGCCTGTGGAAAACAAGGCCGTGGTGGTGCCAGGAGCTGCCAACAGTGATTTTAACCTGTCCCAAGGGCCTCTCACCAGACCAAATGGCACCCAGGAGAGAATGCCGGCCTAAGGGATTTATTCTCCAGTTCAGGGTCTCTGTCCTGGTGGCCACTCCTTTTCCTGCTCTCCCACAGAAAAACACAGGTGTCCTGCCCTTCACACACTTCCAAACTTTTTTTTTTTAAACCAAAATTCTGCACTGAGATGAAGACACAATGATAGGTTAATTGCATGTGGAGACAGTTGTGGTTTAATGTGACTTTTTTTTTAAGCATGTGCACTTTCAATTTGCTTCTTCCTGCTAAGTGGGAGGAAGGGCTTTGGGGTCTAAATATACTTCAGACTATGGAGAATTAGGGAGCCCCTTTTCTTCGTGGTGGAATCATGTGCCTATTTAAAAATCTTGGTAACGGATCTTGGGGAAAAGTTAAAGGAGAGAAAAAATCGTCCTGCATTTGTATTTCTCCTGGGCTCATATCTGCTGGATTGCCTCATGTAAGAGAAACCCTATGAATTTTCTTACTGTTAACCCTTGCCCTGTGTCTCTGGAGCATGTGCTAAAAACCCCCAAGCATAAATCATGTGAGAGGATTAGAAAGAGAACACAGCCAGGACCTGTCTTTACCCTGGTACTTTGTACTTGGTCGTGAAAGGGGCAGAGCTGGCCAGTAATTCTCTGCACCCAGGCTGCTGTAACTTGGAGGGGAGGGGAGGCAGCCCAGAAGTATTCTCCACAGCCCACTGGTTCCTAACTGCCCACTGTTCCTCACTAAATGTTCTCTCTCCCTTTCGACTTCAGCCTTGTAAAAACAGCCGCATTCACTCCCTCTGAAGCAGGAGATGGAAGTCAGTCATGAACATGGCTTGGGGACAAGGGCTCCCCTGGGACTTCCACAAAGGCCAGGGGAGGCGTAGCCTTCACGGCTTTTGAACTGATGCTGAAGCCCCTTTCAGAATATAAAAGGGAGGCCTCCCAGATGATGACAAGCAAGCAGGCAAGCAGGCCTGTTTGGGGGTTTTCTCTCTGTTCTGTCTGAGAGGCTAACCTCAGTGGTAGAGATGGAAGTTTTATTGCCCCTAACTCACCTTGAGCTCGTCCCTGAGCCTGCCAAGGAAAGAAAGGCTGTTACGGGTTTGGTTTTTTTTTTTTGGGGGGGGGGCGGATTTTTTGGAGGGGAGGAGGGACGAGTGAATCCATCCTGCCCCAGCACTTCAAAATAGATTCGTTAGATCATGAAGCAGGACACAAGGGGCTGTTGAAGACAATCTCTCTTCTCAGGAATGAGTCTGGCCCTGCCTTATTGTGTCAGGGCTTCCTCCCTCAGACTCCTCAGGGATTAGCTTTTCCAGAGACTTTTTGACATTATGAAGTCAGGGGCTAGGGGAGCGGGAGGAGAAGGATTTATCCTCACCTTTTTCCTCCTTTCTGTTGTGAAGCAAAAGCTAAGTCTAAAATAAACCAAGACTGGCCAGTAAGTGAAGGTGGTGTCTGTGCTGATTTCTTGGCAAGGGTCTGGGAAAGGTTATTGACACACTTCAGGCCAGGTGATAGCTTACCTAGGCTTACCTCCAGGGCAAAGCGGGTTTATCTGACCCAAAGCAGAGCAGCTTTTCAAAGTGCCCCAGACCTGTACTTAAACACTTAGGCCCTTGTTCTTCATCCCCTAGGCCCTTTTAAGGAGGAAAGGAAAATGTTCCAGTGCAATACCTCTCTCTTTCCCACCCTGCTGCATGTCTCAAAAAAAATCCAGCAAACAAGTCTGCCTGCCGGCCCAGTCCAACAGCATGCCCAGGATTCTTGTCAGAAAAACATTTTGTAAACTTTAGAGTGCCACATAAAGGTTAAGAAGTTACAGCCCATAAGAGGCTCCTAGAAGGTCTAGCTATCCTTGGTGGTTTTGTTTGCTGGACAGGAGGGAGAGCAGCATTCCAAACTCCCGTCCACTTGTCCTCCCCACTATTCCACGTACATCCAGCAAGAATCTCCTTCGTCACTTTGTCATTCCAAGAACAGTTTCCTTTTTTTTATTGCGTGCCATTATCCTCAGTGTTGGGGAAAAGATTTATTAAGGGTAAGTTTTAGATGCCAGCTTCATTGATTACTGATTGGTTCTCGTCTCCTGATGAACAACAGTGTTGAGACTGGGTCCTCTCTCCACTACCACTGCTGGACATACTCCGTAGCCTGGGAGGAGGGGAGAGGGGAGAGAGGGAGCAGGCAAGCAAAAGTTAGGCACTTAGTGAGCTCGAAGGAGGGCCTAGAGTGTTTGACTTGGAGTCAGGAAGCCCCAAGTTTGAATCCTCCTTCAGATACTACTGATCAGGCTCTGTGACCCTGAGCAAGCTACTCAACCTTTATTTCTACCTCAATTTCGTCATCTATAAAATGGATTAAATAATAGCACCTAATCACAGGGTGAATCTCTTGTTTGCCTCAGTTTTCTAATCTGTAAAATTAGGTGAACCTACCCCCCTGGGTTGTGGCAACTAGGTGGTGCAGCACATAAAACACTGGGCCTGGAGTCAGAAAGACCTGAGTTCAAATCCAAACTCAGACATTTAGTAGCTGTGTGACGATGGGCACATTAACCCTGTTTGCCTCAGTTTCCTCATCTATAAAATGAGCCAGAGAAGGAAATGGCAAATCACTCCAGTATCTTATTTCCTAAAGAGTCTGAGACAGCTGAAAAAACAACTCAATAACAATCCTGGGTTGTACTGAGGTTCAAATGAGATAATAATTAAAACAAGTAGTACAATGCCTGGCATATAGTAAATGCTCAATGCTAGCTATTATTATCATTATCAAATAAGGTGATAGACATAAAGTGCTTTACAAATCTTAAAGGGCCCATCAGAACACTGTGCTAGGCACCAAAGGATAAAGGCGAATAAGAAGAAGGCAACCTGATCTGTATCTGAAGTGTAACGATTGGAATGACGCCACCTGCTGGAGACTTACTGTAGAAGAGTTCTGCCCATGAAGGGAAGGTCTTTGAGGGCAAGACCAGGAGTCAGGAAGTGACGCGGGCTAGTGGGAGGAGGAAGGAAGAGACTGGCGCTCAGTCTCGCTCTTTTTCCTGAGGACGCTGGCGGAGAAGGGAGCTAGAAATGTGCTCTCCCTTTAATAGATAGGAATCTAGGCCTTTCTCTCTCTCTTTACCAAATTCTTATTCTCCTTAATAAATGCTTAAAAGTCTAACTCTTGCTAAAGCTTGTAATTGATTGGCGACCACTCATTAGATATTTTAGACAGACTAGCTAGAATTTCCTCCCACTAGCCCGCGTCACTTCCTGACTCCTGGTCTTGCCCTCAAAGACCTTCCCTTCATGGGCAGAACTCTTCTACAGTAAGTATCCAGCAGGTGGCGTCATTCCAATCGTTACAGTAGGAACTTAAAATCTGTTTCTTCTCATCCTTTCTTCCCTTTCTGTCTCTACAAAAAGGGGCCCTTCCTTTGGAAGATGTATCCCTTCACGTATTTTCTTGTTCCCTTTTTCTCATATTTTGTCCATTATCTCAAATGATTCATTATCCCATTTAAAAAAATTCTTTTTTTTTTTTTTTTCCTTTTTTGGGGCAATGAGGGTTAAGTGACTTGCCCAGGGTCACACAGCTAGTAAGTGTCAAGTGTCTGAAACATGAACTCAGGTAGTCCTGAATCCAGGGCCGGTGCTTTATCCATTATCCCATTCTTTTGTACCCAGTTCTTCTCTTTTTCCTCTCCCCACTATGTCCCTTTCCTCCCAACCTCCAATTTGTCCATCTGTCACTAGTCTTAAACCTTCTTGTAGGAGCAGCTAGGTGGCCAAGTGGATAGACCTCTGACCCTGGAGTCAGAAGGACCTGAGTTCAAATTTGAACTCAGATACTTACTAGCTGTGTGACCCTGGACGAGTAACTTAACCCCAATTGCCTCAACCCCCCCTCCCAAAACAAAAACCCTGTCTTATAGCTACTGTCCCGTCTGGAATTTGGTGGTAAAAGAGAAGGAGTTGTCTATGTTCATTGCTTCCCTTTTCCTCATAAACCAGGCACCAATTTATTTATGTGTGTGTACACACACACATATACATGTATAGGTATACATATACATTATGCACATACATGCATGTATATATGTACATGTATCTATGTGTATGTGTGTACATGTATAGATATGTAGAGGTATGTGTATATATATATATTATTTTCATATCACTCCTTCTCTCTGTCTCACCCAGAAAACCATCTTTAAAATAGAGAATTTAAAAAGAAGAGGGAAAAAGGCAATTTGGCAAAACAGATTATCACACTGAGTATAACTCTATGTGGTATTCCACATCTTTCAAAGTAGGAGTGGGTTGGAGTGCTTTTTTGTATTTCTTCTTCAGAACCAAGGTTGGTAATGATGATTATACATTTTCACAGATTTGGGTGGGTCATTTCATCAGGCCTCATCTACCTTGTTCTTTTCACCACATTCAACACATTTGTTCACTCTTCAAAACCTGGCATCCTTCCCTTGAATTCTTCTAATTCCTTAGCTGTGGGAAATTAATCCCCACCTTTTGTTATAATCCCCACCTACAAGCTTAAATTAAACCCATGTGGTTCTGGGACCAACCTAGCTCAGGGACCAACCTTAGGGGAAGGGTGTAATTAGGTAATGAATTAGAAGATGCCACCAAATCCAGCTCCACTATCTACCATCAGTGTGGCTTTGGGTAAGTAGAGGCAATCTGCTGGAGATGGGAGAGGAGAGAATCATGGGTACATACATTTGTAAAGGGGCTGGTCTTAGAGCAGAGCTTCAATTCTCCTCCCTTGGCAATCTTTCTGGATCACAGATTTAGAGCTGGGAGGGTCTTAAAAGCTATTCAGTCCAGCCCTCCACATTTTTTTTTAACCACTCCCTTGGCTAACACTTAACTCTCCCTGAATGACTCCAGAAATCTCCAGTTCTTTCTGCTGCTGTTGAGCTCCATTCCTGCCATCTTCAGCTAACAGTTGGATATTTCCACCTGGATGCCCTGCTATTATTTCAAATGAACTAATCATCTTTTTGCCCAAATTAACTTTCTTCATACTCTCCATTTTCTTTTCCTTCTTTCCCTCCTCTTCCTTCTCCCTTCTTTTTCCCCTTCCTCTCTATCCCTTTCCCTCCCCTTCTTCCTTCTCCCTCTTTTTTTCCCTCCCGCCCTCCCTCCATCCCTCTCTTTCCCTTCCTCTTTCCCTCCCTCCCTTCCTTCTTTCTTTTCTTTTCTACCTCCCTCTTTGCTTCTTTCTTTTCTTTCCGTTCTTTTCCCTCCTCCCCCTCCCTCCTTTCTTCTCTCTTCTCTCTTTTCTTTTTCTCTCTTCCCTTCACCCCCTCTCTCTCCCTGTCCCTCCCCTCCCTTATGCTTATTTCTTTTCATCTCCATGCCATCTTTCTCAAAGGCCCAGCCCTTGATGAAATCTTCCTACTTTGAGTTCCTATAACACTTAGTATCTTACTCACTGCTTGCTCATGGGGCAGCACTTAACATTCACCTCCTTGCATCGTTGTGTTTTTTTTTTTTTTAAGTGAGGCAATTGGGGTTAAGTGGCTTGCCCAGGGTCTCACAGCTAGTAAGTGTTAAGTGTCTGAGGCCGGATTTGAACCCAGGTACTCCTGACTCCAGGGCCGGTGCTCTATCCACTGCGCCACCTAGCTGCCCCCTCTTGCATCGTTGTTAATCTTTTGTAGCTCTTCTGCATTTCTGAGACTATAAGCCTCCTGAGGACCTGGACTGTTTCTTTCCTCTGTATATTCCTAGAGTCTCCTAGGATGGTGCCTTATGCAGAAAACATGCTCAGTAACTCTTTGGTGATGGTGATTTGAGGACCATTACAAAGAACTGTGGCAACCTCCCCTTCCTTGTCATAGCAGAGTGACAGGTGACAGAGCCAGGTGCTACAAAGAGGATTGTCATTTGAGTTACTCCTGGATGAGAAGTATATGCATTGTTTGCCCTTTCCTCTCCCCTTACACCTTCAGGCTTTCCTAGCAGCATAGATTTAGAGGTAGAAGGGATCTTAGAGGTTGATTATCTAGTCTAATGTCCTCCTTTACAGAGGAAGGAATGGGGCACAGAGAGGTTGAGTGATCTGCCCAGGGTCACACATGCCATATGTGGTAGAATGCAGATCTGAATCCAAGACTCTCCACTCCAAATCCAGCACTCTTCACAATTCACTCTCACACTCATTCCCATCCCATTCTTACCGTGTATCTCTTTCCACGTTTGGGATGGCGAACAGTATCTGGGGCGCCTGATAGTGGGGATTGAAATAGGAGAGAAAGCACAAGTTATTGATACATAGATTCATTCATTCATTCATTCATTCATTCATTCATTCATTCATTCATTCATTCATTCATTCATTCATGTATGATTGCTACTCTTGCTAGCTGTAGGAGGGCTAAATCCCATAGTGCTGTATGTAAGGAACTGGAAAAGATAATTAAGACATACTCCACCTGCCCCCATAGAATTCACAAGCTAGTAGGGGGTATTAGACACAAATCATCATTAACTGTTAGTAATAATAGCTAATTAACCTATTGGTTTGGAAGAGGCTCATTGCTACAGTTGGCCACCTGGTGACAATTGTTTTAGCAACTCTTCCCATCAGATACTTAGGTTTAGGACTACAATCCTTATTTTCATGCAACAAGCACTCATGAAACATCTACTATGTGCCAGGTTCTGGGCTGGATGAAGGGGAAATAAAAAGACTAAATGGAAACAATCCCTGCTATCAAGGAGCTAACAACATTCTATTAGGAATGAGAGGAGGAAAACAAACACGAAAGCACATAAATAGCAAATGTAAGGGGCAGCTAGGTGGGGCAGTGGATAAAGCACCGGCCCTGGAGTCAGGAATGCCTGAGTTCAAATCCGACCTCAGACACTTGACACTTACTAGCTGTGTGACCCTGGGAAAGTGATTTAATCCTCAATACCCCACCAAAAAAAGAGAAAAAAGAAAATGTATAAAAAGCCATTACCCAAGTAATTGAGGGGAAAGGGTACTAGCAAAAAAGCCTCATGTAGGAGATGGAGTTTTGAAGGAAATAAAAAGATTTTTAAGAGGCAAAGGTGAGGAGACAGTACATTCCAGGCACAGGAGGAAAGGAGCTTGTGCAAATACACCCATAGAGATGAAGTCATTGAACCACCAAGTCCCAGGAAGACAATGCCAAGGGGTTCAGGAATGTTCTTGGGAAGACTTGGCATTTGAAGGTTCAGTATATTTCAACAGCAAGGACAGAGAGAGGTCTTCCAGGCTTAGGGAATGGTGTGAACAAAGATATGAATGGAGACAGGAAAGCCATAAATAGGCAGGAGGGAAGAGGAGTAGCAAAGTGAAGGGAAGTAGTGTGAACTAAAGGCTAGCAAGTTAAGAAGGTGCCAGGTCATAGGGCCTTGAAGTGGCTGAGAGTCTGGACTTTATTTATTTATTTGTTTGCTTATTTATTAGTTTTTTTTGCAGGGCAATGGGAGTTAAGTGACTTTTCCAGGGTCACACAGCTAGTAAGTGTCAAGTGTCTGAGGCCAGATTTGAATTCAGGTCTTCCTGAATTCAGGGCCAGTGCTTTATCCATTGCTCCATCTAGCTGCCCCCTGGAAGTAGGCAGATAGGAAGCCTATGAGAAGATTTGGTCAGAGTAGCAGTAGAATGAGATCAGGAAGATTCTAACAGCAGTTCACAGGGTGGATGGAGGAGAAAATGGAAACTGGGAGATCAGTTTAGAGGCTGATGCTATAGTCTGGCTCTAGAATCAGCAGGAATAGAAAGGAGAGGACAAATGAAAATGATTACTGAGGTAAAAGGATTTGACACTTGATTTGGATCGGGAGGGTGAAAGGGCAGAACCAAAGATTTGGTTTCTGAGTTTCCGAATCTGGGTCTAAATTTCCTAGGAAATCCTCCAAGAACTCTTAGATCAGCTCTCGCTCTAAACTGTTTTCAGTCCTAATATACTGTTGATTTGTCTAACTACTTCTTTTCATACTATCAATTCTGTATTCCTTCTCTCTCCTCCCTAAACCCAGGGTTCTTTCCCCAGGATGCCTAGTTTGTATTTATTTATCTACATGCTGTTTCTAACCCCCTTTCCCCGCAATAGAATGGAGATTTCTTAAGGACAAGGTCTGTTTTATCTGTTGCATCTTCCTTGCTTAGCATAGTACCTGGCAGTCAGTAAACAAGCTCGTTCCTACTTTGTGGGAGGGATGAAAAGAAAGGCTCTCTAGGAGCCCACTTTCTACACAGCAGATGCTTGAGAAATGCTTAATGGGCAGCAGATAGGCTGGGAGCCCACAAGTGTTCATCTTTCAGATCCTGCAGGCAGACGCAGACATTTAGACTGGGTTTGCCTGTCCACAGGCTAGGGAGCTGGGTAATTTGATCCTCCCTCTGGGGTAATGCCTTCTCTGCTCAGCCTAATTCCCGGCCCCCAGCACCCCCAACTCCAGGGACAGTTAGTTCACTTACTGTGTTTGAATTCTTGGGGACGATGAGCAGCTTGTTGGTGACCCACAGTATGAATTTTGTGATGGTGGTGACCAGGATGGTGTCCGGTCTGACCTTGGTCTTTGCTGGAGCGTTGGCTCTTGTTCTGTTCTCGGTCCCGGACCTGGCTCTTGCTCTGGCGTTGGCTCTTGCCCAGGCCCCGGTCCCGGTCTTGGCTCTTGCTCTGGCATAGGTCCCGGTCCCGGTCCCGGTTCCGGCTCTTGCTCTGTCCCACATCCTGGATCTCTTCCTGGTCCTCATCCTGGTCTTCCTCCTGGTCTTGGCTCCTGCTCTGATGTTGGCCATGACCTTGGAAGTGGCATTGGCACTGGCACATACAGTGGCCCACGTTCTGGCGTTCAGGAAATGTGTAGCTATGTCTTAAGTCTTCTGGAGACTGTCCAGTGAGGTAGGCTCCAGTGTTCCGGTGAGAGGTCTCAGGGCTCTCGTTGCCATACAGGTAGTCACGGTCAGGGCTTGGAGAGTGATACCGCTGATAGGGTTCAAGCCCCATGCAGTATCTTTGTTCCTCCAGGTCACTCTCTATCTTTTTGTTCTTCAGTTCCTGGGATGTCCCAGAGACTTGGCTTCAGCATCCAGGACCTCACTTTCCTAGCCAGCACTGTGCTGCTGGTGATTGGGTGACTGAGCAACCTCCCCCCTGCCCCTGCTAATTGCACCATTCCAGAATCCTCCTGAGCCCCTGAGCCAGAGGTGGGGAGAGTGGGGTAGGAAAGGTTGGGTTTGAATGGGGAGGGGTGAGAGGGGATGAGCCAGTAATACAAATGACTTTCAGCAGTGAGTAGAAAGTAAAAGTTCACAGTTCCAGAGCTTAACTTCCCTTAGTACCTAACCTATGGTCTGGGTCGCATCACAACCAGCTGGGTCAACAAAGATAGCCAGGGACAGGAAAATCCAGGAAGAAACCCCAATGCAATTCAGCAAACATTTATTGGGCATCTATAGCGTGCTCCCAGTGAACTGGCTTCTTCCCTCCCCGCCCCAATCCCCAATGTGGAAATTCATTGCTGAGAAGCAATTACTAGGTTCTCCTTCCCCAACCACTCCCGAGCATGTGCACTTTCCCCACTTCTGATATTTAAGTCTCTTCCAAGTCCCAGACTCAGCTATTCTGCTGGACATTGGGATATTAAAGAAACCTGGGGAACAGGTTAAAGGAGAGAGATACTCAGGGAGTGCAGGCTTTCCCTCACCTACCTGTTGAAGCTGGTAGTGTCTCCTCCGGTCCAGAGCCATCTGTCTGCGTCGGGCTTCCCAGTGATAAGCGCTAGCCATGGTGTTGGAATTTGGAGAAGGGAAGAAGAAAGAAGAGAAGGGTAAGGAAAAGGGGATAGTGGAAGGGAAAGGAAAAGGGAGAAGGGGAGGAGAGGGAAGTGGGGGAAAAGGGGGGGAGAGAGAAGGGGAAGGAGAGATGGGGAGGGAATGGGGGAGAAAGGAAGAAGGGAAAAGAAGGGAAGGAAAGCGAAAGGGGAGAGGAAGGAAAAGAGGGTAGGGAAAAGGAAGGGGAAGGGATAGGAGAGAGAAGAGAAGTCACCGCTTTTTCCACCACACTGTCCCCTCCTCCATAAAAAACCCCTGTTCAGCCCTAACCTGTAACCAGAGCCACCTCACAATGTAAACTGCTGTCAGGGCAACTGGGATAGAAGGGGTGTGTGTGTATGTGTGTGTGTCTGAGTGGATGGGGTGGGGAGGGAAGGAGGGAGGACTGCTTGTCTGCCTGCCTGGGCCTAGAAGCGTCCACAGGATCTCTGTCTCTTCCATTTTCTTGACAAAGTAAATCCCAGATTCATTTAGCTGACCCACTCCCTCAGAAATACTGGTGGCCTTGAGGGAAAAGTCTCAAGGGAGGCCAAGCCAGGCTGGTCTTTTCAATTTCCTTCCTGGTCTCTCCTCCAAATCTCTGTACTTGGGTATGAATTCTGCAAGCCCCATTAACCCTTTAAGGTATGAATTTCCCCTTAGGAAATTTACATTTTTAAAAGAGTCTGGTCAACTTAAATGAAACTTTGATAGAATTTAAAGTTTTGAGCTATAATGGAGAGATGATTCAGTTCAAAGATCAGCTAAGTGATTCGATTCAATGAATCACAAGCATTACATGCCTACCACACTCTACCTTACTTTGCTAGGAACAGAGGGGTTACAAAGAATGAAACAAATGCCCTCAAGGTAATTGTACATTTTGTGGAAGGAAAATATGTACACATATTAGTAAATGTGCTTTAAAACAATAGAATTGTAATTTCATCAGTGTAGAGAGCACCAGGTGAGGAAATTCTTCCACCAACAAATGCAATTGGCGACATCCTTACAACTTATAGTCTTGAGGAATGGCCTGGAGCCCTGAAGGCTCAAGTGACTCATTCACTCTGGATGACATATCCTGTAGGTGGCAGGAGACTTGGACTTGCCTCATACAAAATATATACAAAGTGAAGACCAAGTGATTTGGGGTCAAGGAAGGTCACTAAATAACTGAGAAAGACCTCTTGTAGGAGGTACAACTTGAGCTGAACTTTGAAGAAGCTAGAGGGAGTTGTGAGAAAGTAGTCTATGCAAACAAGTGTAGGCTGGGGGCAGCTACTTGACCCAGTGGATGGGGCACTGGGCCTGGAGTCAGGAGGACCTGAATTCAAATCCAGACCTCAGACACTGACTAGGTGTGTGACGATGGGCAAGTCACCTAACCCCGATTGCCTCCCCCAAAAAAAGAGGAAGTAGAGATGGGGTGAGGAATTGAAAATTGTCCAAGTTTGGCTGAAGCAGAAAGTGTGAAGGGAAGAAATATGAAATCAGCTTGAAATGGAAGGTTGGAGTCAAACTAGAAAGCACTTTAAGAGTCCATTAGTAATTTTAGTATTTTACCCTAGAAGCAATAGGGAGCCCTTGGAGTTTCTTGAGCTAAGGAGCGACATTGTCTATTGTGTTCAACGGACTGTGCTTTTAACGAGGGGAGATACAAAATATACTCATGCAGTTTGCAGTCTTGAAGGAGAAAAGGCAGATAAGTATACAATGCAACAGTTCCAGGTAAATGCGTCACAGAGGTATAAAACAAAATGCTATATGGAAAGGTAGAAGTTATTCCAAGTGGAGAGATGGGGAAGGCTTCACGTAAAGGTTGCATTTGAATTGGACTTTTAAAAGGGTCGGGGGCTCTACGTAAGGCGCCACCTGCCCACGGCCGACAGCCCGGTCGCCACGGGCGAGCTCCCGGTGGGTTCCAAAATCAACGCAAGCAAGAACCAGCAGGCCGACGGAAAAACGTTTATTGGAGGGCTAAAGCTGGGCTACGAGGCGGAAAGATCTCTCCGAATACCTGTCTGGTTTTGAAGAGGTTGAAGACTGCATGGTTGAAACAGATCTGGTCACCCGGAGACTCGAGTGGCTTGGCATTCGTGCTTTTCAGTGACGTTTCCAAGTGTCGGTAAGGTCCTGGAACTTAAAGAACACGAGCTGGGGGGCAAGTTGATGAACCTCAAAAGGGCTAAAGCTTTAAAGGAAAAGGAGTTCCCCGAAAAAAATACATTTGTTGGTGGGCGAGCTTGGATATATTCGAAGAACAAATCAAAGAATATTTCAGAGCACTGGGAGAGATTGAGAATACTGAACTTCCTATGGACACACAAGCAAATGAAAGAAGAGGATTCTGTTTTATCACACATACAGATGGAGAACCAGAAAAGAATGATTAGAAAACAGATAGCGTAAGCTTGTTCTTGGAAAGTGTGAAATCAAAGTTGTCCGGCCCCAAGTTGTATACAGGCGGCGACAATAACAGAAAGGAAGGGGAGGTGCTGCATGCAGCTGGCTAGGGAGGTGGGACTAGGGGTCACAGCCCAAGGTCATGTCAAAACTGGAACCAGGGATTTAATAACTATTATGACCAGACACTAGCTGTGTGACCCCAAGCAAGTCACTTAATCCTGTTTGCCTCCATTTCCTCATCTGTGAAATAAACTGGAGAAGGAAATAGCAATCAAAGATACTCTTCTTAACCCCATTTGGGGTTTTCTTGGCAAAGATACTGGGGTGGTTTGCCATTTCCTTCTCCAGCTCATTTTATAGATGAGAAAATTGAGGTAAACAAGGTTAAGTGGCTTGCCCAGGGTGACATCGCTAGTAAGTGTCTGAGACTGGATTTGAATTCATGAAAAGGAGACCAAGAATAGTGCTCTATCCATTGCTCCATCTAGTTGTCCCAGAGTAGCTAGGGTGGTGACTAAGACTATAGAGTCTATGTTGGATGTGATTCTATTGTGTATAACTATGGGAACTATAGATATGGACAGGGATATGCTGACTCCAGTGGTCCACAAAGCAGGTATGGGAAAACATTCATGGAAGGGGGTGTAATCACCAAAACAACTACCAGTTGTCATGGAAAAACAAGTGCACATTCTACAGCAACCTATCTACAGGATGATGACATGATAAGAAAGTGATGCATTGATCTGATGTGCTATTTTGTAAAGGACTTTTACTGTACAGGACACAAATGTGTCTAATTGTATATAGCAGATGACTTAGTTTTCTTGTTTTTCCTTTGCCATCTGTGTTATGACAAATGTCAATTTATGTTTATACAAATTTTATTGGTTTTATTTCATGTTAAATGGTTCTCAAAAATAAATCACTTGTGATTGTTTTTGTGTGTGTCAGGTCCTAAACAACTCTGTAAAAATGTAATTTTAAATAAAGAAAAACTGAGTCATTGTTTATTTTCTAGGAAGTCATGGACAGTGGGGAGAAACAGTGGTCCTTTATAAAGCAAACTCCACCTTAGTTTCTGAATTCCCTTGACAAGATCTAGCCTAAGGATTCATGTCCATGTTTAAAATAACGATAGACCCTGCCATGCATTTGAACAGTGCTTGTACCTCCACATGCATTCTTGGGATCTTTGTGAAGAGAAGTGTTGATTCAGCCTGTTATGAGTAGCTGAAATTGTTTCTATCAGGCCATAGATACCTTGACTTTTTTTTTTCAAGAGGATCATCTTTTTTTCTAAATACCATAGAATAAGGCATAATTAAATAACTTTTTATGAGTTGACAAGATGCTTTGAGCCTATTTGTAAAAAAAACAAGACTACTTCATCTATTATGATTATTTGACATTTGCATTGAATGTGAGTATAATTCAGGATTAGTACAAGAAAAATCAGAATTATAAGTAAATGAATTGTACTCTCAAATAGTGCATTATGTCACCACTACTGCCAAATCATAAATGGCTTTTTCTTGTTAGAAAAAAATCATTGGAAAGCTTTAGGATAGCTTTGACTCTTGTGAAAGTTTTGAGAAAAAGTCCTGATAGGAAATCCCATAAATTTATGTATTGTTTTATACTCTAAAATAAAAATTCATTTTTTTCATTTTGAAGTGATTTTTTTGGGGGGGTGAGGCAATTGGGGTTAAGTGACTTGCCTAGGGTCACACAGCTAGTAAGTGTATAAAGTGTCTGAGGCCAGATTTGAACTCAGGTCCTCCTGAATCCAGGGCGGTGCTCTATACACTGCACCACCTAGCTGCCCCCATTTTGAAGTGATATTAAAAGGCCATGTACTCTGAGTAGTTCTGAAGCATTTCCACATTTGGACAAAGGGGAAGGGATGTGTGGTAACTAGAAACTTAAAGCCTTATTTATGTGATACATCCTGTGTGATTACAGGACAACTTCATAGTTGAATACTGCAATAGAATCAGGCCTTCAATAGCTTTTGAGCAGAAGACCAAAATCTGAGCTTGATATTTAATTGATTGACTAGAGTCTGTATTAGAAAACTGTTTTATATTCTCACAGCTCCCCCTTTAGATTATGGCCTTTGTTAGACCTGAAATAACAAGTTTGTTCCTTGGGCCTATTTGAAGGGAGTATGTCATAGGAGAAGGCTGATTTCTCTTGTACTAATCCTGAAGTTTGTTTGTAATTCAATGCCCTCAAGTTAAAACTTAATCTGAGGGGCAGCTAGGTGGCACAGTGGATAAAGCACCGGCCCTGGAGTCAGGAATGCCTGAGTTCAAATCCGGCCTCTGACACTTAACACTTACTAGCTGTGTGACCCTGGGCAAGTCACTTAACCCCAATTGCCTCACTAAAAAAAAAAAAAAACAAAAAAAAAAACTTAATCTGAGGCCTGTTGGTTTTGTCCATGCTGCCCTTTTTTTCTTCTATTCTCTGTAGCAAGCCTTCTCATTCTTTTAGGGACTGTCAAGTTTACTTTGCATTAGCATAGCTTTAGTTTGTCTCCCATGTTTTTTGCTAAACTGGCCCTCCAAACAATCAGGGTAATGAAATTGGATTTCATCGGGAATTGTTTCCCTGTTTGTTCACTTAGAACCATAGGCAACCAGAGGGAGAGGATTTGAATTTGTGTTGTCCAAGGTAACAAAGGTGCAGTGTATTTAGGGGAGTAAGTAATTTACAATTTTATGATTAGGTGACAAGTTGACATTGAATCTGTCCTTTCCCTACCTGAAAATAAATAAAAAAAAAACCCGTTTATCCTTACTCTTAAAAAAACAGTAGAAAGAAAGGGTGGGTAATAATACATAGGCAAGGGGGCCGTTAGGTGGTGCAGTAGATAAAGAACTGGCCCTGGATTCAGGAGGATGGACTTGAGTTCAAATCTGGACTCAGAAATTTGACACTTACTAACTGTGACCCTGAGCAAGTCACTCTCTTTGTCCTGCAAAAAACAAGAACAAAAAATACCTAGGCAGATAAGAGGAAGAAAAGAAATATGTTGTTGAATTGTTTCTTTGTTGTGTCAAATTCTTTGTGATTCCATTTGGGATTTTCCTGGCAAAAATACTGGGGTGGTTTGCCATTTCCTTCTCCAGTTCATTTTACAAATGAGGAAACTGAGGCAAACAGGGTTAAATGACTTGCCCTGAGTCATACAGCTAGTAAGTGTCAAATTCAAGAAGATGACTTCCTGACTCCAGGCCATGCACCACACCACCTAGCTGCCCAGAAGAAAACATAAATCTTTGTTATCTCTACATTAATATTGAATCTCAGAGAAAGAAGGGACCCAAGAAGTTATCCAGTTCTTAGTTTCCTGGGGTGGTCACGGAAGACTAGCACCACTGGCGTGAGGGTTTGCTGAGCCTTTTTCAGGACCGTTCATCTACCTTTACCAAGTCTCACCTGTGCACATTGGTCACATCCTGGTAAAACCATCTCTGCAGGCTGAAGGTAATTGATAGGCCTCAAAACCATCAGTGAGTTTGGGGGCAGGGGAAGGTATCTACCCCAAGCATGTGAAGATTTCCTCCAGCAGAATGGGCAGATGAGAATAATTTGTTCTAATGGCCATGAAGGCTGCAGAAATAGGTGTTGTCGAGAGCTTAGAGCTTCAGTCAAACATTGAAGATGCTAAGATGCCACTGGATTCCAATGACCTGAAAGAGAGAGTGAGACTGATGACTTTGTTCCACTCTGCCTCACTTAAAACCAATTCATGCATGATTCGAGATATCACCCCATGATATCATTGGCCTGCTTCAAACAGAAGGATAAACAACATGTCATAACTTGATTAGCCATTGCCCCATTGATAGCTACTCCTTTGGCTTTCGCTTCTTTGTCATCAGGTGGAATTTGAACCCAAACCTTCCTAACTCTAAGCTTGGGACTTTTCTACTCCATACTGCCTCCCAATTTGCCTATAGTAGTAGGTACTTAAAGATTACTTTTTAAATTGAGTTGAGGACATACTCTTCAGTGTATCTCTTCTTCTCTATGAGTTGATTATTAAGAACACAACCATTCCATGAAAAGAAAGGTTTCCATTGAGAAAGGGTGATATTGCAAAGGACAGCATAAGTGTAAATTTAAACTTGTGCTGATTGTTTTCCTAGCAAAAAAAATAGTTTAAAAAAGTACTGAAAAGCCATATAACTTGCCATGTCCTGACACAACTGAAGTTGTTCTGATGTCATCTTTTCCAAGAGTGCAGTTGAGGGGTATAAGTCAGTGTATGTTGATGATGTTTATGCCCTTGGTCCTCAGCCCTCTGCTTTTTTTCCTTTTTTTTTTTTTTGGTGAGGTAATTGGGTTTAAGTGACTTGCCCAGGGTCACACAGCCAGTAAGTGTTAAGTGTCTGAGGCCGGATTTGAACTCAGGTCCTCCTGACTCCAGGGCCAGTGCTCTATCCACTGTACCATCTAGCTGCCCCTTTTTTTTCCTTTTAAGAATAATAATAATAATTAACATGTATGTGTTGCTGTTCAGTTGTTTCAGTCCCACCATGACCCCATTTGGGATTTTCCTGGCAAAGATAATGGAATCGTTTGCCATCTCCTTCATTTTGCAGAAGAGGAAACTGAGGCAAACAGGGTTAAATGAATTGGTCAGGATCTGAGGTCACATTTGAACTCAGGTCTTCCTGATTGCAGGCTTGGCCCTCTATCTACTACTCCATATAGTTGCCCCTATTTATACATATACATACATACACATACACACATAAATATACATGCATATCA